>NC_134117.1:76659017-76959017 GCF_040939455.1 Microcebus murinus | reverse complement strand
TTGGAGATTGTAGTGAGCTATGATGATGCCACTGCACTCCAGCCTGGGTGACAAAGTGAGACTCTGTCTCAAAAAGACAAAACAAGGCCGGGCATGGTGGCTCATGCCTGTAATTCTAGCACTCTCAGAGGCCAAGGCAGGAGGATCGCTTGAGATCAGGAGTTTGAGACCAGCCTGAGCAAGAATGAGACCTTGTCTCTACTAAAGATAGAAAAATTAGACAGATGTCAGGCATCATGGCACACACCTATAGTCCCAGCCACTCGGGAGGCTGAAGCAGGAGGATTGCTTGAGCCCAAGAGTTTGTGGTTGCAGTGAGTTAGGCTGACACCACGGCACTCTACCTGGGTGACAGAGACTGTCTCAAAGCAAAACGAAAGAGACACACACACACACAAAAAAAAACCCCAAAAAACAAAATCATGTGTGTGTAAGGAAATTACCCAGGTCCAGGAAAAGAACTATCTAAAATGATTAGGAGGAGCAGGCCCAGTGCTTGTGCAGGGCTGGAACAGGCCCTTTCCACCAGGCAGACGGGACCTCAGGGCGCTCGGCGGAAGCGCTCGGGAAAGCTTGGCCGCAGTGCCGCACACTGATTGATTAGCCTGTGCTGGGCACCAGTCCAGACCCACCAAACAGATCATAAATCAAGACTTAAAGGATCAAACTGTCTCTGAGTAAATTAACTGCTTCCCAGAACGAAGCTCGAAGATTTATAGGAATGAAAGATATTCAGCACCTAATAAGGTAAACTCTCAATATCTGAGATCCAAAAGGAAAAAAAGGTTGCCAGGCATTCAGAGAGACAGGAAAACATGACCCATAGTAGTATAAGCATGTTATAAAAAAGACTCAAGTCAAATTCCTGAGATGAAAACTACATTCTATAAGATAAAAAATATACTGGGTGGGATTAATGGAAGAATGGACATGCCAGAAAAAAACATTAATGAACTTGAAAACATTATAGAAACTACCCAAAATGAAACACAGAGAGTGAAATAAATTTTAAAAATGAAAATAGCATCGCTGAGTTGTAGAGCAACTTTAAGCAGTCAGACATATATGTAATTGGAGTCCCTGAAAGAGGAAGGGGCAGAAAGTATGTAAGAAATAATGTCTGAAAGTTTCCCAAACTTGATGAAGATCATGCACTCACAGAACCACGAAGCTCAACAAACCCCAAGCACAAGAAACATGAAGAAAACTATATATACATATATCATGATTGAATTTCTCAAAACCACTGATAAGGAGAAAAATCTTAAAACCAGACAGAGGGAAAAGACATGTTTGTACAGAGGGACAAAAATAACGATGATTGCAATTTTCTATTTGGAAACAATGCAAGCAGGAACAAAATGGAGCAACATCTAGAATTCTGTACCCAACAAAAACATCTTTTCAAAACAAAGATAAAATTAAGACTTTTTCCAACACATGAAAGCCAAAAGAACTCATGATGAGTACGTCCAAAATGTGCAATATTAATAATGGAAATTCTTCAAGCAGAAGTAAAATTATACCAGATATAAATCTGGATTTACACAAAGGAATGAAGAACACCAGAAATAGTTACTATGTGGGTAAATTTGTAAGACTTTTCATTATTTAATTTGCTTTAAAAGATAAATAGTTTAAACAAAAGTAATGACAATGTATTGTGCAAAATGTATGATGATAGCATAAAGGCCAGGAGAGAGAGTAAGTATGTTATTATGAAGTTATTATACTATATGTCAGAGTTTCTCAACCACACCACCATTGCCACTTCGGCCCAGATAACCTTTCATAATCATGAAGAACGATTCTGTGATTTTAGGATTTTAGCAGCAACCCTGGCCTCTACCTACTGAAGGCCCCTAGTCTCTGGACATTGCTAACTGTCCTCTGAAGGACAAAATTGTTCCCAGTTAAAAACCAATGCTGTATGACTGTGACTGATTTGGGTTTGATACATAACAAACCCTTCAGCAAGTACTAAATTAACAAAAGAAAGAGTTAACAAGCCGACTGAGAAAATAAAATTGAATAATTGAAAACCTCCAATCCAAAGAAGGCAAGAAAAGAGTTAAAGGAAGCTCAACAAAGAACAGAAGAAATGGGGTACATAGAAAATAAATAATAAGATAATAGACTTAAACCTAACCACATCCAAAAAATCACATTAAATGTATATGGTTTAGACATCCAATTAAAAAAGCAAAGATTGACAGACTGAATAAAAAAGCAACACCAAAACTACATGCTACCTAAAATATGAAGACAGACATAGATTAAGAGAATGGAAAGAAAGATGTATCATGTTAACACGAGTCAAAAGAAAGCTACAGTGATATCAATGTCAGACAAAGAAGATTTCAGAGCAAAGAATAATATCAGGGATGAAGAAGGTCATTTCATAAAGATAAAGGAGTCAATTTATCAAGAGGGCATAACAATCATAAACACTGGTGACCTTAGTAAGAAAGCTTCAGAACCCATGATGTAAAAGCCGATAGAACCGTAACGAGAAATGGTCAAATCGACAATTATAGTTGTAAATGTCAATACTCTTGTCTCAATAATTGATAGAAGAAGCAGATAGGAAATCAGCAAAGATATAGTAGACTTGAACATTCTCAACCAACTTGACCTGTTGGACATCTATAGAATGCTCACAGCGAAGTACTCATTCTTCTTCAGTGGATATTCTGGACTATAAAATTAGTCTGAATAAATCCAAAAATATTCCAGTCATATAAAGTATGTTCTCTGACCAAAACAAAATTAAATTAGGAATTAGAATGATATCCGGACAATCCCTAAATATTTGGAAATTAAATAACACACTTCTAAATAGTTGGGGGGTCAAAAAAGAAATACAAATGGAAATTAGAAAGTAGCTTGAACTGAATGACAACATGAGATGCCATAAAGCAGTAGCTGGGGGAAATGATGGCGCTACACCCCTACTTTGGAGAAGAAGAAAGGTCTCAAATGCATGCCCTCAGTTCCCATCTTTAAAAGGTAGAAAAAGGAGGTCAAATTAAATCCAAAGCAGAAAAATGAAAGAAATAATAAAGATCAATGGAGAAATCAATAAAAAAAATTTTTTTTTTTGAGACAGAGTCTTACTTTTGTTGCCCAGGCTAGAGTGAGTGCCGTGGCGTCAGCCTAGCTCACAGCAACCTCAAACTCCTGGGCTCAAGCAATCCTTCTGCCTCAGCCTCCCTAGTAGCTGGGACTACAGGCATGCGCCACCATGCCCGGCTAATTTTTTCTATATATATTAGTTGGCCAATTAATGTCTTTCTATTTATAGTAGAGACGGGGGTCTCACTCTTGCTCAGGCTGGTTTTGAACTCCTGACCTTGAGCAATCCGCCCACCTCAGCCTCCCAGAGAGCTAGGATTACAGGCGTGAACCACCGCGCCCAGCCGAAATCAATAAAATTAAAAACAGAAAAAACTTTTAGACAAATCCATCAGAAAAAAAGAGATATGTCACCAATTGTCAATGTCAGAAATGAGAGAGGTGATATCACTACAGATTCTACAGATATTAAAAGAGTAATAAGAGATTATCATAATAAATTTATACTAATAAATTCATGATTTAGTAAACTGGGTGTGGTGGTGTGTTCTTGTATTACCAGCTACTGGGGAGGGAAGCTGAGGCAGGAGGATTGCTTGAGCCCAGGAGTTCAAGATCAGCATAGGCAACATAAGACCTCATCTGAAAAAATTAATTAATTAATGACTTAGGTGAAATGGACAAATTTGGCCACGTTTTCTTCTGTCTCCTTACTGTGTTTCAACTTCTTCTTCGTTTTTTTTTTTTTTTTTGAGACAGAGTCTCCCTTTGTTGCCCAGGCTAGAGTGCCATGGCGTCAGCCTAGCTCACAGCAACCTCAAACTTCTGGGCTCAAGCCATCCTGCTGCCTCAGCCTCCCTAGTAGCTGGGATTACAGGCATGCGCCACCATGCCCAGCTAATTTTTTCTATATATATTAGTTGGCCAATTAATTTCTTTCTATTTATAGTAGAGACGGGATCTCGCTCTTGCTCAGGCTGGTTTCAAACTCCTGATCTCGAGCAATCCACCCGCCTTGGCCTCCCAGAGTGCTAGGATTACAGGCGTGAGCCACCGTGCCGTGCCCGGCCTCAACTTCTAAATGTTGAAAAACACAAGAGCCCAGCCTTTGACAATCTTCTCTTTACAGCCCAACCAACCAAGAGGTACTGAAATTACAAAATACTTAAAGATACTGAAATACAAAATACAGGGAAATTACAAAGTACTTAAAGATAAATGAAAACATAAACACAGCATCGTAAAATTTATGAAATGCAGCAAAAACAATACTCAGCAATATATAGATGTAGACACCTACATTAAAAAAAAGAAAAAAGAAAAAAAGATCTCAAATTAACAAATTAACCATAGGCATTAAAGAACCAGAAAAATCAGAGCAAACCAAGCCCAAAGCTAACAGGAATAACATAATAATAAACAGAGAGCAGAGATAAATAAAAAAGAGACTAAAAAAACGACAGACAGAATCAAGAAAATTAAAAGTTGGTTATTTGAAAAGAACAACAAAATTGATAGACCTTTAGCTAGTCTGATTAAGGAGATGCAAATGACCAAAATAAAAAACAAAAATGGATACATTACTACTGCTTTGCAGAAATAAAAGAGATTATAAGAGAATACTATGAAGAATTGTACACCAACAAATGTAATAACCCAGATGAAAGGGTCATGTTCCTAGAAACATACAAATTACCAAAATTGACTGAAAAAAACCTCCTAAGAACAATGTATATAAGTCAACAGACCTGTAACAAGAAAAGAGATTGTATTAGTAATCAAAAATTTCCCCAAAAAGAAAAGCCCAGGGCCAGATGGCTTCATTGGTGAATTCTACAAAACATATAAGGAAGAATTAACACCAATTATTTTCAAAATCTTCCCCCCAAAAAATAGAAGAGAAAGGGACACCTCCTCATTCATTCCATGAGGCCATTACACTGCAAACAACACAACTGCACACCAATTTCCTTTATGAACATAAATGCAAAAGTTCTCAACAAAATACTAGCAAACCAAATCCAACAGCATATTAAAAGGACTATGCACCATGACCAAGTACAGTTTTTTTTTTGTATAAAACATTTAATTTATTGGTCTTTTGGGGGAATTAGATATATCACCACTGCATTACAACTGAGCCATTAATCTTGTAGCTTCATCAACATGAACTGGTTCATTTTCATGACGTGGCTGAGGAATCGATTCTTTCTGCACAGGTCCAGGAGAAAGGCGCTTTGAGAAGTGTGCAGGTTCCTGTTGCATATTTACAAAAGCTTTATTCACTCTGTTAACTTTTTCATCATTCATAATGTTTATCTTCTTAAGATTAGTGGTAACTGGTTTTGCTTTGTTTTTAGCCTTAAAGTTTTTTTGGCTGGCTGTGTGAAATACATTCCTGGACTTCTGCCCTCTTAATTTGTTGTTGGCCATTGTCAGACCGTGGATATCCGCGTGCTCCTTCTTAAGGCCCAGGTGATCCCAAGTACAGTTTATTGAAGGAATATAAGGATGTTTCAACACACAAAAACATCAATCAATGTAATATATAACATCAAGAAAATGAAAGAAAAAAACCCCACATGATCATCTCCATTGATGCAAAAAAAAAAAAAGCTACAAAATGTGACATGCTTCCATGATAACAACACTCAGAAAACTAGGAATAGAAGGGAACTTCCTCAAAATAATAAAGGGCATTTATGAAAAATCTACAGCTAACATTATACTCAATGATGATAAACTGAAAACTTTTTCCCTGCTATGTTTTTTATTTTTATTTTATTTTTATTTTTCTGAGACAGAGTCTCACTTTTGTTGCCCAGGCTAGAGTGAGTGCCATGGCGTCAGCCTAGCTCACAGCAACCTCAAACTCCTGGGCTCAAGCAATCCTGCTGCCTCAGCCTCCCGAGTAGCTGGGACTACAGGCATGGGCCACCATGCCCAGCTAATTTTTTCTATATATATTAGTTGGCCAATTAATTTCGTTCTATTTATAGTAGAGACGGGGTCTCGCTCTTGCTCAGGCTGGTCTCGAACTCCTGACCTTGAGCAATCCGCCCGCCTCAGCCTCCCAAAGTGCTAGGATTACAGGCGTGCGCCACCGTGCTGGCCCTTGCTATGTTTTGAACGCACGCATGCATCCCTTTCACATTCATTGGTTGGAACTTAACCCCCAAGGTGACGGTGTTGAGAGGCGAGGCCCTGGAGAGGGCTCTGCCCTCAAGGATGGGATTAGTGCCCTCATAAAAGGGCTTTAGGGAGACAATTTACCCTGTGGCCCCTTCCGTCATGTGAGGACAGGCAAGCAAAGCACCATCTTGGAACCAGAGAGCAAGCCCTCACCAGACACCAAGTCTGCTGGTGCCTCGATCTTGCACTCCCAGCCTCTAGAAGTGTAAGAACTAAGATTATGTTCTTTGTAAATTACCTAGTTTAAGGTATTTTGTTATAGCAGCCTGAATGGACTAAGGGCCCCTATCCGGACCAAGGCAAGGATGCCCCCTTTCACCATTGCTACTCAACACTGTCCTGGAGTTTCTAACCAGAGCAAATAGGCAAGAAAAGAAGTCTCCAATCCTAGCTCTCTGGGAGGCCGAGGCGGGCGGATTGCTCTAGGTCAGGAGTTTGAAACCAGCCTGAGCAAGAGCGAGACCCCGTCTCTACTATAAATAGAAAGAAACTAATTGGCCAACTAATATATATAGAAAAAATTAGCCGGGCATGGTGGCACATGCCTGTAGTCCCAGCTACTTGGGAGGCTGAGGCAGGAGGATCGCTTGAGCCCAGGAGTTTGAGGTTGCTGTGAGCTAGGATGACGCCACGGCACTCACTCTAGCCTAGGCAACAAAGCGAGACTCTGTCTCAAAAAAAAAAAAAAAGAAGTCTCCAAATAGAAAAGAAAGAAGTAAAACTACATCTGTTCATAGATGACATAATCTTATATATGAAAAATCCCAAAGAATCCATTTTTACAAAACCTACTAGGGCTAATAAATGAGTGCTGCAAAGTTGTAGGGTACAAGACCAACACACACAAATCAGTGGTGTTGCTAAATGCCAGTAATAAACAATCCCAAAATGAAATTAGGAAAACAATTCTGCTATGATTTGAATGTTCTGCCCCTCCAAAACTCGTGTTGAAACTTAATCCCCCATATAACAGCATGAAGAGACAGGGCCTTTAAAGTAGGTGGTTTGGTCATGAGAGCTCTGTCCTCATGGATGGATTAATCCATTTATGGATTAGTGGGTTAATGGATTAGTGGGTTATCAGGAGATGCTTTAGCTATCACAAGAGTGGGTCTCTTATAAATGCCAGTGTGGCATACTCTGTCCCCCCATCTGAGCCCTGTACTGCCTCAGGACTCTGCAAAGAGTCATCACCAGCACAAAGATCCTCACCAGATGTAGCCCCTAGACTTTGGACTTCCCAGCCTTCAGAATTCTAAGACATACATTATAAAAATAAATTATCCAGTCTCAGGTATTTAGTTACAGCAACAGCAAATGGGCTAAGACAAAAAATCGATACTGGAGAAGTGGGGTTGTTGCTATACAGATAACTGAAAATCTGGAAGCAACTTTGGAACTGGTTAATGGGTAGATGCTGGAAGAATTTGAAGAAGTAGTCTAGAAAATCCTGGATTGCTCTAAATAGAGTATGAAGGACAATGCTGGTGAGGGGTGAGAAGAGAAGAGCTGTAAGAAAAGTCTGCAACTTCTTTTTTTTTTTTTTTTTTTTTTTTTTTTTTTTTTTTGAGACAGAGTCTCACTTTGTTGCCCAGGCTAGAGTGAGTGCCATGGCGTCAGCCTAGCTCATAGCAACCTCAAACTCCTGGCTCAAGCAATCCTCCTGCCTCAGCCTCCCAAGTAGCTGGGACTACAGGCATTCGTCACCATGCCCGGCTAATTTTTTGTATATATATTAGTTGGCCAATTAATTTCTTTCTATTTATAGTAGAGACGGGGTCTCACTCTTGCTCAGGCTGGTTTCGAACTCCTGACCTCGAGCAATCCGCCCGCCTCGGCCTCCCAGAGAGCTAGGATTACAGGCGTGAGCCACCGCGCCCGGCCTGCAACTTCTTAAAGACTACTTCATTAGGCATAACCAGAATGCTGGTAGAAATTTGGACAGTAAAGCTGTGCTGATGTGATCTCAGATGGAAATGAGGAACAAGGTATTGGAACTTGAAATAAAGGCCACACTCATTACAATGTAGCAAAGAGCTTGGTGAAATTCTGTCCATGCCCTGGGGCTTTGTGGAAAGCTGAACTTGAGAGGGATGAACTAGGGTACCTGGTGGAAGAAACTTCTAAGCAGCAAAGCATTCAAGATACTGCATGGTTACTTTTGGATGCTTATAGTGAGAATCTGGAGAAAGAGATGATAAAGACAGAATTTATAGTTAAAAGGGAAGCAGAACATTAAATTTTGGAAAATTCATAGCCTGGCCATGGAAAGAATGAAAAAAGTATGTTTGGGTGCAGCCCAGAGAAAATATTGGTAAAGAGATTATTCCTGATAGAATAGCGCCAGAGACTTTTCATCAGGACAGAGAAAGCCCCCAAAGTCATTTTAAGAGATTTTCAAAGCTGCCCCTCCCATCAGAAGCCCACAGGCCTAGCAGGGCAGAATGGTTTGGTGGGGAGTGAAGGGGGGAGAGTCCCCACCAATATAAAGGCCCTCATCAGATGTGCAGTCCCTAGACTTTGGGCTTCCTAGACTCCAAAACTATAAGAAGATCCAGCAATCCCACTATATATCCCACTATATATTTGATATATATCCTAAGGAACTGAAATTGGTATGTCAAAGAAATATCTGCACTCCCATATTTATTGCACCATTAATCACAATAGGCAAGTTATGGAATCAACCTAAGTGTTGATGGATGAATGAATAACAAAAATATGGTACATATACACAATAGAATACTATTTGGCCATAGAAAAGAATGGAATCCTGGCTGGGCATAGTGGTTCATGCCTACAATCCCAGCTACTTGGGAGGCTGAGGCAGGAGGATTGCTTGAGGCCAGGAGTTTGATACCAGCCTGGGCAATATAGCAAGACCACACCTCTACAAAAAATTTAAAAATTTGCTGGGTGTGGTGGCATGTACCTATAATACCAGCTACTTGGGAGGCTGAGGCAGGAGGATTGCTTGAGCGCAGGATGTCAAGGCTATGGTGAGCTAGGACGGTACCACAGCACTCCAGCCTTAGCGACAGAGTGAGAGGAAGACCCTGTCTCTAAAAAAAAAGAAAAAATGTAATCTTGTCATTTTCAGCAACATAGGTGACCCTGAAGGATATTATGTTAAGTAAAATAAGCCAGACATAGAAAGATAAATACTGCATGATCTCATTGATATGTGGAATCTAAAAAAGTTGATCTCACAGAAGTAGAGAGCAGGGAAATGATTACCAGAGGCTGGGGAGGGGGAAGAGAGATAGGGAGCGGTTGATCAGCAGGCATGAAGTTACAGTTAGATGGAGGAATAAGTTCTGGTGTTCTATTGCATAGTAGAGTAACTATAGTTAACAATAATGTATTGTATATTTCAAAATAGATATAAGAGAGGATTCTGAATGTTCTCACCACAACAAAAATAATAAATGTGTACAATTATTATATATCAATTAAAAATAAAATAAAAATTTAAAAAATAACTGCAAGAAATACATTTTTTGTATAAATTACCCAGTCTCAAGTACTTAGTTATAGCAACAGAAAATCAGATTAAGACAAATTCCATATATAATAGTATAAAAGAGAATACTTAGGAATAAATTTAACCAAGGAGATATAAGACTTGTACACTGGAAACTACAAAACATTTCTGAAAGAAATTGAAGAACACTTAAAGGGAAAGACTTCTCATGCTCAAGAATTGAGTGAATATTGTTAACATGGCAATACTACTCAAAGTTATCTACAAGTTCAATGTAATTCCTATCAAAATCCCAATGGCCTTTTTTGCAGAAACAGAAAACCTGATTGACACTCAATTCATATGGAATTAGAAGGGCCTCAAATTGCCAAAACAAAACAAAACAAACAAAAAACTAAACTTGAGGCCAGGGCAGGTGGCTCATGCCTGTAATCCTAGCACTCTGGAAGGCCAAGGCAGGAGGATGGTTTGAGCTCAGGAGTTCAAGAACAGCCTGAGCAAGAGTGAGCTTCTGTCTCTACCAAAAATAGAAAAAATTAGCTGAGTTTGGTGGTGCATACCTGTAGTCCCAGTATTTGGGAGGCTGAGGCAGGAAGATCTTGGGATGCTTCAGCCCAGGAGTTGCAGGTTGCTATGAGCTAGGCTGATGCCACAGCACCCTAGCCCAAATGACAGAGTAAAACTCTGTCTCAAAAAAAACAAATCTTAAAAAAAAAAAGAACAAAGTTTAAGGAGTCACACTTCCTATTTCAAAATATCTTACAAAGCTATAGTAATCAAAAGAGTGTGATAAGGCCACAAGGGTAGACCTATAGAGAAATGAAATAGAACTGAGAGTCTTAGAAATAAGGACACGCATAGATAAGCAATTGATTTTCAACAAGTGTGCCAAGACCTTTTCAATGAGTAAAGAACAGCCCCTCCAACAAATGGTGGTAGGCCAACTGGATAGCCACATGCAAATGAATGAAGTTTGAGCCTTACTTTATACCATATACAAAAATTAACTCAAAATCAATGAAAGGTCTATATATTTAAGAGCCTAACTGTAGAACTCTTAGAAGAAAACATAGGGGTAAATCTTGCTGACCTTGGATTCACATTAGTTTCTTAGATGTGACACCAAAAGCACAAACAAAAGAAAAAATAGATAAATTACACTTCATGGAAATTAAAAACTTTTGTGTGTCAAATGACACTATTAAAGTGAAAAGACAAACTACAGAAGGAGAGAACATATTTGCAGATCTTATATCTGATAGTGATTTCATGGCCAGAATATATAATAAAGAACTCTCACAACTCAAAAACAAAAAGACAAAAATCTAATTTAAAAATGGGCAAAGGACTTGAATATACATTCTCCAAAGATACAAATAGCCAACAAGAGCATCAAAACATGCTCAGCATCATTAGTCATTAAGGAAATGCAAATCGAAACCATGAAGAGATACCACTTCACACCCATTAAAATGACCACAATTTAAAAAAAAAATTCAAAAGTAATAAGTGTTGGTGAGGATGTGGAGAAATAAGAACCCATATCCCTTGCTGGTGGGAATGTGAAATGATACAGTTGTTGTGGAAAACAGTTTGATGGGGCCTCAAAAATTCAAATATGGGATTTCCTATGACCTAGCAATTCCCATTCTAGGCATATACCCAAAAGAATTGAAAACTAGTACTGAAAAAATACTCATACACAAATATTCATAGCAGTACTAATCACAAGAACAAAAGGTAGTAACAACCCAAATGCCCATCAATGGATGATGGACAAACAGGCAGTGGCGGGGGAGGGGTTGGAGTGTGACAATTTAATGGGTACAAGTTTTTCTTTTGGGGTGATGAACATTTTGGCATTTTATAGAGGTGGTCATTACATAACATTACAAATGTACTAAAAACCACTTTAAAATGGTTAATTTTATGTTATATGACTTGTATCTTAATAAAAAATGTTTTTAAAATTTGATTATGTGTTTTCTAAAAGACCTACTGTTTTGCTGTGAAAGGGTTCTATCAGTCAGGATCGGATAGGCTTGTGCACTGAAAGGAAATCAGGACAGTAGGTTTGAACATTCAAATTTGAAATGCTGTAGCTATTATACTGGAGCTGTTGAGCAGAAAGTTGAGTACACATGTTAGAGTTCAGGAGACAGGTCAGGCTGGAGAAAACAATCAGAGTCATCAGCATTTAGATAGTGTTTAAAGATAAAGGATTAGATGGGATCATGTTGGAAGTGACAATGTGTGCTGGATAAGGTGGCTTGTCTGTAATCCCAGCTACTCAGGAGGCTGAGGTGAGAGAATGGCTTGAGGCCAGGAATTTGAGACCACCCAGGGCAACATAGCAAGACCCCATCTCTACAAAAATTTAAAATTAAAATTAAAAATGGGTTGTTATGACTCTTTTTGAGTCAGTTTTGGTAATTTGTATGTTTTTAGGAATGTGTCCCTTTCATCCAGGTTATCAAATTTGTTGGTATACAATTGTTCACAGTAATCTCTTGTAATCCTTTTTATTTGTGTAAAACAGTAGTGATATGCCATTTTTATCTTTGATTTTAATTATTTGCATCTTTTCTCTTTCTTAGTCAATCTAGCTAAAGGTTTGTTAATCCTATTGTTCTTTGCAAATAATTTCATTTTGCTGATTCTCTCTGTTGTCTTTCTGTGTCTGTTTCCTTTTCCTCTGCTCTACATTTATTATTTCCTTCCTTCCATTAGCTTTGGGTTTGGTTTGCTCTGAATTTTCCAGTCCTTTAGTGTATACAGTAATTGATTTGAGATCCTTCTTTTTTTTTTTGAGACAGAGTCTCACTCTGTTGCCCAGGCTAGAGTGCCATGGCGTCAGCCTAGCTCACGGCAACCTTAAACTGCTGGGCTTCAGCAATCCTCCTGCTTCAGCCTCCCAAGTAGCTGGGACTACAGGCATGCGCCACCATGCCCGGCTAATTTTTTCTATATATGTTTTTAGTTGGTCAATTAATTTCTTTCTATTTTTAATAGAGACGGGTCTCGCTCTTGCTTAGGCTGGTTTCGAACTCCTGACCTTGAGTCATCTGCCTGACTTGGCCTCCCAGAGTGCTAGGATTACAGGCATGAGCCACCGCACCCAGCCCGAGATCCTCATTTTTAATGAAGGTGTTTACAGCTACGTAGCTCTCTCTGAGCACTGTTTTGGGGGGATCCCATCAGTGTTGATATGCCATGTTTGTGTTTTCATTTGCCTCATTTCATTGTGATTTGGAGGAATCTATCGGATTTTTAAGAGTATGTTGTTCAGTTTGCACATATTTGTAAACCTTCCAGTTTTTCTTCTGCTATTGATTTCTAGTTTAGTTCCACTGTGGTCAGAAAAGATATTTTGCATAAAAAAAAAGATACTTTGCATGATTTCAAACATTTTAAACTTCACGACAGTTGCTTTGTCACCTACCGTGTTCTATTCTGGAGAATGTCCGTGAGCACTTGAGAAGACTGTGTCTGCTGCATGTGTATGTCAGGGCTGGTTGATCTTTAGTGTTGTTCAAGTCCTCTATTTCCTTATTGATGTTCTCTCCATTATTTTTTTTTTTTTTTTGAGACAGAGTCTCGCTTTGTTGCCCAGGCTACAGTGAGTGCC
Source organism: Microcebus murinus (assembly GCF_040939455.1). Classification (NCBI taxonomy): domain Eukaryota; kingdom Metazoa; phylum Chordata; class Mammalia; order Primates; family Cheirogaleidae; genus Microcebus; species Microcebus murinus. The sequence continues at coordinate 76,945,638 of NC_134117.1, read as the reverse complement.
GTGGCGTCAGCCTAGCTCACAGCAACCTCAAAATCCTGGGCTCGAGTGATCCTTCTGCCTCAGCCTCCCGGGTAGCTGGGACTACAGGCATGCGCCACCATGCCCGGCTAATTTTTTATATATATATCAGTTGGCCAATTAATTTCTTTCTATTTATAGTAGAGATGGGGTCTCGCTCTTGCTCAGGCTGGTTTTGAACTCCTGACCTTGAGCAATCCACCCGCCTCGGCCTCCCAAGAGCTAGGATTACAGGTGTGAGCCACAGCGCCCGGCCTCCATTATCTAAAGTAGATATTCAAAGTTTCTGCTATTATAGAACTATTTCTCCTTTTAACTTTGTCAATGTTTACTCCATTTATTTGGGGGTTCTGTTGACTGTTGCATATATGTTTATAATTGTTATATCTTCTTGATTAACTTACCCTTTATTAATATATCATGACCTTCTTTGTCTCTTGTAAAAAAAAAATTTTTTTTTGAGACAGAGTCTCACTTTGTTGTCCAGGCTAGATTGAGTGCCGTGGCGTCAGCCTAGCTCACAGCAGCCTCAAACTCCTGGGCTCAAGCGATCCTCCTGCCTCAGCCTCCCGAGTAGCTGCACTACAGACATGTGCCACCATGCCCGGCATATTTTTTCTATTTTTGGTAGAGACGTGGTCTCGCTCTTGCTCAGGCTGATCTCAAACTCCTGAGCTCAAACGATCCACCTGCCTCGGCCTCCCAGAGTGCTAGAATTACAGGCGTGAGCCACAATACCTGGCCTCTTGTAAATTTAAGTGTAGCCACCCCAGCTCTGTTTTGGTTATTATTTGCATAGAATATCATTTTCTATGCTTCCATGTTCAACCTATTTGTGTCTTTGGATCTAAAGTGAGTTTTCTGTAGACAACTTATAGTTGGATCATGTTTTCTTAATCCATTATGCCAATCTCTGTCTTTTGATAGGAGAGTTTAGTCAATTTACATTTAAAGTAATTACTGATAATGTAGGACTCCTCCTGGCATTTCACCATTGTCTTCTACATGTGCCTTACTTTTTTTGTTCCTCATTTCCTCCATTATTACTTTCTTCTGCTTAATTTATTTATTTTTTGGTAGTGTACACCTTTGATTCCCTTCTCATTTCCTTTCCTTTATTTTATTTATTTATTTATTTTGAGACAGAGTCTCACTTTGTTGTCCAGGCTAGAGTGAGTGCCGTGGCATCAGCCTAGCTCACAGCAACCTCAAACTCCTGGGCTCAAGCAATCCTACTGCCTCAGCCTCCCAAGTAGCTGGGACTACAGCCGTGCGCCACCATGCCCGGCTAATTTTTTTTGTATATATATTTTTAGTTGGTCAATTAATTTCTTTCTATTTTTAGTAGAGACGGGGTCTCACTCAGGCTGGTTTCGAACTCCTGACCTCCCGAGCAATCTGCCCGCCTCTGCCTCCCAGAGTGCTAGGATTAGATTACAGATGTGATTACAGGATTACAGGTGTGAGCCACCACACCCGGCCCTTTCCTTTGTTTTTAAAGATTGTTTTTAGTGGTTACAATGAGGATTACTACCAACATCCTAAATTTATAACAATCTAATTTGAATCGATACCAAGATAGTTTCAATAGCATATAAGAACTTCCCTTCTATACACCTCTGTCTGCCTTCTTTTTTGTTGTTGTCACTAATTGCATCTTCAAACATTGTGTGATGATTAACATATATTATAAGTATTGTTGTATGCCTTTGACCTTTAAATCAGTGGTCGTCAACCCCTGGCCACGGCCGGTACAGGTCTGGGCCTGTTAGGAAACGGGCAGCGCATCATGGCCTGAGCTCCACGCCACCATCTCCCACCCATGACACCCTACTCCCCACCCACCGTCCACGGAAATATTATGTTCTATAAAACTGGTCCCTGGTGCCAAAAAGTTTGGGGACCGCTGCTTTAAATCATACAGGAAACAAAAAGAGCAGGTATGTGCCAAAAATACAAGGATACTGCCTTTTATATTTACCCACGTAGTTACCTTCACTAAAGTTTTTTATTTCTGTATACGGCTGGGAGTTCCCGTGCAGTGTCCTTTCAGTGCAGCCTGCAGTGCTCCCTTTAGCATTTCTTGTAGGGTGATAATTAGTGACAAACTTCATCATTTTTACTTATCTGGGAATGTCTTAATTTCTCCTTCAATTTTAGGTTAGTTTTACTGGAGATAAAATTCTTGGTTGATAGTTTTATCTTTTAGCACTTTGATATGTCTAAAGCCTCCCCTGGTGGTTTTAATGCAGTCAAGGTTGAGAACAATTTACCTGTATGATGATGGAGAAAGAGGACGAAATCATGCCCCCGATCCCTGAGTACCCGCATGGAGCAGAGCCTCCTGCTGACTTGAAACATGCACTTGGGACCTTGGTGTGAGAGAGACATGTCTCTGTTTTTTAAGTCACACAATCATGTGTTCTCTTTAGAGCAACTTTAGCCTGCCTGGTATAGGACTCAATAAGGACAGGACCCAGAGTTGGTGGTTTACCCTCCTCTGCTCCAGTACTTCCTGTCTAGGTCCCCTTACATAGGTTCCTGCACCCCAGATTAAGCTCTGGGAACACAAACCCCAGCCCACGCCTACCTGATCCACCTAGGACACTAGAAGAAGCGCTTCAAACTAAGGGAGTGACAGATACACTAGGAGACAGGGAGGGCTACAGGGATAAACGAGCTGAGAAGCAGAAGGAACAGGAAAGGAGCAGGTGAACCCAAGGACCTGGAGGTCCTGCTCCGAGAGTGGGCGAAGGGGCTTCTGGCTACAGAAGCAGAGCAGGGCCAGTTGGTGCAAGCGCATGGCGGTGGCCATGGGTTTGAGCAGGCCCTGCGTGGGAGAGGCGGGAACCACGGGGTCTAGTGAGGAGGATGACGTTCTTCCCAGACTACTCCTGCCTCGCACCACTCAGCCCTTCCCCCGGGTGTACACAGCCCCTCAGAAGGAGGGGCAGTATAAGAGATTATAAAAAGGAAACTTTCCTGGTCTTGAGATTCAAAGACCAAGAAGACCCTAGATTCTGCTTGCTGACATGGGGGAGCTTCACAGAGGAGGGGTTCACTGAAAGGTGATCCTTGAGAAGGGAAGAGAATTTCATGGACAAGACAGGGTGGGGTGAGCAAGTCATCGCCAAAACACAGGAGGAAAGGCTCCTGGGTCTGGAACCTGCACAGCACGGCACGGTCCAATTTTCCCTGTGTCTGCATTGCCCAGCAGAGAAACGAACCCAACCTGGACACAGGGACAGAGATGGATGTGTAAACGAGCTGACAGATGAATGAATGCACTATGGCCATTTCGATCAAGGTACAGAAGACTCAGGGGATACAAGAAGACAATCCAAGTCTCTAATAGTGTCCACCTGCTCAACTCAGTGTCTCGCGCTGTCTCTCTGCACGCAATGCCCGACTCCAGGCCTCAGTGTGATGCTCCAGATTAGGCGGAGAGCCACGTGGTGTGGTGGCTGCACAGATCGAGCTCAGCCCAGCCTCCCCCTCACCGCCTCGCGCCATCTCACCTGCTCAGCTTTGTGTGGGTCCCTGACTGGCGGGCTTCCTCTCACCCGGGCTGGCCCTCCTCCCGGAGAATCAGCGCCCACCTGTCTAGGTCCAGTGAACTCCGATTTGCTCGGAGGTCTATTGGAGGACCCCAAAGGGCGTCTCTGGCCCCACGCTGCCCTGCTGCTAGCGATGGCTTCTCCACCTTGTGTCAGCACTCTCCCCTCCCCTGCAGAGCATGTGCGGTTATTTTACTCCTCTGGGGGTGCTTCAAATGGTAAACAACCCCAATGCAAGGCCACTCAGGCAAGAGAAGCAGCATCGCCTAGAACCACAGAACTAAGTGTTGTGACAGGACGTGCCCACACGTCAGCAGAGAACGATCCCAGCACAGGCGGGGGGGGGGGGGGTTGCTTCACCCCCTCCCTGTGCCTCACGGCAGCACCCAGCCACTCCCCCGACCCCCCGCCCTGCCCGGCCCTCCCCAGCCCAGCATCTGGCTCCCTCGGGGCCTCCAGGAAGCAGGGGCTGCAGCTGCATCACGCTGTTGACACGACTACACAGACCTCAATTTCCCAACTCCAGGCAGTGTCACTGTTTCTGTGGAAATGGGGAAGCGTGCTTGGGCACGCGTGGCACCTGCTCACTGGGCGCACGCGCTTGTGGTCCAGGCGCTCCGCCAGCCCTGCACGCAGGGGACAGCGTCGGCTGTCGGCTGGGCCCGGTCAGGGCCGGGGCAAGCCGAGTCTGGGCTGGCTCCTGCCTGGCCTTGCTGGTGCCAGGACCCCACGTGCCATGCAGGGAAGGCCCGGAGAGTTGAGAGGATCAGCCAAGCCCAGGGCTGGGACAAAAGAGCAAAGGTAGCAAGCTAACCCAAGTCCTCTGAAACACCATCCGGGGTCATATAGGACGAGGGACAGGATGGCTGCCAGTTCACAGAGGCCGTTGCAAGACGGTCTAGCACTAGGTCAAAGAGCAGGGCAGCTGCCATGGTGGAATTCCAGAAGAACAATGGCAGCCTTAGTGGGTGTGCATGTGCACGTGGGTATGGGTGACAGGGAGGTAAGGAGCGTGAGCGATTACACGCACACACACCCCTATAGTCAGGGCCTAATGCAGACCTCGGGACCACACTAGTCCTAGCCCTGGCTTAGACATCATTCGCTGGGAAGCCTTCCTGGTTCTCCCACATTTGTCCTCTGAGGCCCAAGCCCTCATCTTCCCGCATAGGGTCAGAGCTTCTCCTGGGCTCCTTCAAGAAACCCTGGAAGGGTCGAGCGCGAACCCTCACTGAGACGTGCTGCTTTGCTGCCCGCCTCCATTCCCAAGGCATTTTTTAAAAGACCAGCCCAGTGCTTCCCAAACATCTAATCCCGTAAGATGATCCTGCAGACAAGCACAGGTCCTGAGTGGCCAATACGTCTGGGAAACACTGGGAAAGCTTGCTGGAGTTCCAGCGAAGCCCTGCAGTCAAACGGCACGACGGCAACCACGCCCGTGAGGCCAGAGCTGCTGCTCTCTGTTTAAGCGTGACTGGCTTCCTCCCTCCCCGATCTTCGCTGGGGTCTGAGGTATCAGTAGCCGCACAGAACCACTTCAGAAACGATGCCCCTGCTAGAAATGGAAGGACTTGAGGAATTAGAAATGGGGCAAAGTCAAATTTTAATCACTTCATAGTTTGGCATTCAGTGTCAGTTAACACTTCCTCAAGCACAAACAAAATAATGTTTCTTGCTATGGAAAACTCCTTTGCTATGGTTTGAGTGTCTGTGCTCCCTCTGAAATCCATGTTGAAACTTAGTCCTCTACGCGCCACTGTTTCAAGGTGGGGCCTTTAGATGGCTGGGCCATGCGGGCTCTGCCCTCACGAATGGGACCAGCGGCCTTAGGGAAGGCTGGAGGGAGCCAGCTCCGCCCGCTCCTGCCTTCCACCCTTCCACCACAATAGGACACCTAGATGGCACTGATTTGGAAGCAGACCAAGCCCTCACCAGACTCCGAACCTGCTGGCGCCTTGCTCTTGGACTGCCCAACCTCCAAAACCGTGAGAATAAATTTCTGTTGTTTATCAATTGCCCAGTCTCAGGTATTTTGTTACAGCAGCACAAATGGACTGAGACTCCCTTGGATGGGGCCTGTGCTGCTGAGCACAGCTGGGAGGTGATTGTCCCTCCCCTGGGGACAGATGGACAACAGACCCTGTACTTGTCCTTCCTGGAGTCATACCAAGACCTCTGTGCATCTTCTGAAAGGTGAACCTACTGTGAGGGGAGGGTGTGTATCTTCTGCCTCAAGAGATGTTTGAAAGCCCCTTTCTAAAAACTCTGCTCATTCTGTTCGTGGACCAGTTCTAATGGGTTATGTATTAAAGACATACAGAATCCACTTTTAATATCCTGCTTGCTTACTCTTTTGACACATGTCTCAATAAATAATTTAGAGGGGAAACTTCTCTCTTTATGCCCCAAATAAGGCAGAGGAAATGTTTCGTGGCTGTCACCATGGACCCACAATTTTGTTCTGTAAGAGATGATAGAGATCAGAACATTCCTCACCTTTTGCTGAAATAGTTGCCCAATTGCCCTTCGAGGGGCTTGACTAAGGCTACAGGAAAACCCACTGTGTCCCCCACCATTGCTAGGCAAGACTCATCAGCTCCATGACGGGCCCACTCCCCTCCCCCCCGACCTGAACCCCGCCTGTGCCTACAGACGATGCCTGGATGTCGTCTGGAACTGTATAGACCCAGCACAGAGGAGTAAAACCCTCACCACACTCAGTCTCTGCAATTTCCATTCCAGGGAGAACACAGCATCAGAGTACAGTCTAGCCTGGGGAGGGAACGCAGACCAGGTTGCACAGGTCCTAAAACACCTACTATGTGCCAGGGGCTTTGCAATCATTATCTTACTCAATCCCCAGGAGAAAGCAAATCAGTAACTCACCCAAGATCACATTAGCAAGTAGCAGATGTTGAATTCACATTCAAGCTCTCCAAGTCTGATGATTTCTCATTTCTTGGTTCTTCTTGGTTTCTTCTTAGAAAGAGGTCAGTTCTTAACCCTGAAGAACCACAAAGCAGGACATTTGATCTCGCTATTTTAACACCTGTGATATTTGAACAAATTGCCTGGGTAGGGGGAAAAGAAAGATGTAATCAACACAAAATGCAATAGGCAAAAAAACATAGATAAAATTATTAATTGATTCAAAAATTAACAGTAACAATAGTTTCTAAAGAAAACTCGGAGGTAGAAGTTGTATTGGCAAATTTTTTTTTTTTTTGAGACAGAGTCTCGCTTTGTTGCCCAGGCTAGAGTGAATGCCGTGGGGTCTGCCTAGTTCACAGCAACCTCAAATTCCTGGGCTCAAGTGATCCTCCTGCCTCAGCCTCCCCTGTAGCTGGGACTACAGGTGCAAGCCACCATGCCCGGCTAATTTTTTGTTTCTATTTTAAGTTGACTGACTAATTATTTTTTTTTATTTTTTTAGTAGAGACGGGGCTCTCGCTCTTGCTCAGGCTGGTCTTGAACTCCTGACCTCAAGCAATCCTCCCACCTAGGCTTCCCAGAGTGCTAGGATTACAGGCGTGAGCCACCACGCCCGGCCGATATTAGCAAAATTTGACATGGATTTTTAAAGCCCAATGGATAAATCAAATCTTACTTGAGAAATCTACAAGGAAAACAATTTAACCCAGCTATACTTTTGGTGAAATAAAGATGGATGAACGTGTAATTGACACAAGCCAGAGGAAGAGCATGTCATTCTCAGGAGTGACCAGGCAGTGGCAGCAAAGACCAGTGATGGAGTCATCCCAGCTACGGTTCTCCAAGTGTGGTCTTGCAACCAGCACAGGAAAGTAGAAAACAATTCCAGGCAAGGACACACAACACCCTGCTGGGAACTTGTTAGAAATGCAAATCCCAAACCCACAGAATCCGAAACTTCTGGGAGTAGGGCTCAATAATCTGCATTTCAACAAGCTCTCCAGGCGATTCTAATTTAACTACATTTGGCAAACCCTGCAGCCAAGCACAGGGCTGCTTTCTACAAACCCAGCAGGCACTACTGTAGGAGTTGATTATATGGCTTTTTTTTACTTAGCCAAACAGCGAAACAAAAGAAATAAAATGCAGCCAACTCTACGTCAGATTCAGGAGGCTGCCACTGCAAGTAAACCTGTGTCCAGTCTGAAACAGGGGTGGGCAGGGTCAAAGCCCTGTGTCTGCAAGGTCAGCCCGACGCTGGCCACCCTTGCCCCGAGTTACCCTCCTGGCCCAGGACTGCAGCCCAGCCCCAGCCTCCGTCCCCGCCTTGATGCTTCTCACACTGATTCCCTGGAGGTGGGAGTTTCTGTTTGTGTTGTGTCTCCCCAAGGAACAGGGTCTGCATTTCTGAGTCCTGGCTCCTCCCCAGCCCTGGCACTGGAAGTAAATATTGTGCATCATGGAGTTCTCTCTTTCCATAGTTCCCCAATTGACAAGCCAGAGGGAAAATCCAAACCTGGCCCTCACATTCCACCAGCTCTGCTCTGATTCCTCCTAGGAAAGCCTGGGTGGCATCATACCCCATGAGGGCATCCCACCAGTGCTGACAGGAGGGGGGTGATGAGATGATGACATTGCCTGAAGGCAAGCCTTGGAACAGGAATCTGGGTGCAGCCGCTGTCAAAGCCTGGGCTCAGGAACAGGCAGACCTGGTCCCGTTTCACCCCATCATTTTCTGCAGGGTTTGCACAAGTTGCCAAACCTCACGGAGCCTCCATTTCTGTTGAGACCTCAATGTGCAGATCTGTGAAATGGTTCTCTCTGGTTCACTAAATGATCGAGCATGCAAATGTCTAGCATGGCATGTCATACCTAGTAGGCCCCCGCCACATGGAGACATTCTTCCCTTTCCCACGAAGTCGTGAGTTTCCTGCCTGGCAGTTTAGGAGCAGCGAGATCGCTTATTTTGTCAGAAACGTCGGGGGCAGAGATGACAAACTCCAGTGCTTGCAGGATGCGGCGGACTCGCGGAGCACAGGGCGGCAGCTGCGCGGGCTGCGGGAAGCTGGCCCGCGTCTGGCCGGTAAGTTGCGCCGGCTCCGCGGGCCTCGCGTCCCGCGCCGGGGAGGGCGCCGCGCCCGCCGGACTTCCGCGCCCCGCGAGCCGAGCCGCGAGCTGCACCTGGCTGGCGCGGAGCCAGGCTGTGGCCAGAGAGCAGGGAAGGGCTTGGCTTCGCAGCGAGACTCCCTGCGCAGAGATCCCGAGCCGCCCCGTCTCATCAGCGGGCCGCATGGCGTCAGCGGCGAGAAAAAGCGGATCCGATAAGGACCAGCAGGGGGCGCTGCTGGCGCAGCGAGGCCCAGTGAAGTCAGGCTTGTTCGTGCACTGCGGGCCGTCGGGCGCCCCCAGAGGAGTGACGGGGGACTGCAGACGGGAAGCCGGGGTGGGGTGAGCACAGGGACAGATTTGCACAAAGCAGGGCAGCAGGTAAGGGCTCTGTGCTGCCCGGGGGCCCCTGTCCTTGGAAACTACACTCAAGATTGGTGCAGAAGGCTGGCCTGAAAGCCCTGTCTGGAGCTCTCTGCACCTGGGCTGGAAACAGAGACCCTCTGAGCCACGATGACGCCCAGGCTTGGGTCCTCCAGAGAGGCCTGGGCTGTCTCATTCTCACCATGATTCAAACAGCCCAGTCTCTGGCGTGGATGATTTTACTTTTTTTTTTTCTTTGAGACAGAGTCTCACTCTGTTTCCTGGGCTAGAGTGCCATAGCGTCAGCCTAGCTCACAGCAACCTCAAACTCCTGGGCTCAAGCGATCCTCCTGCCTCAGCCTCCCGAGTAGCTAGGACTACAGGCATGCGCCACCATGCCCGGCTAATTTTTTCTATATATTTTTAGTTGTCCAGCTAATTTCTTTCTATTTTTTAGTACAGACGGAGTCTCACTTTTGCTCCGGCTGGTCTCAAACTCTTGAGCTCAAACGATCCGCCCACCTCGGCCTCCCAGAGTGCTAGGATTACAGGCCTGAGCCACCACAACCGGCCGTCTATGATTTTAGAAAACAGATTTTTCAGCACCGCGTCCGTGCTCTGCAGATGGGGTCCTACTGGCAGCAGGCGCCCCTCCGGCGCTGCACGGCCCCGAGCCATCGCCAGAGCCACAAAGCCCACACCTGAGCCCAGCTCTGCCAGCCTCCAGCTCTGTGGTCCTGGCCTTTCCCTTAAGTCCTCAGAGACTCACTTGAGGGACGAGTACAGACCTACAACTCCCCATGTGCAGTTCCAAATTCTAAAAGCACTGAAAGCCAAAAGATTTCTTGTGACTCGTATGGCTCCAAAGCCTGTCCTGACCTAACCCATTTGGTGGCACAACCTGACCAGGACTGATGTGAGTCCATTTGTTGTCTTTATTGATCATGCAAAGTATGAATATTTGTACAATTCTCTGTAGAGAATATTGATGTACCGGGTTATGGGCAGACCCCCAGACCCTGCTGGGGAGTTAGGAAAGGTACAGTACATACAACATACACGCCATCTTATTCTCCTAAAACGTTTAAGATTTTCAATTCCAAGAACCACAAGGCCCCAGGGTTTCGGATAGGGATTTCCTGATGGTTGGTACTCACGAGGTGGTCAGGCAGTACATGTGGGTGACACTGTGTGAAGCTGTTCCGCGTAGAGGCACCTGGCCGGCGCTCAGTGATGTTGGCCCTGAGGGCCTCCCCTGCATGTGGCGAGTACTGGGCTCATCCTCCGTCCTCAGGCTCCTGGGCTCTTGCCCTCTCTTGTCCCTCAAGGCCTCCTCTGGGCATTGCCCGTCCTGTGCTGTTCTCGTGGGGTAAGGCCACCCCCGGACCCCCTGTGCGCCCCTCTGGAGTCCAGGCCCTCCTGCTCTCTGGCCCTTTGCCTGCCAGCTTTCTCCTTCCCGCCCACCTCCACACCGGACTCCTGCCTTGAGGCCGAGGACTCTGTGGGTCACCACCTGCTGGGGCGGGGCCTGCTCAGCCAGTTCTTCCTTGAACCTGCCACCTGGGTCACTCAGTAGGAGGCATGCAGGCTTCTGGGCAGCCCTGGATTGTCTCCTGGGGCTTCCAGGCCTCCTGAACAAGCCATTCGGAGACACTCTGTGCTTCCTTCCCTTTGCACCCAGCCTCGCCAGTGCACGAAGCCAGGACAAATATCTCCCTTCCAGAAAGTCCAGCTGCCGTGCGTGGTGTGGTCTCTGATTTTGACCAAGGTGGAGCCCATCCACCCTTCACACCCTGGCAGCTTTCAGGTCCACGGGGCCAGGCCCCTTCTAAGGGAACGGTGGCCTCCCAGCCCTGGGGGTCTCAGGCAGGGAAGTGCTCAGGAATCAAGGAGGGAGGGGCACCGGGGCCATAGGCACCATCTCAACGAGGGCCTATTGAGACCCTGGACAAGCTAAAGCATGGCCCAGAAGGCCAGTGGCTACAGGGTCAGAGGTCAGCCTTCCTGGGCTGTCATGGCCAGGGCTACTTGGGTCCCAGATTCGCAATTCCAGCAGTGGGCAGATGCCCTGAGTCCTCCCCTCACCTCTGCTTCCTTCGAGGAGTCACTTGTGATCAGCTCAGCCCACCCCTCCTTCCCACCTGCCTCCACCCACCTTCCTCACACCTGCCCTGCATCTCTGGGCTGTCCTGGATCCTGGCCTTCTCTGGGGACACCGTCTCTTTCCTGCCCCCCCCCCTGGGTTAGTTCAACAGCCACTCAAGGGCCTTTGAGAGCCAGCACCTGCCACCTCCTGGCCCCCATGGAGGGGACCACACATGCAGTCACCCAGTTCCAGCTGAGGCAGAGAACCCCCTGAGGCCGCCTCTGCTCGGCATCCAGAGGGGTCAGTGGGGTCACTCGCCTCCTCCCGCCAGGAGCAGCAGAGGGCAGACCCAGGAGGCGCCGCCCGTCTCCCTCCCCAGGCCTCCCGTGCCAGCTGGGCAGCGGGTGCTGGGCCCAGGGCCCGTTCTCCCTTTTCCGGCTGACATTCAGCTCTGTGTGCCCACCTCACTCTCCTCCTGCACGGACCCTCATGGAGCATCCACTCCAGGGAGGGGGGACAGACAGTATACATGATCCATAAACTGCCACATGTCTAGCGGGGACACACAGGCTGGGAAAAATGAAGTGGCCGAGGGGAATGACAGCTGCTGGGTGAGGCTTAGCTGAGGCCGTCTGGAAGTGCTTCTTTGACAAGGACGGGTGGCAGGAGGTGAGGGCATGAGATGGGCAGATGGAGTCCCTCCCAGGCAGAGGGACGACCATGCAAAGGGCCTGGTGGGGGCCTGGCCTGGGCCTGCTGAGGACCTGCTGCGCAGCGGCGAGGGCGTGGTGCAGCCCAGAGGGCCTGGAGGGTCTGAGAGCACTGACCTGGAAGGGCAGCAATCAAACAAGACGGCAGAGAGCCCGTTAGCTTGTTGGTGTTTTTGAGGAAATAACTTTGAAGAGGCACCTTTCACAGGGGTGGGTGGAATCCAGCATCGTGTTTTTAGAGGGCATTTGGCTTTATGAATTAGGAGACATAAAACGGTCCTGCCATTTGGACCAGTCATTCTGTGCCTGGGACTGAATCCTTAAGAAAAATTCCAAACATGAGAACTCTTACATTGTTCCTTTTAATTGGCCAGGGAAACCCAGCCTGGCACACTGCCCCTCCCATCCCCAAGGCTCCACACTCCAGTGTCCTCTGCCCATACCTGGCCTCCCACCTGGGGCACCTGCCTTGGGTGTGACCTGGATCTTCTGGTCAGTGTGCACCTCTGTCCCCACCTCTGGCCTGGGACAGCCCTGCCAGTCTCCACCCCTGCCCAGGAGACAGCCCGCTCGCCCTCCCGTCTTCTCACATGCCCTCAGTTCTGGGCCAGGTGCCCCTTGACATCCCTCCTGCTGGACCTGAAGCTGGGGGAGCCATGTGACAGGGAGGGGCACAGCCTGGGCCCCTTCAGAGCCCCCAACACGCTCATGCTCGGTGGTCCCAGACCTCACCAGGGACAGCTGAGAAAGGCTACTCAGGGCCAGTCTCTAGGGGCAGGACAGAGGCTTTCTGAGCCCGTCCAGCACCATGCGGACCGAACACTCCATGAGGGAGTCTGGAATCTGCTCATACCTGAGGTCAGATGAGGGGAACATCCCAGGTCATACAGCCTGCTGCCAGAGGGCATGGAGGAGTTCAGGTGAGAACGCCTTCTATCTCCCCATCCTCGCTGCTCAAACTCATGCCCTATGTGCCAGCCTGGTGGGGCTTGGCACCCGTCGATGGCCAAACATCCTGCTGGGGCCTCACAGCCCCGGGGAGACAAGCACGAGCCCTGTGAGGGATGCGTGTGTGCGTCATCAGGAATCAGTTTGAATCTAGCTTTAAAAGCGGTTTATTAACAGCATCTTAACCCCTGGGGAAACACTCCACTGGCTACTCTTGACACTCAGTGCAGACCCTGTTTTCAGCTGAGTTGGAATGCCTGGGTGACGTTCCCCACGGCACCACTCCTGCTGCCTCGTCCCACACACCGGGGAGAGACGGAGGCCACACCTGTGTTCCTGTCTGCAGCTAGTCTCTGAATCTGCCCGTGTCATCACCTGCCGCTCCAGGTACATTCAGGGGCCTCCCCTCCCCTGCTCAGACAACAGGGCGTCCAGCCTCACCATAGAACCTGACTGGCACGGCCGGGAGGGGACCAGAGCGATACCCGGAGGCCAGAGTTAGTAGTCGCCGTGTCCCTTGCACCTGCTCACATCCCAAGGTCCAGTTCTTCCCGTCAGGGCATAGGCTTTTCTCCAGGCCCCCAGGACATCGCCGGGAGTCTGGGGGTCAGGGTCTCCCCAGGCTGTCACCTCATCTGCCCTGACACTTGCTCTCGTGGACACGTCCTCTCAGGGTTCATCTTGCCACGTGGCCACCAAGGTTCTTCAGGTACGTGTCAACGTCTTTATGTCTCAACAGGAGGTGATCAGAGCTCTGATCACTTTCTTGCTTGTGGGAGCCTCCAAAACAAGCCACTGGGCAGTGACAGGTCTCAGAGGGTCACAGGCCATGTGTGAAACACTGGCCATCCTCAGTGCACATTCTCGGGTGGTGACTGTGCCATCCTTGTCCTTCAGCCTACTGTCCACTGCCCAGGACTACCCATGCAACTGCCAGCCCTCCGGATATTGCTCCGGTCCCCTCCCTGCTCCGCCAGGGACACTTCCCACCTCCCACCCTGGTTCCAGCCTCGTCCCCTGTGCACAGAGAGCAGGTGAAGAGAGGGTCCCCATCCCCCTTGCTTCAGCACAAGCTGACTGTCCCCTGCCCCTGCAGGAGCAAGAGCAGCACTCTGGGCAGAGCCACCTGCTGCTGAAGCTGGACCCAGAGGGGAGGGTAGGACACTTCAGCTCTTTCTGTCCTGCTGCCCCTTCCTACCGTTATGTAGCCACCCCCAAAGAGGGCTCAGTGTGGCCTCCTGTGCTGAGTCACCCAGTCCCTGGAGCCCTAATCAATCACCAAAGCCACACTCGTGGGGGATGGAAGAATAGGCTCTGGGGCCTGGGTTCAAATCCTGCCTCTGCTGCTCCCTGGGGCTGTGACCCAGAGCAAGTTGCTTTATGTCTTTGCATCTCAGTTTCATCACATACAAAATGGGAGAGAATAATAGTATTGACATCGTAAGGGTGTTCTGAGGGGCTGCAGGCTATAAAACCAAATTAGTAGGTTGTGAACAGCATTTAACATGAACACAATGGATGACAGGGTGTGCCTCACCTCAGAGGGGTTGTGCTCACATCTGTGTGTACGTGTGGCTCAAACCATTCCAGGTGTTTTTCTGCCTGAGGTCCCACTGTGGGCTTGGGGGATGTAAGATGGAGCAAGCCCAGGCAGGAATCCCACGTGCTGTTGAGTGGTGTCCGCACGTGGGCCGGCTCACTCTCAGTGCAGTGGGAGAGAGAACACAGTTGGCAGACAGCAGGACTTAGCCATCATGGGAGGCGACCCCACATGTGGCAGGGGGTGGAGGAGGAGTGGGGGGGGAGCAGGACGCTGCACCCAAGGCCTCTACAGCCACGCTAAGCTACTGAATTTGACCCCAGGCAGCGGGAATTCAAAGCAGGAGGTGGCCAGGGTAACAACTATCTGATGAGTTCCTACAGGGGGAAGATCTGTTTTAAGAAGCTGACTTGTGGGCGCTTTGGGGGACCAGGAGCCGGTGCCGACACTGGGTCGGGGGATCTGCCAACAGGCTAGTGCACCAGTCCCAGCACGAGCAAATAAGGACCGAGATCAGAATGTCTGGAGAAGGAAGAGACACAGCTGCCTGCCCCTCTGTGCCTGGCGCTGGACGGTCCCCCACAACCAGGGAGGGGACGATGGCAGCACCGACCCTGCGCATAGGCCGGGCCCTGGGGAAAGCAGGGCTTTGGACACCACAGAGGAATTCCACAGGCCCCGAAGCGCCAGAACCACATGACCAGGCCGATAAACACGTGAGCCTGAGCCTCACAGTCTGCACCTTCACCCGTCACTCACCCACCCTGCCCCGCCCATTTTCAATTGATAAAATGGGGCCCAGAGAAAGACCTGCCTCACAGGGGTGCGATGAGAGAGTGAGAGCTAATGAGGTAAAAGCCTTCGCGGGTCTGGCGCCCAGACCGCCTGACCTCTCTCATCACAGCCTCGCCCGGACAGAGCCTGGCTGGCAGCCTGGGAAGGGCCGACGTCCAGCCACGTAGATGCCTCAGTGGAACTGGCTGGCTCGGCAGGCACCACTGCCCTCTCCGGATGCTCGGTGAGCACAGTCTGGTGCAGGGCAGGGCTCGGCCTTCCCACTAGACGGGGCCTTCTCCTGGCATCTCCACGTCCACACCCGGGGACCCTCTGAGTGGGAGCCTGTTCTTGGACCCTTCCAGACAAATGATCTTGAACCCGTGGCCACACTAACCAGGCACCTGGGGTAGGTGGTCACTACCTACACATTCAGAACAATCAGCTCCAACACAAGCATCTCCCTTGGATTTTCACTGCGCCCTTCACGCGCGGCGTGCGGGGTACGGGGACACTCGGCGTGCGTCTGCATGGGCATCCTGCCGGGCGTCCTGCACACTGCCCGTGCCCTGCACCAGCATCCTGAGGCCCCTGCCCCAAACCCACACCTTTCAAGTCTGAAAATGGAAGTGACCCTGGCAGATCGTACTTGCTTTTCAGACCACAGCAAGACTTGGACCCAGGAGAGGGCCGCAGCCTTCATCTGTCTCCTTGGTTTTCCCAACAGAGCCAACTCTGACTGCAAAATGCAATTTCCCTTAAATATCTTTTTTGCCTACCTGACTAGCTAGCCAGGGGAGCTATTTCCTGGGTCTCCCCAGGGTGTATCTGAAGTATTTTTCAGGAACACTTTAGTCCTTCTAAGTGTCCCTCCAACCATTCCAGGCTCAACAGAATTTTGGCAAGATGAGAAATCCCTAATTATTCTCAAAACTGACAGACAGGCTTGTTTTATCATTCCGGGGTCATCGATTCAGGGTGTTCCGCACCAGGCAGTGAGAGATCCAGCCACCTCAGCCCCGCCCTTCAAAGGCTCACACCTGGTAGAGCACACAGACATGTGAACACTTCATCGCAACATAGCGTGCTATATTGCGCTATATATTGCAGTAACAGGCACATGGTCCTGACACAAGGGAGGAAGAGATCAGGCTTATTTGAGGGCAGCAGGATGGGACAAAGACATGATGTGATCATAAAAAATGAGTAAAAGTCATCAAAGTAGACAGGAGGTGGTATAATCAACAACAACATCGACTTACTTTACAAGTAATATCATTCCATCCACACCAACCCCCCTGAGGTATTGGCAATGCACCCATTTTATAGATGTGTAGGTAAGGTTTGGAGAGATTAAGTAACTTGCACAAGGTCAGAGAGTTAGAAACGTGCAAAGAGGGGACAACTCTGTAGGGTTTTAAAATGGACAGACCTTAGATACAGAGCATTAAAATAAATTTGCTCAACCTTTAGAGAGATGGAATCAAGAATCAAATCTGGGCATCACATTGAGACCACATGGGTAGATGGATTATAGAGAACCTTTTATGTCAAACTAAAGAATTTGGGCTGGGTATGAAGGGTTTTCATGGATGCAGCAAACTCACATCAACTCTAATGTACCCTGCCCAATAAGTATTAGTCTTAAATCTAACTAGTGAAGATATAGCAATAATTTTCATCCACAATATATATGTCTGGGGCAAAGATATTCTATTTTAAAATGTTGAGAATTCTTACCACTCAGAAGAAAAAGATAAACAGCCTAATGGAAAACAAGGAAAGAAAGTAACTGGCAATTTACAAAAGACAAAATACAAATGGCTAATAGACATATGAAAAGATACTCAGCCAATTAAACAATTAAGTGATTAAAATGATAATGAATGCCATTTCTCTCCCTTCAGATTAACAAAAGGGGAAAAAACTGATCAGAGCAAATGTTGGCAGAGGTATAGAGAATTGTGTGCAGACATCCCCAATGCACATATGGTTCAACTGACGAATTTTGGACTTTACTATGGTGCAAAAGTGATATGCATTCAGTAGAATTGGTACTTCAAATTCTGACTGTTGATCTTTTCCCAGGCCAGCACTGTGTGGTACAACCCTCTCCAGTGGTGCTGGGCCGTGGCAGTGAGCTCCCAGTCACCACGGTAAAAAAACTGGTAGGTAATCTACAAGGCACTGTGTTGCCAGACGGTTTTGCCCAATGGAAGGCTACTTGTAAGTGTTCTGAGCATGTTTAAGGTAGGTTAAGCTAAGCTATGTTTGGTAGATTAGATGGATTAAATGTATTTTCAATTTACAAATCTACAGAGGGTTTATCAGGACAAAACTCCGTTGTAAGTCAAGGAGCATCTGTACCCCATACACTGCTGGTGGGGCTATACATTTATATAACCACTTTGAAGGGCAATCTGGAAATTTCTTTTAAAATTTAAAATGTGAGAAGATTGCTGGAATCCACCCAGCATCCCAGTTGTCAGTGTATTGGTTGGAAAAGTATCTACACAAACACAAGGAAATTCATTGCAACATTGTAACATCTAAAAATCAGAAATAACCCAAATGTCCATCAATAGGGAAATATTAATAGTTAAAAACATGGTAATATATTCATAACAAGAAATACTATCCAGCAGCTAAAACAATTGAGCTATTTCTATATAGACTAAAGTGGATATAATGAGTAGAAAATGAGAGAACTGCAGAATGATACAATATAACAACATTTATGTTAAAATATACTTGTTAAACATGTTATTTATTTTAAATTTTATATGAGCTCATATATATGTATGGAAAAGAGCTTGGAAAATACACACAAAAATAGTAAGGGTTGTAGCATCTGAGAGGTGGCAGAGGGGACCCAGCATTCACAATGCTCTAGTTTCTATGAGAAGAATATATGTAGATAGATAGATAGATATGCATTACTTATGTGATTAATTTTTATTTGAATAAATGTAGAGCTGGATTTGAAAGCCACTGACACATCAGTTCCTATGCAAAGGGCTGTGGCCAGTGCTATGCGGACGCCTCACAAGCACAGTGCAGATCTTACTTGCAAGGAGCTCTCATGCTGGAGCCAGGGAACAGCTCCAGCACCATGGGGGATAAATTTCAGAGGAGTTGGGGTGGTATTCACAATATTTCCAGAATCAGGGAGGAGTTATGGCTACCAAAAGTAGGCACAGCTGGGCAGGAACGGAAAAACACTGATTCAAAGGTGCAGAGGTAGGAGCTCCTGGGGCCTGCCAGGGAAGACAGTTAAGGCAGGAGGCATTGTTGAAGGCCACCATGCTAGGAGAGGGGCTGAGCTCCAGTTCCAGGCAGCAGGGGTTCCTGAGGAGTCTGTGAGCAAGCTGGGAGCTTGCCTGAAACTTTACAGACAAAAGAAGTTGGCAGTCCCATAGGAGTGGCTTGGCCAGGTCAGGAGTAAGGGGCAAGTGGGAGGTGATTGGCTGTCCCCGTGTGGGGCAAGATGTACAGACTGGGCTGGGCAGACAGGCAGTGGTATCAATGGAGGAGAGAGATGAGCCTGAGACACTCATTGGATTGGGATAAAAAGTACATGGAGGGAGCAGAAACCAAAGAGATTTGGAGACTGTGCTTCTAGCCAGTGATTTGTAGGAAGTATCAGGGAATTGGAAAGAAAGCAGGAAAGCAAGATTCCCTCCTGGTTGCTGTGTGGAGGAGCCCAGAGGCCCACCCACAAAGCAAGAGCTGCAGGCCCTTTCTTTTCACACTGAGGTCCAGCTATGCTGGACCAGGCAGATCTGGGCCCGAGGACAGGCTGGCCAAGGGCAGACAGGCAGACACGTAGTCCTCTGGCTTCCAGCCACCAGACTCACAGGTTTCTGGGAAAAGCTGACAAGGGGCCACTCTGTTCCTTTGAATCCGAGAAGATGTGACTGGGGAAGCCTAAATTAATTAAGTGATGCTGAGGCCCTGCGGCCCTCCCAAGCAAGCACACAGGGAAGGGCATACAGAGGCCCGAGCAAACTGCACTCCCCCTCCAGTGCTGGAATCCAACAAGGATTCATTGGAACTAAGCCTGCACTTAAGTGCTTCCAGGGAGACAAAGAAGTAATAAATCAGGAGCAGGCACCCTGCCCTCGTGCTGCAGCCACCAACACCAACCTGCGTTTCTGCAGAAACACACTCACTGCCCTTCTCTGGGACCAGGTGTCTCAGTGCAGCAACAAATGGCAAAGCCCTAGAGTTGACGAGGCCCCATGACCTTCTCAGAAACGAGGCCAGGCTGGGATGGTACCTCCCTGTGGCAGCACACACCCACCCCTGCCACCAACCCAAGACTCCCACATACACCCCAGACACCACAGGATGGCCATCCCTCTACCCCTTCCCCAAACTCCCATACACCAGGACTCCCCAGCCCTTCAGAAGCTCCCTGTGGCTTCGGTCCAGCACAGAGCAGACTTGATTCTATTAAACTACAGGCACAGTTGTATCCAGTGAATACAATGAAAAGAAAGATTTTCAGCCAGAAATCACCAAGCTGTCTCTATCCATACAAAATAACAATGATTAAGCTCCTACTAAGTGTCAAGCATTTAGCTAGATGCTTTCAAGTAAGTCATCTCAAGGTCTTCAGCCACCCCACAGCAGGGCGGCATGGTGGCTGAGAGTGTGACGCTGGAGCTAGATCACTGGCATTTGAATCCTGTCCCCATCACTCGTGAGCTCTATGTGATAAATTACTTTACTTGGTGTCCTCACCTATAAAAAGGTAATATAAAAAAAGATGGTGAGAGTATTAAATGAGCTAATATTGGTAAAATGCTTAGAACAGTGCCTGGCACATTATAAGTACTTCCTTATGCCAAATAAATAAATTCCTTCCTTTGCTCATTCAACTTACATTGAGTACCAGATATGAACCCTTCAGCAACAGTTGATATATCCGGTTAAGAAAGGATAGAAGAATGTTTCCATTTTCTCTTATGGGATTGGATGGGAAGTTCCCTTTTGCCTGTAAGTTATGCTCAGATAGAGCAGTCTTGGAAAAGGAACTTACCAAGAGTTGAAGTGAAGAGGAAGCAGCAGGCGAAGGAAGGGAGGGACGGGATTGTTGTGGGAGCCTGACTGGCAAGTGGCAGAGCCAGGGCCAGCACCCTGGACAGCTCCCTGCAGGCCAGGACAGGCATGGCGGTCCTGGCCAGGTCTTGCCAAGGCTCAGGCCCTACACAGCTCTCTGCTGAAGGGGTCCGTCACCTCCCTGCAGTTCCTGCACTCAGTCCTCAGTCTGATGAGGGATGGGGGTCACCTTTTGATCTGGAAGTTGGAGAGTGAAGGAGTTTAGTGTCTCTGGGACCTCCTTAGGGAGCCAGCCCAGGGCCTTCCTCCTCCCATGGGTCTTGATCTGCCCCTCTCTCCTACACTGCCAAGGTGTGGCCACCTTGGAGATGGAGCAGCAGGAGCACAACGTGGCCCAGGGCATAGGAAGGCAGCAAAAGGATCACGAGACAGGTGCCAAAGCCTGGATTTAAATCCAAACTCTGCAGCAGGGATCTCCATGCCCAGTAAGGCCAGGGGAATAGCACCCACACTGCACCACCACTGTGGGAGGATGGAGTAAAGCAGCACACCCAGCGCCATGGCCCAAAGCAAGTGCTTAGTAAATGAGCCTGCTTCCTGCCGTACAGGAACGGAGGACTGGAGCGTTAGGTATGAGCCCACAGATAACTTGGCTTCAGGTTCGTGAAGAGTCATGAATTGTTGTTGGCCAGAGGCTGAGAGAAGGAGTCTGCATCTTGAAATCCCTGGGAAAGCTTCTCTTCTCTAAGATTCCACTGTTCTTCAGCCACTCGACAGAAAAATTCTGCCTCAAATTCTGCCCCCTCTTTTTAAAAAGTCAGACAGGGAAAATACCATATGCATAAGTAATAATTGCTCTGTAAGCTGGAAGACTGACTCTTTAAAAGTCTCATATGGGAGAGTCAGAAGATCCCAGAGGTCAAATTCCATGACTGGAGGGCCAGGTGACATAAGTGTGTGAAGCCAACTGAGGGAAGACTAGGATGAGCTGGAGAGTATCTGTGTGTTGACTAAAGGCCATCAAATAAAATTTAAAATAATTTTTCCATACCAAAAGAGCCCTTCTGCAGCCACGCTTCTGTTGAGGGGGACAGTGGGTAGGCTCTCGCCTAAACCCTTATTGGACAGAGGCTAAGTCTGGGGCTCAGAGAGGGGCTGTGACTCACCCAAGGTCAAACCGAGCCTGTCCTGTCCCCATATTGGGCTCTTTCCCACCTCAGAGAGAGCGCAGTTTGGCCACTGCAGAGCAGGTGCCAGAATGGATGAATTTCTCCTCCTTTCCTGGGGTGCCATCATGGGTGGAAGGATGGGGGCAAAGGTGGCAAGGCTGCTGCCTCTCACCCTCACACCCTGGTCTCCATCATCTCACCCCACAGCCATCTTGGGGACAGAAACCAATTTCCCAATGCCCCCTGGTCCCTCCGCCAACCCAGAGGGAGCCCAGGATCACAATGCCCACCTAACTGGAGGAACCAGCCAGGTAGCCACATGCCTCCTGTGCCTTTTGTCTGTTCTTCACAAGACCCACAACTGAATTGAGGATAAAACAGCCCATTTTACAGATGATAACAACACGGCAAGTAAGGTTTATATATTGCTCTTACTATGTATCAGCACTCTAAGCAGTGGGTACTACTATTGTTCCATCTTACAGATAAAGTAACTGAGGGGAAGAGAGGTGAAGCAGTTCCCCCAGGCACCCTCACTAATAAGTGGCAGGGCTGGGAGGCATCCTAGTTGCCTGCCTTCACAGCCCAGGTTCTTTTGAGCCGCTGTGAGGAGGGCACGGTGAGATGAGCAGCTGGGTTTAATGCTGGTTTGCTTTTGCGGCTAGGGTGGGAAGGCTCCTCTTACAGAGAGACAAACTGTAACCTCAACAACGCAAGTCCCCCCACCCTCAGCTGCCGTGGAGCCTCTCCCCTGGCAGCCCTCAGACTGGAAAGAGGGCCCGATGTGCCATCCAGGGTCAACGCTCCTCTGGGGACCCGTCAGGCCCAGCGTGCAGCCTGGGCAGCCCAGCCCGTCAGCTGAGAGCCCGGCGCCTTCGCGGGGCGCCCCCTCGGAAGGTGAGCCCTTGCCCCCGCTTCCGATAGCAGCAGAGCTGCTGGGCCCTGTCCGGGAGTGGGCGCAGCACCCACGCGGGGTTTCGTGCAGCTCCAAGAGAGGCCCCAGCCACCTCACTGTCGAGCCCACGCAGGGCTTGGAGGCAGCTCTGGCGATGACGACGGGGAGTAGAACACTGGGCGAGGCTGGCAGGGCCGGGGAGGGCTCGGTCTAGTACGAGGAGGGCCTGGGAGGAGTTAGAGTGGGGAGGGGGTGAGGAGGAGGGAAGAAAGAAGAGGCGGAGCTGCGGGACCAGGACAGTTAACGCGGAAAAGGGGAGTCCAGGCAGGGGGAGTGTGGGGAGGCAGTGCGGGAGGGTGGAAGGGGCTGGGCTGATACTCCAGGCCCCGGGTGGGGGCGAAGTAGCTTGTCCCCCCAACCCCCGTATGCTTGTAGTCGCAAAATCGCAAAATCTGCCCAGTGGCGGGGGTCGAAACCAGGCCCAGCAGTCTCTAAGCCTCCCCTCCCTTCCTGGGTGGGGCGGGGCCGGGGGCGGGGCCAGAGAAAGGGTTGGGGGTCAGTGCCCAGCGCCCCTCGGGTCGCAGCTCCACTATCCAGCTGCGAGAACAGATGGACTCAGGCGCGGCTCACCTCGGGGGCTCCCTGCCCGCTGTGCGCGGAGATCCTTGCTGAGGCGGAGATCTCCAGCTCCCGGCTCCCCCTCCCGAGGGGCCGCGGGAACCTGCTGCCGCTCCCCTCTCTCCAGGGGAGAAGAGCCCGCGCTGAGCCTGCAGATCCTAGAGCTGGAGGTGGGGACAGAGGGCGGGCTCCTCGCGCGGCGCACCCATCCCCAGGGTTCGTCCAGGACTCTTCTGCACCGAGACCCCTTCCTGGGGCTTCCAGCCCTGGCGCATCTGGGGAGCGGACCCCTGCCCGGCCACGCCCCGCCCCCGGCCCCCGCCTCGCCGACGTCGCATTAGCATGAGCGACGCAAGTGGCCCGGGCACCACTCGGGGGCTGGGACTCGCCGCGTCACAGCCCCGAGTGGAAGGGAAAAAAGAAGAGGCGGAGGAGGCAAGAGCCGACGCGAGGGGAGGGGAGCGCGGCGGCGGGGCGAGCGGGCGGGCGGGCGGCTGCAGCATGCCCCTGGGCCAGCGCGGGCTGCCTCTCAGCGCGGCGGGGGCTGCTCCGGGCGCGCCCCGGGCGCAGTGTGCCCAGTCTCCGGCCCCAGCCCCTCGGAGCGCCCGCCTCCCCGGCCGCCCCTGAGCCCAGCGGAGGCGGGTCTCCAGATCGGCTAAGAGCAGCTGCGGCTCTTCTCCAGATCGAGTCCTTGCCTTTCCCCGGGGCGCGGGGCCATGAGCCCCGCGGCCACCTGAGGCACAGGACCCGCTGCTTGGCGAGGACCGCGCCCCCAAAGTCCAGTGCCCCCGTCTCTGCACTGCGGGACGCCCGCGCCCAACCCTGGTGGAGGCGTCCTCGGAAGAGCAGCGGGGTGAGGGCATGGAACCCGCGGCACCGGCGGGCCAGGCCCGGGCAGCGGCCACAAAGCTGTCGGAGGCAGTGGGAGCGGCGTTGCAGGAGCCCCGGCGGCAGCGGCGCCTGTTGCTGGTCATCGTGTGCGTGGCGCTGTTACTGGACAACATGCTGTACATGGTCATCGTGCCTATCGTGCCCGACTACATCGCCCACATGCGCGGGGGCAGCGATAGCCCCAGCTCGACCCCCGAGGTGTGGGAGCCCACCTTGCCGCTGCCCACTCCAGCTAATGCCAGCGCCTACACGGCCAACAGCTCGGCGCCTCCGACGGCTGCGTGGCCTGCCGGGTCAGGCCTCCGGCCCCGATACCCCACGGAGAGCGAAGACGTGAAGATCGGGGTGCTGTTTGCTTCCAAGGCCATCCTGCAGCTGCTGGTGAACCCCCTGAGCGGGCCTTTCATCGACCGCGTGAGCTACGATGTGCCGCTGCTCATCGGCCTGGGCGTCATGTTCGCCTCCACGGTCATGTTCGCCTTCGCCGAGGACTACGCCACTCTGTTCGCAGCGCGCAGCCTGCAGGGCCTGGGCTCGGCCTTCGCTGACACGTCCGGCATAGCTATGATTGCCGACAAGTATCCGGAGGAGCCAGAGCGCAGTCGAGCGCTGGGCGTGGCGCTGGCCTTCATCAGCTTCGGAAGCCTGGTGGCGCCGCCCTTTGGGGGCATCCTCTATGAGTTCGCGGGCAAGCGCGTACCCTTCCTGGTGCTCGCCGCGGTGTCGCTCTGCGACGCGCTGTTGCTGCTGGCGGTGGCCAAGCCATTCTCCGCTGCCGCACGGGCTCGGGCCAACCTGCCGGTGGGCACGCCCATTTACCGCCTCATGCTAGACCCCTACATTGCCGTGGTAGCCGGCGCGCTCACCACCTGCAACATCCCCCTTGCCTTCCTCGAGCCCACCATCGCCACGTGGATGAAGCACACGATGGCAGCGTCCGAGTGGGAGATGGGCATGGCCTGGCTGCCGGCTTTCGTGCCGCACGTGCTAGGCGTCTACCTCACAGTGCGCCTGGCGGCACGCTACCCACACCTGCAGTGGCTGTACGGGGCGCTGGGGCTGGCTGTGATCGGTGCCAGCTCGTGCATTGTGCCCGCCTGCCGCTCCTTCGCGCCCTTGGTGGTCTCGCTCTGCGGCCTCTGCTTTGGCATAGCGCTGGTCGACACAGCACTGCTGCCCACGCTCGCTTTCCTAGTGGACGTGCGCCACGTCTCAGTCTACGGCAGCGTCTATGCCATCGCCGACATCTCCTATTCAGTGGCCTACGCGCTCGGGCCCATAGTGGCGGGCCACATCGTGCACTCGCTCGGCTTTGAGCAGCTCAGCCTGGGCATGGGCCTGGCCAACCTGCTCTATGCGCCCGTTCTACTGCTGCTGCGCAACGTGGGCCTCCTGACACGCTCCCGCTCCGAGCGCGACGTGCTGCTGGACGAGCCGCCACAGGGTCTGTACGATGCAATGCGCCTGCGTGAGCGTCCAGTGCCTGGCCCGGACGGCGCGCCTTGCAGCCCTCCTGGCCCTTTTGACGGGTGCGAGGACGACTACCACTACTACCATACCCGCAGCTAGCAGCCTCTCTCGTCCTCCGGGCCGCCCGCCCCACCCCCTGGGGTCAAAGCGCCGCTGCTCTGAGCAAGCGAGCACTGGCCAGCTCAGGCTCGGTCTGCCTCCTCTAGCGCGTCCCCCAGCCCCTCCCCAGCCTTGACTTCTTCTGCCCGAATCCCCCGCCCCCAGCAGTCCGTTCCGTGCCCGTCTCCCTTTTGTGCAGTGGGGTGTGCAGCACCGAGGCAAGTGAAGCGATCGCGCTCCTAGTAGAGAGAAAGAGGCGCGCGCCCCCTCCCTCGGGGATCCTCTGCGTAGAGCCACGCGTCTGTCTTTCCTTCAGTTCCTCCCAGTGCCAAACGGACCGCTGCACCGCGGTGCCTGTAGCTGGAATCAATAAACCATGTCTGTCCCAGGAGCCCGAGTCTCTTTACTGTTGGGGGATGGGCAGCCAGGCACAGGGCCGAGGCAGAGGGGGTGAGTTGGGTCTCCAAGCCCCACACCAGGCCTGAGCCTAGCGGGCATGCGGGGAGCCTGTGGGATACGCAGGAAGCAAACCCACGGTCACCATGGAGCGCACTCTCCCCTCAGCCCGGGACAGCCCCTCCTTCCCGGGCCCAGGGCGGCGCCCAGGGGTGCCGCCGTGGGGAACCTGAGGACGGTTCCAGCTGGACACACCAGGCCCCGCCCTTTGAGGACACGCCCCGCTCCAGCCACTGAGTTCTGAGCCTGGGCTGAGCTTCCTCTACGACCAGCATCCCACCCCGTCCAGGCTTCGAGAAAGGAGTAGGAGCCCAGCTGTTCCGGGCAGAGGAAGAAAAACAGACTCCACCTTTCAGGGTCCGCTCTCTGGAACGCGCGCGTGCGATGTGTGTGCTCCTTGGCTAGCTAGGCTCGATCCTAGAGACGGGGGATATGGGGGGGCTGCTGTGTCTGGGTCCTGCGGTTCTGAGTCGGGAAGGGAGGGGATGCGAGTGCGGGAGCTGGTGCCAACTCAGCCCATCCGCATGCTGCCCTGAGCGCAAGCAGACGCCCAGGGCTGTCAGAAAACTTTCCCATCTTGAATTCCGGTCCTGAGATCCCCAGGCTAGCGCTTGCGCGACACTTCCAGTCCTGGAGGCCGCGGTCTGATGACTGCAGAAGAGTCCTCCGGCCCCAGCGTGGAGCAGCGGGGTTGGGGGCGCCTGTGTGTTAGATTGCATCCGTGGGGGTCTGCTCTGCTTTGTGTGCGTGTCTGTCCTCAGCGTGGGGCTGGGCGTGTGCGTCCCGGCAGGGTCTGTCTTTGCAGGTTGTGTGTATTCTTGCGTGGAGATCTGCGTGGGGGGTTGCTTTTGTCTGGGAGAAGAGTCTGCCTCTCGCCACTTGTTCCTAAGCACCCGCAGGTCTGCCACGAGGAGCGCCCGGTAGAGTGTGTGTTCCCCCACCTCTACCCCCTCACCCCACAGCGCCCGCAGGGACGAGGTGGCAACAGAAGGGGAAGCAGGTCCTGCAGTGAACAACAAACAGATTTCTTTTTATTATTATAATTTTGAAAGGTGGTGTGGCAGGGTTTGAGACTGGCCGTCTGGACGGTGGGGAGACGCGGGCAGATATTTCCTGGGGCCCACCCCACTCCAGAGCTCTGCACAGGCAGCCAGCGGGGATAACGAGGTTGGGGGAGGGCGGGAGCGGGGACGGCTGGTCTGGGGTCCGCGGGTATGGGCGGGGCAAGGTCCCGGGGCCCCTTCCCGGGCCTGGGTCCACCGCCTGTGCCCGAGCTCGTCCAGGACGCCGTCCAGGCAGGTTCCGGGGGCGGGAGGTGGGTTCGCGGCGAGGGGGGAGTGCAGGGGGAGGGAAGGACAGAGGACTGTGAAGAATAGAGACGGGGAGGGGCTGGGAGAGGGAGGAAAGGGAGAGAGGGGAGGGCGGAGGAACAAGAGGAAGGAGAGGAGAGGCGCGGCCAGCTCGCTCGCACCAGTGGGGCGGCCGCGGGGACCTGGCGACGTCGGAGGCTCTACGAAAGACCGGGCTGCAGGCCCCCACCCCCGCCGCCGCCTGCGCTGCCGACGCGCCCCCCTCCGCCGCGTCCCTTCCGGCTCACACCCCCGCCCCCAGTCCCGCCGGGTGCGTGCGGTGCAGCGGCCGCAGAGGCAGCGGAGCCAGCAGAGCAGGTGAGGAGGGCTGGGCTGGGCCGGCCAGCGCGGGTGGGGAGCGCGGCCCGGGAGCCGAGGGCGGCTGTCGGAGGCTCTGTCCATGGACCGCACCCTGGCGGAGAGACCCCGGCAGTCCCGGGCTGCGGCGGCCGTCGGCCGTCGGGGGACAGCTGGGAGGATGCGGGATTCCGCTGCTTGGGTGCCTGGGTTTGGAGAGGCTTGGGCGGCAGGGCTCTGGGACTCCACGCTTGTTCTCCCTTCACCTGGACTGCATCTGCTACCTGCGGAGGTCTTCGCTTTTGTGTGCAGTGGGAGGGTCTGCGGGTCTCACTCCACTTGACTGAAGTACTGGCTGGCACCCACCTCTCTCCATACCCTGTGGGAGCTGGGGGGAGGGGAAGTGGCTGCCCTGGCAAGTCTGAGACAGATTGCAGCACACAGATAGCCTGTGACCTCAAACCAGGCTGGGGTTGGGCCTCAAGGCTAGGGCAGACACTCCTCTGGCAGCCTTTGAAAGCCAGGCCAGAAGGAGCACGGATGGGACATACAAACAGACAGAAAGACATACACACAAACACACACACCCTTAAGGCACTGGCCCAAGAGCCAAGGAGGAAGAGGGGTTGGCAGCTGCAGGGACCATCACAGAACCA
The DNA here is from genome assembly GCF_040939455.1 of Microcebus murinus. Classification (NCBI taxonomy): domain Eukaryota; kingdom Metazoa; phylum Chordata; class Mammalia; order Primates; family Cheirogaleidae; genus Microcebus; species Microcebus murinus. Next base: position 76,917,641 of record NC_134117.1, on the reverse strand, counting down.
TCAGGGGACTTATTGCTGTCTGGTCCCACCCTCCTCTCCAAGGCTCTGGGTCCCTGAAGGCTGGCTAGAGTCTTGCTGCAGTGGTGGGGCCCCAGGACAAGAGCAAGAGGAGGCATTGGCCACACCATCTATAGGGCCTTTACCAACTTTCCATTGTCCTCACTGTCCCCTCAGAACACCATCACCTTCACAAGGGATGCGGCCTCTTTTACTTAGCAGTTGGGGGTAGCCCCTATGGTCTTGTGGCACAGGGGACCTGGGGACCACCCAGTCAGGAGTGCCCCTGACTGTGCCAGCAGACTTTCCATTCCCTGCCCAGGCTGCAAGACAGCCCCAGGCCCCTCCGTCCTTGGGCCTGCTTTGTCCATCTTCCTGGACGCTCTGTTCCTGGGGCCAGCTGTGCCATGTGTCCGTACCTGGCTGTGCTTGCCTCTGGGTCGGGCTGGTGTGGGGGAAGGTGGGTTAAAACATCAGCTTCAGGCTGTTGAAAGAGAACAGAGGGTGGGCTAGTGGAAATCATGGGTGTGTGCCGGTGCAGGTTTAGGTTTAGAGAGATGTCAAAGGGTAGCAGTTGTGCCCCATAGCATTATAAAATGGTCTTTGTCCCCTTGGCCTGGCTGAATTCTGCTGCACCTTCAAAATTAATTGCTTCTCCCCAGGCCAAGGCAGGTGGCCCCTAGGGCCCCTGGCTAGCCAGCTGCCCTGCACTACCCCCCTCAGCATTCCCATGGCACCTACACTGGAAGCCTGTGGACCAGAGACTGCCTACGTCACAACCCATCCAGCAGGCCCCAGGGCCCTCCCTGCCCTGACCACAGGCCAGGCTCCCAATCAGCCCAGAGTGCCTCTTGGAGCACAGGGCCTTGGAGGGGCTCGGTGTCACTCATGTGCACATTCATCTATGTAGGCACGCATTCCTTTTCCTCAGCTAATGGACACTCACCCTACTCCAAGCCAGGCCCTAGGCAAGGCCCCAGAGATAAAGCACTCAGCATGGCAGGGGTAGGGGCTTGCCCTTGAGAGCTCGCAGTCTAGTGAGGAAGAGAGATTTTAATCAGCAAAGCACATATCTACTGGGTTCCAGGCAGGAACAAAACAAGAGCTCTGCCAGAGAGCCCTAGCGGATTTGGAGAGGGCAGGCCTGGCCCTGCACCCTCAGTGCTGTCCCGGGATCGTCAGTTGGTCTTGGGCGGCAGCAGCCTCGTGAAAACAGGTCCCCACTGGAGGGCCACTGCAGGAGCCACCCTCTCCCATTTGGGGGCTCATAGAAGACACTGGTCAGGGTGGGAGACTGGGGCCAGGACTGCAAAGAGGCTGCTATGCACTACTGTGAGGCTCTGGCCTCCTCATGGGGTGGGGTGGGGCAGGCTGAGGGAAGGGAAGTGATCATGGCAGGCCCAGGTGGCTGCTGTGTTGATACCTGTCTCTTGGTCCTAAGGTCTACACCTCTGCTTCCCTGGACCCAGAGTCACCACGATGCCCATCCTGGAAAAAGACCCTCATACGATGGCAGCAAAAACTCCCAGCAGCGAAGAAGAGTCTGTGAGTCCTCTTTTGGAGCCCCCTCTCATCCCTGCTCTCTCCGCTCACGTGCCCTTGCTTCCAGAACAGTCCAGGGTGGGACTGGCCCCCAGCATTTGCCTGGCCCCCAGCCCTGTACTCTCCTGGCATAAGCCCCAGGCGGCAGCCCTGGGCCTGCTGGGGAGCCTGGGAGGACCTGGAGGGGCGGGGAGTGGCCTTAGTGGGTGCCAGGGGGATGTTGGCAGCTACACTTCCGGGTCCCAAAGCAGAGAGAGTGCTTGACCAGGCCAGGGGTCTCCACCCCAAGTTCTACTTCTGATAGTTTTGAGCCCAGTGGGGTTGCCTTGAGGGCGCTGAATTCCCTGCCACAAGCCCTGCCACCTCCCTGCTCCCTGCTCCAGCTGCTATCACAGTGCAGCCCTGGAGGTTTAGGCACCATCTTCCCCACTGGCTTGAGACACTGCCTCCAAGTAATAGAGCGACACATCTGACTTCAGGTCATTGCTCATATTGGGCCCTCTTCCACAAATGTCATTTTGACACCCTCTCTGCCTTCTGCCCTCCACTTCGTTTGAAACCTTGATCACAGCTTTCTGCCTTCTCCCCATGAGGTTGCTCACTACGTTGTCTCGACCTCGGGGCTGAGACGCCTTCACTGTTACCTCTGCCCAGGGCATGCTCCCTCACCCCCAGTCCAGGACTCTGTACCAACCTGAGCCACAGGGCTGGAAGTCCAGGAGGGCCTGGGGAAGAGTGTGGGGGGCTGAGACGTCTGAGCAGATTCCCTGTTCCCCAGGCTGGGTCCCAGCACACTGACAGACCCCAGAAGGAGTGTGGCAGCTTCTAGCAGGGCCCAGCCAGACCCACTGGCCCTCTTGGTCAGACCGCCAGCTGGGCTGGGCTTTCTCTAGGTGCTTGCCCACCCACCCACCTCACAGAGCCCCCCACCCCAGGCACACAAGGAGAGGAAGAACTAGAGCAGCTGGGTGGGGCCCGGACCTGGCTGGCTGAGAATGGGCAGGGCAGCTGGGTGCTGTCCAGACCCGTCCTCTGCCATCCCCCAGGGCAGGAGCAGCCTGCAGTTGGCACTGGCACCTGCCAGAGCTGTGAACTCTAGAGACAGGACCAGACAGGCGAGGACCGTCATTCATCCATCAGCGGCACTCGCTCGGTCGTCCTCCGCCCAGGCCGCTGTAGCAGCGGCAGAGCAGGGGTGTTTGGGGGGCCCTTCCCTGCGCAGCCACCATGGTGGGGATTAACCTGAGGCTGCCTCATGGACACTCACCACCCACAGACCAGAAGCCCCTGCGGGAAGGTGGCCCACTGCCCGCCAACTTTGTGTGATTTAAGCAATAACATGAAAAGTCCTGCTTCCCTGTCATCGCTGGCCAAGTGGGAAAGGAGGGAAGGAGGAGGTGAAAAAGGGGGTGCAGGAAGGGAGAGAACAACCAGGGAAGGAAGCTAAGTGGACCATGAAGACTGAACTCAGCACCCAGCTCTGCCACTAGACTGTGGTGTGTGACCTTGGACTGGTCTCTCCCCTCTGGGACTCAGTTTCCTTATCCATAAATGGGACAAAAATACCTGCCATGGCTAAGTCACAAAATTGAAGACAGGCATGAAACCTCTGAGTGAACAGGGTGGGTGACCTGGGAGGCCAGTGCACATAGAGGGCAATAGGGGGTGTTCTGCCCAGACTCTAGCCACACTTTGGGACCCCCAAGGATTATGGGTTTCCTCTTAGGAATTCCTCTGGAGGAATAAGCACAGCAACATGATAACATTTTCTATGTGCTGTTTGGGGCCAGTTGTATCTCCCATTCGGTTCTCTCTGTGTCCCCCTCAGGTAGGAATTGTTACTTCTGTCCTGTGGATGAGGAGCTAAGGCCTGGAGAGATTTAGAGAGGAGGGAATTCCACTGTACCCTCAACCCCTACCCCTAACACCCACATAGATCAAAACTCCCTGCCCAGGCTTTATAACTAGGATGGACTTACAAGGAGCTCAGGACATGAGTCATCTTCCCAGGAGACTTGCAGAATTCTGGTCATCGGGGCAGTACTGAGTGTCTTCCACCCCAAACCACCTTTTACCTTTCCAGATCTCTCCCTAAGAGTAGCGCCCTTCAGGTCCAGAGATCACCCAGACTCTGGAGCCCCAGTCTTATATTAAGAGTGACCAGCGGCCAACAATATCATTAACAGGACTATTTCATCTTAGACCCATCGTTTATGGTTTATAAGTACTTTCACATCCATTATCTCTTTGATCCTATAAGAGGGGGGGTATTACCCCCATTTTACAGGGGAAGAAACTGAGGCACAGTGGGAGGGTGACTTGCTGAAGGTCACAGAGCTGGTTAGCAGCAGGGTCGGGGTATGAACCCAGGTCTGTCTGGTGCCAACATCATGGTCTTTTCCTCTGCACTTTATGCCTTCCTGGGGGAAGAGAATGGAGCGAGCAGGGAGAGCAAACAGGAGCTTCCTAAATTCATGATTCTGCTGAGGCGAGCCCTAGAAACAGGTCCCAGGACAGAGAGCAGGGATGGGGCAGAGCGAGAGATACTGAGGCCATGCCGGAAGACAGGCAGTGCCCATGAACCTTCTCTTGCAGGCACTGCCCAAGCTGCCAGTGCCCCCCCTGCAGCAGACCCTGGCCACCTACCTGCGGTGCATGCGGCACCTGGTACCCGAGGAGCAGTTCCAGAAGAGTCAGGCCATCGTGTGTCGGTTTGGGGCCCCCGGCAGCCTTGGTGAGACCCTGCAGCAAAAACTCTTGGAGCGGCAGGAGAAGACAGCCAACTGGGTAAGAGGTGACAGGGAGACAGGACCCACGGAGGGGCAGGAGGCAGACCCGGAAACAGGGGTTTGAGTGAGGGGCAGGTCGGGGACAAATATGGGGCAGACAGGGCAAAGGGGGACAGGGATGGGGGAGAGATGGGAACTGACAGGAGGCATGGGTTGGGGTACAGCCAGGGCCAGGTGAAGGCAAACAAGAGAAGGGCTGGGGACAGATGGGCATAGGAATGAAGTCAGGGAAGCAGAGAGGGTGAGGGGCAGGAAGGAGACAGGAGTAAGGGCTGGCAGAGGACTGGGATAGGCCACCAGGATGGAAAACTAGATGGAAGAAAGGAGCTAGTGCAGGGCAAAGGTAAAGGACGGGTGTGGTGGCCTGGGGAGACCTGGGCCCGAGCAGATAACTAGAGCTCAGTGTGTGTTTGTGGAATGAATGAATGAAGCAGATGCTCCAACGATGTGTCCTGATTTTCCACTGGGGCTGCCAGGGTGGGTCTGGTGTCCTCCATAGGCAAGGTGCCCTTGGAGGCACTTTGGCAGGGTTGGGAGTGTCATTGTGCGCCTCCACTTCCCTCCGCACAGGTGTCTGAGTACTGGCTGAACGACATGTATCTCAGTAACCGCCTGGCCCTGCCTGTCAACTCCAGCCCAGCTGTGATCTTTGCTCGGCAGCACTTCCAAGACACCAACGACCAGCTAAGGTGAGGCCATGGTGCTCCTGGTCTCCTAGCTTAGGGGCCTGCCCAAGGGAGGGGGCCCAGCCCCAGTGACAGGAAGGAAAGGCCAAAGCTAGTACCTTGGCTGAGCGAGACAGTCACCTCCAGGCCATCGAGTCAGGCAGGAGGCTAGCGTGGCTGCACTCGGGTAACAAACACTTGGTCTGCCTCAGAATCTGTTTATTTGTGGCAGGGTGGGCACTAACGGAGGTCATGGGCCTCAGATGTCACCAGGGCAGTTGCCACCTGGCCAAGGCCCCGGGAGGAGGTATGTGTCCTGGCACTGGTCAGTAGTTGTCACTGAGAGGCACAGCCCTGGGCTATCTGAGAGGGTCTTTGCTGCCCTCCAGAGCCCTGGCTCCAAACAGAGGCCCCAGAGGGGCGGAGTTGGTTCCTCCCTGCCAGCCGCCAGAGCCCGCGCCATCTGCCGCAATTTCAGAGCTCACTGAGCCGCTGGAAGGGCCGCTGGGCCCACTGATGACGAGGGAGGGTGGGGGAGGGAGAGTCTCCCTGCAGGGCCCTCAGAGCCTCTGCTCTCAAGACCTGAATGGGGCAAAGGGCAGGGGCAGTACAGAGGGCGGGTGGGCCAAAGTGGCCTGAGGAGAAGAGGCCGTGCTCGCCTCCCCTCTGGGCAGGGCACAGCCATGCTGGGAAGGCCCTGCCCCACCCCTGGCTCCCCAGGACCAGCTTGGCTGGCCTCGAGGCCAGTCAGCCTCTCCTCCCGCAGCCAGGGCTCCCCTGGGCAGAAGGAAGGTGTGATGGATGACTTCTGAGAACGGCCGTCAAAATTGCATCTGAGGGGCTGTTCTCCTCCCAGTGCAGTTAAGCCAGGCCCCATCAGCCGTGATGGACAGTTAAGGTGACACGGTCTCGTAGTGTGGTTCTCTAGCGTAGCGTCTTTCCCCTCAGCTCTTGCTTTCGTTTTCATTGGCATTAAGGGGACCAAATTGCTGGCTTTTCCCAGGAGACTGGATTTTCCAAAACTTCAGCGGTCCCAGCCCTGTCCAGCTCCAGGACTGGCCTTTCTCAGGAATAAATCCACCCCTCCCCATCCAGCCCCTCCAGCTTGCTCTGTGGCCCTCCTGGTCTCCCTCTCCCTCTCCTCCTCCTTCCTGAGGGCACCCGAGTTTCCTCTCCTCTCCCCCAGAGCTGCTCCACTAAAGGAGCATTTTAAATCCAAGGCCTGTGATCGGCTGACAGCACTGGGGGGCATGGACTACATGTGATTAGTGCCCCACCAGGGCCTGGCATATGGTGGGTGGTCGGAGAGTTTGGGAGGGGAGAGCCAGGCCCTGCGGGAGAGGCTCAGGCCTCACCTGTCTCTGCAGGTTTGCAGCCAGCCTCATCTCTGGTGTGCTCAGCTACAAGGCCCTGCTGGACAGGTAAGATGGGACCGCCTGGGAAGGGCAGTGCCCTGCCCGGGCCCAGCGGCCTGTGCATCTCTCTCCCTCCCACACTGGGCGGGGAGCTCCTCTAGGCAGGACCGGGTCTTTTCCAGGTCTGTTCCTGGCTCCTGTCACAGAGCAGGTGTCCCCGATCCACTCCCCCAGCATCAGGCACCAGGGGCCCGACCGTTAACTGTTCCTTTTCTTGGAGTAAGCATTGTCCATCCTTGAGCTTTTCAAAATGCCCCTCCTGCCACACCGCAGATGTGCACACGCGGTGCGCATTAGTTTGAGGCTCCAGAACACGTCGGAAGATGGGGAGGAAGGGTTCCTAGAGTAAGTGACGTGAGTTCCACTTAGCCACTTGGGGGAATGGTCTCCCCACGCCGAGCCTCTGTTCCCTCAATGCCACCAAGGCCAGTGGACACGAGGGTGTTCTGACAGTTAGCGTGGGCTAACTTTGATTTCAAAGGAAGGCCCCTCTCCCAGCCAAGCCCCAGGGTGCTGGTGGTAGCGGGGAGAGGGAGAGGGCCTGGAGGACCCAGGTCTCAAAGGCAGAGACTATGAGGATATTGGATGCTGGGAGAGAATGGCCCAAAGCAGTGTCCCTCATACAGACGAGGAAACTGAAGCTCAGAGAGGTTAAGTAACTTGCCCGTGGTCACACAACTGGGAGGTGGCAGAGCAGGGAGGGCACAGGAGGCAAACTTGACCATCCGCTCAATTTGATCCAACTGAGTGTTTAACCAACCTTAGGGCAGAGGCTCAGACCCAAACCACCCCTCTCACCCCCAGGATAGGGCTGTTCTATCTGGAGAGGAGTGGGCAGGGCTCCCAGACCTAAAGGGCAGAACAGCGCAGGGCTTGGGCCCTGGGTCAGCACACCTGGATTCAGGCACCACAATTCTTTGTGTGTTGACCTTGGGCGAGGCGCTTAGCTATCATTCCCTGTCTGTCAAAGGGAAATAACAATAGCAGCCACCTCCTAGAGCCGCTGCGCCTCTCCTATGAGATGACGCCTGCGAGCTCGGAGCCCTGGCGAGGCACACAGCAGGGCCTCTCTGCGCCAGACACTCCTGGCCACGCTCTGCTTGCTCCTCCCTGAGTGCCATGGTCACTGTCCCATTCTCATGTTGGGTCTCCAGACCTTGGGGCTGCTGTCTCCTCGTGGTGTGTCTTTGTCTGCCTCCTCCAGAACTCACCCCCGCCCCCAGCTCATTGCAGTCGGTTTGCAAAGAGCCTCCGCGCTGAGGGCAGCCCTGCAGGGCCCTGTCCGCTGGGCTAGCGGCCGAGTGCCCGTCCATCGCTGGCAGCCTCGATGCCAGACTTCACGCGTGTGCACACTCACACAGACACACGTGCCTGGGCACGTCCACAGGAAGGTTCCCGCATCCAGTGACTGTCAGTGACTTAGGCTGGAACATTTGAGCCTTTAATTCACTCACTCACTCACTCAGTCACTTTGCAAAGCACTGATGCTGAGGAGATGAAGAGAAATAAGGCCTCGTCCCGGCTCTGAAAGGGTTCTCAGACTACTGGGCAAGACAGACACACAAAGACATAAAAACAGCTTTGTGCCTTCCCCTGAGCTCCACACTCCATCACCCAACCCCAGACATCCCCACTGGGGTGGCTCCGGTCACTGCAGACAAGCCTAGTAGAGGCTTGCCACTCCCTGCCGCCCCACCGTGTCCTCTGCTGTGTTGCCCTCCAGTTAGTACAGCAGCACACCCCGGCGGGGGCCGGGAACCTAGAAGCCGCCTGTGGCTCCTTTTCTACATCACACCCTCATCTAATCCACAGGCTGCTCAGGTGTGACTACTTCCCTCCAGATCACGGCCCCAGCCCCTCCCCCCCACTCCCTCTCCTCCACAGCCCACATCACTTTCCATCTCAGCGGAGGCCTCCTTCCTTATTCTTCCTGTGACCCCCTTGCTCTGCCCTCCACAGATAGCCATTTAAAAAGCAAAACATTAGCCAAATCACGCTCCTGCATGCTAGAGCCTTCCAAGGGCTTCCACTGCACAAGAATAAAATGACAGCCCATTGCCACCTCACTGCAGCCTGGCAGGACCTGCCTTGCTCCCTCACTGGCCTTCCCTTCACTGGGCTTCCATCCCACTGGCTCCCTTTCTGCCTTCTGTGCTTCTCAAACTATCTCTGGGGAAGGACTAATATTTTGGCAAATTTTTAAAAAACACAACAAAAAATGAATTACTAGAAAAATGATATAAAGGCACAAAATACAAGACTATATGTTTTATTATCAGATTCAACAGCCATGAAATTATTTTGCATTGCTGTGAAAGTTTCTGGATTCAGGCATTCACCCTGCCATCGGTCGGTCATGACAGTTCAGTGTGGTGCCCACACTTTGACCACACCATGACACACTCCACCCTGCTCTCTTCCATGGTGATCTCTCACCCTTAGGGCCCAGGTCAATCTACCAGGTCTCAGTGATACTGCCCCTGGCCCCCTCCTCCCACCCCTGCCAGTCACTCTTTCTCACCACCTGAAAGTCTCCTATTCTATCAGTTTGCTGCTTATGGTCTATTTCCCACCTATACATCCTCATACCTGCACCCCATTAAAGCAGGAAGTACGTGTCTTGTATTTTATCCCCAGAGCCCAGAATGGTGCCTGCCACAGAGGAGAGGACAAGCACATATTTTTTGGCTGAAATGGTGGAAGGATGGATGGAAGCATGAATGCATGGTGGATGGATGGATGGATGGAGGGTGGATAGATGGGTGGATGCATGGTGGATGGATGGATGGGTGGATGTATGGATGGAAGCATGAATGCATGGTGGATGGATGGATGGATGGAGGGTGGATAGATGGGTGGATGCATGGTGGATGGATGGATGGGTGGATGTATGGTTGATGGATGGATGGATGGGTAAGTGGATGCATGGTGGATGGATGGATGCATGGTGGATGGATGGATGGATGGTAGATGGATGGGTGGATGTATGGTCGATGGATGGATGGGTGAGTGGATGCATGGTGGATGGATGGATGCATGGTGGATGGATGGATGGATGAGTGGATGCATGGTGGACGGATGGATGGATGAGTGGATGCATGGTGGATGGATAGATGGATGGAGGATGGATGGGTGGAGGATGGATGGTGGATAGATGGGTGGATGCATGGTGGATGGATGGGTGGATGGATGGGTAGATGCATGGTGGATGGATGGATGGATGCATGGTGGATAGCTGGATGGATGGTGGATGGATGGTGGATGGATGGGTGGATGGATGGTGGATGGATGGATGGATGGGTGAATGGATGCATGGTGGATGGATGGATGGATGGATGAGTGGATGGATGGTGGATGGATGGATGGATGGAAGATGGATGGTGGATGGATGGGTGGAGGATGGATGGTGGATAGATGGGTGGATGCATGGTGGATGGATGGATGGATGGATGGGTGAGTGGATGCATGGTGGATGGATGAGTGGATGCATGGTGGATGAATGGATGGATGAGTGGATACATGGTGGATGGATGAATGGATGGGTGAGTGGATGCATGGTGGATGGATGGATGGATGAGTGGCTGCATGGTGGATGGATGGATGAGTGGCTGCATGGTGGATGGATGGATGGAGGATGGATGGATGGGTGGATGCATGGTGGATGGATGGATGGATGGGTGAGTGGATGCATGGTGGATGGATGGATGGATGAGTGGATGCATGGTGGATGGATGGATGGATGGATGGATGAGTGAATGCATGGTGGATGGAGGAGTGGATTCATGGTGGTGGATGGATGGATGAAAGGAAGGGAGAGAGAGAGGGGAAGGATAGACATAAAGCATGCTGAGATCACAGAGGAAAGAGAACTTCCTGCCTTGACCTCACAGGAGGCTTCTAAAAGAGATGATAAGGAGTATACTTTTAAATGGGGAGAAAGGGTTTTCTCAACAGAACAGTTGATTTCAGGGATGGGGCGAAGGTTTGCCAAGTGAAGATCAGTATAAGCAAAGGTGCAGAGGGCTGCATGGCAAAGGTTACACATGCAGTGCCTGAGACAGGGGCGAGGGTGGATTAGTGGAGGTTTGAGAAAACTAAGAGTCTCTTTCCAGTGCCCTGGAAATGGGCACTCCAGTACTTTTATTTTTTGAGACAGGGTCTCACTGTATTGTCTGAGCTAGAGTGCCGTGACGTCAGCCTAGCTCACAGCAACCTCAAACTCCTGGGCTCAAGTGATCCTTCTGCCTCAGCCTCCCGAGTAGCTGGGACTACAGGCATGTGCCACCATGCCAGGCTAATATTTTTATATATTTTTAGTTGGCTAATTCATTTTTTTCTATTTTTAGTAGAAATGTGGTCTCGCTCTTGTGAAGGCTGGTCTCGAACTCCTGAGCTCAAACGATCCGCCCACCTCGGCCTCCCAGAGTATTAGGATTATAGGCGTGAGCCACTGTGCCTAGCCTCCAGTACTTTTAAGAGTGGAGAATTGAGCTCTGTGACTGACATGGTGATGCAGTTCTGAATTTTGAGCCCCATTTTGCCTGATCAGGTTATAATAGAACTGCTTTCTATTCCCTGTCTCCCCCACCCCTCCCGGATGGCTGCTTCCCTCCCCGCTACCCCTCCAGCCACTCCATCCCCACAGACTGTGCCACGGGCCAACTGTCAGGGCAGCCCCTTTGTATGAAGCAGTACTATGGGCTGTTCTCCTCTTACCGGCTTCCTGGCCACACCCAGGACATGCTGGTGGCCCAGAAGAGCAGCATCATGCCTGAGCCCGAGCATGTCATTGTGGCCTGCTGCAACCAGGTAAGTGGCCCCTTGTCTTGGGCTTGGGCAGGGGCGTGGGGCATGCAGTGGCCGTGTGCGTGCATCCATTCCTCTTCTCCGAGGGTGCTCAGCCCACTCCCTGAGTCACACGGTAAGCCCCCAACTGGGGTTTCCTACTCCCAGTCAGTCCGTTTCTCTCCACTAGTTGGCTTTTAAGAATGAGGAGAATCATTAGTTCGAGAATAAACTCACTGAGCTCTCATTTCAGCCCTGATAGACTGATAGTTGTGAACAAGACCAAGCATGGCCTCGGCCCTCCACCTGCACATCTGTTTGTTTCCATGCAGTCACCCAGGCTGTGGCCTTTCTGGAGACCACACACGGACAGATGGACAGAGTTGTGGACTGACAGGACCTCCTATGTGCCAGACCAAGGCTCAGCACTCACACACACATTCATGCTGTTTAATTCTTACAGTGACCCTGCAGACAGGATCTGAGGGTCTCTGTGCAACAGATGAGGCCATGAGATTCGGACGAGTCAAGTGGTTTGTCCAACAGTGGGATGGACTCCTAGTTCTGGCCAGTGCCCCAGCGCCACACTCTATGCCCTGCAGCTCAGGTCTTCAGGCTGGACTCCGCATAGCCAACAAGGACACCCTGGGGCCTGGGGGCTGGGCTGAGCCTGAGGGCTCCTGAGCCCCTCCCAGTGCCCACCACACTTCACATCAATATTTCATCTGACAAAAACATTTGTTTGGGGTTTTTGTTTTATGCTAAAACCCAAGTTTGCAACCATCCCAGGGACCTCCAGTACTTGCTCTGCAGTGTGCTCCTCTTGGGCTCATCTCACATTTTCAGTGAGCTGAGAGCTCATTGGAAGTCTGCCATCTGAGGGTGGCTGCGACCCCCGTTCTCAGGCTTGAAGGCTAACTAGGAGGCATCACAGTCCACCTGGCACCCTGGCTGGCCAGCCACAGACCAGGAACCTTTCTCCGTCTTCATTCACAAGCCAAAGCCAGCATTTCTCAGCCCCAGCAGGCCTCAGTCTACTCCTCTCAGAAAGGCTCTCGCAGCTCCTGCTCTGGATCAGGGTATCCCTACTCTCCCTTCGTGTCAGTCAGCTGAAAAGGGCATCTCCACCTGGGCCTAGGAATAGGGCTTTCACAAAGCCCAAGGCTTTGGCCTTTAACACTGCAAAATGACAGCCCCACAGGGCTCACGTACAGAGCACATGTAGGTACACATGTGTAGGTGCATATATTTATGCATAGAGCATGTTGGATTTCCATTTTAATCTTCCTCTGCAAATGATTTGCTAGCTTCCTTTTTTCCTCCACTCACCGTGTGTTTGAGATGTATCCCCACAGCTCTACCTACAGCTGGTCTGCATAGACATGCGCTGGACAAGGACACTACACTTCACTCAGCCATGTGCTCCTAGAGAGCCACTTTGCTCCTGCCAGCAAGACTGGGGTGCACATCGCCCATGGCTTCCAGCGCACACGGGCCTGTTTCTCTAAGCCTTAGGCTAACATATGCATTTATAAGTGCAACTGCTTAGTCGTAGATGTGCACATTTTTAATTTTGATAGACACTGGGCTCCAACAGTGGTTGTGCCAATATATACTCAATTCCCTACAACATAATGGTCATACCTGAAGTAGGAACCACAAATCAACTTTTGTTTGGCAAAGTTTAATCTTGCCATTTCTGGTTAGGGGCAGCTTGGGATCCAGCACAGCCAGCGGCACTGGGTTGGTCCCAAGTTGAGACTACTCGGAACCACAATGCCCGGGAGCCTGGGGCCTGAGCACCCATCCCAGGCCCCCTGGAAAGGCTGGTGGCAGCCTGGCGCCTGGAGCCGCCCCCGCGAGTGACGTGTTTGACCTGTCTCCCTACAGTTCTTTGTCTTGGATGTTGTCATTAATTTCCGCCGTCTCAGTGAGGGGGATCTGTTCACTCAGTTGAGAAAGATAGTCAAAACGGCTGCCGACGAGGACGAGCGCTTGCCTCCGATCGGCCTGCTGACGTCGGACGGGAGGAGCGAGTGGGCCGAGGCCAGGACAGCCCTCGTGAAAGGTCAGCGGGGTGCCTGCGCGTCTCCACCCACCTCGCCCTCACGCCCGTCGCCCTCCCGGTGGGCCCGGCGTCCCATCAGCCGCGGCCTGCCCCGCTCGGCAGGCCCTGTCTCGGCTGAGGCGCTGGCGAAGGCACCCCGCCCTGCTCTCCTCTGCCGTGCTCCTGCTCTGGGGAGGCTGGCTGGGGCGGGAGTGCGGTGACGGGGCGCCCGGTGGCGGCTCTCGCGAGGAGGCCTGCTGGCGGCGCGGTCGGGGTCTGACGGCGGGCGGTGCGTGCGGGTCTGGGACGGTGGTCGGCTGCCTCCTTCACCTGGTGTTCCCGTCCCGCGACTTTTCCTCTTCAAGCTGGCCCTTCTCCTTCTGGCTGGCTGCTGTCTTTGTGAAAGTCTCCAAGCATTCCCATAAGAAAGCCAGCAAAATTTTGGAAAATTTTTAATCATCCTTCTGGAAACGTTTTCAAACCCAACTCCAGCCCTCGTTCCAGGGGCCGGCCGGAGCGGCCTCCTATGAGCCTCCATCTGCCCCTCGGACTTTCACTGGGTCCGACAGTCCCTTCAGGCTTCCTGAGTGTAACTGAGGGCTAGGCCTGGCGGGTGAGACAGAAGGGACGAGGTCCCTGCCCCTGAGCAGCCCCAGCAGGGGAGGAGCTCCCGGTACATGGGAATGTGATGTTTATCCACACGAGGCCATGGAGACAGCAGGTGTCAGATAAATGCTCCGAGGCCATGGAGACAGCTGGTGTCAGATAAATGCTCCGGGACTTCAGAGACGGAGGGGGTCCTTCCAATAGAGATTTTGAAAGGGTTTGTTGGAAGAGGTGGGAATGGAGCGAAGCCCTGTGCAGGAGTGAGGGGGTTTGGAGGGAGGGAGGGAAGGCAGCACCAGGCAGGTGGACTGACCCGGGCACAGCCAGCTGCTTAGCAGGTACATGCCCGTCCTATCTCTGGGACCACCAGGACAGCAGCCACTGGCAAGGATGGCCTCGCTGGACGCTGGACAACAGGCACTTGCATTCTCTGGGCCTTCTCTCTAGAAGGTTCTTCCCCCAGAGCTGACTGGCTCTGGTACCCTGTGTCATGCAGAGCTCAGCTCAGGTGTCCTGGCTACGGGCCTGGTGACATTGGTTAAATAAGAGAATGAGGGTGAGGAATGACACCAGGTCCCAGACTTATCGCCCTCCTACCAGTTCTGTCATCTGATGGTTGGCCACCCACTGAATGCTTGGTCCTAAATAGGAGGATTTGGGGCCCACGGGGAGGAGCGAGAGCAACCGTCCTCACGGACTTGCCTGCCACTTGGGGGATTAATAACTTATCTTTCGAAAGTGAGTTAATTCCCTCAGGAAACCACATTGTAATCCAATCCCACTCCCCTCCAGGGACAGGGACAGGCATCAGAATGATGCCTCTGCGTCCAGCATGTCTCCACTTCATTACCAGGCCAGGCCCAGGACAGCCCTCCAGGACTGCAGGATTGCCTGGAGGTCTGAGTGCTTGAGCCGCACTGATCAGAATTAATTTGTTAATGGCACTTGATCTGGCTTTCTGAATGGAAGTGCTGTCTGTGAGGGAAGCGTGACAGAAAGGAGGGGACACGCGCCTCCTCCCGGGCAACCCAATTAATCAGGTTAGCAGCGTGTCGTCTGTGCAGCGAGAGATGGCCGCTCTCAGAGCCCTCTCTCCGGAGCAGCCCCCGCCCACGCAGGGGAGGCAGGGCCACCACTTAGGACATGATTTCAGTTTCCAAGTGAAAGATGATGGCAAGCTGGGCCAGGGTTGAGAGTGACGATGGGAAGTCCGGTGGAGTCTAGCTACATTTCAAAGCAAAAGCATCAGGGAGGAAAAGAGAAGTGAGAGCGATTCCTGTGTGTGGTTTGAGCCACTGAGTGGACTGCGGTACTGTTTACTAAGCCGGGAAACGGGCGGGGGAGGGCCCGGAAGGAGAGGTCCTTTCCGCGCACGCCGGGTCCGAGGTGCCTTGAGTCATCCAAGTGGAGATGTCAGTTTGATCTATTTGTTTGGAGCTCCAGGGAGAGGCTGGTACAGAGTTATAAATTTGAGAGTCATGAGCACATAAATGATGTCTAAAGTCATGGACCTGGGTGAGATCATCTAGGAACGGAAGAACGGGGGACCCAGAGGTCAGGAAGAGAAAGGCGCCAAGGGGGTTGAGAAAGAGCAGCCCGTGAAGCAAAGGGAGACAAGAGATGAGTCACAGGTTCATCTGTGCCCTTCCATGTGGAATGCTCCTGGGAGCCCGAGGAAGAACGGGGCAGAGAGGAGACACGGGTGTGGCACCCTGAAGTGAGCTGGCCGAGGGTCAGACTGGAGTAGCGGGAAGACCCCAAGGTCGCTGCTGGTGGAAATCGACTAGCAGTGGAAATTGTGGACGGGGCGGCCAATGAGGAGTGTAAGTGCAGATGGCTGTTTTCAGACATTTGGGCACTAAAAGGAGCAGGCGATGAGGAGCTGCTGGGAGAGGATGGGGCCGAGGGGAGAGTTCTTAGGAGAGGCAGGTGCGTGGAGGGGCCTGGTAAAAGGGATTGATGGGGGAAGAGGAGATAAACGGAGGGAGGAATTCTTGCAAAGGCAGAAGGAGCCGGAACCCAGAGTGAGAGACCTCTGATTGGTACAGGGAAGATCAGAAAGCTTGGGAGTGAGGCCCGTGGCACCATGGCTGTGGTGGCAGGAGCGTGAGGACGTCCCCATTGGTAGCTCCTGGTCTCAGACCATCAGAGTCACGGCGTGAGCTGGGGCTGGGTGGGAGTGGGGCTCTGAAGGTAAAAGGCAGGTACGAAATCCTCCTAGAAGTGGGAAAGAGAACTTACTCAGGAAACTTGATAAGATTTGTGGACTGTGTTGAGCTCATACGTGAGGGTTTGTGGTCACAGACTTTAGGAGAAGCCAACTGGCACTGTTACGCGGCATCCCCATCCCTCCCACACCGTGCAGGCCTCAGGTCAGCCAGAGTTGGTGGACGTGACTGAGGGAAGCAGCCCTCCTACGGCGGGGGTGAGCCGCGAGGGGTGCTGGCCTGTCCTTAGGCAGGGGCCATGAGGGGCTCAGGAGGCAGGGCAGGGAAGGGTGGGGACAGGACGGAGTGCACTCAAGGCACAGGGAGCGGTGGGGGAGGGGAGAGCAGGGGACCCCTGGGGATGTGCTCCACTGCCCTCCATGCCACGATACTCCCAAACCCTTAACTTCTGGGAGCTTTCTCCTGGCGAAGGCGCGGCTGCCTGGCTGTGGCGCTGGGGCTGAGGTTCTTTCTGGCCCTCAGCAGTATCCTGATTAACTCCAGGGAATGGCTCCCAGCCCTCTCAGCTGAAGCCCCGAGGCCCCCTTCCCAGGATCTGGGTACTGAGACAGTCCTGTGGGCACTGGGCCTGGCAGGTGCTGGCCAGAACCAGCCTCAGCCAAGCTGAGCCCCTCTCATCCTGGTGGCGTCTGGACCAAGGAACCTGAGCTCAAAGTGTGTCCCTGGGTTCTCATGTGGTCACCTGAGGCCCCTGGGGCAGGGCTTGTCTGCTCTGACCCTTCATCTCGTCAACCCTCTCTCCTTGGGAGACACTGCCCTGGTTTCCCACCCTGCCCCAACCAGGACAACCGCCTGTTGTGAGTTCCCAGGCTTTCTAGCCCAACCTCTGCTGTGATACTGAGGGGACAGAGCTTTAGGAGGTCCAGGGACCACCAGGGTGGCACAGCTTCATGAGGAGGGGCCCAGCTGCTGCGCCCTGACAGCCCCCACCCGGGGCTTTTCACACAGGGCCTGCTGAGACACGTGCAGGAGTATGTGAATTGCCATCACTAAATGCAGTCTGGTCACCCACAGGCCTCTGCCAGTGTCCTCCTGGGGCCCAGGTACCAGGGTGTGCAGGCTAAAACCAGAGGAGCACTTCCGACAGAGTCCTAAGGGGCTGTGGAGGCTGCCCCGCCCTGCCGGCCGTGACCCAGGCGGGCTTCCTGTCCAGAGTAGAACTTGCAGCTGAAGTCAGGTGGGCTGAGGTCAGCGTGACTCAGCCCTGGCTGCCGACTGCGTTGTCGGCTGATGACATCAGCATCCTCTAGAGCATTCCTTAACAAAAACAAAACAAAACAGATTCCTGGGCCCGGACGATTTTCCAGTGGCACAGGAGTGGGGCCAAGCAATCTAAATAAAGCGCCCTGGGGTTTTCACGTGCAGCCCAGGTACTCAGATCTTAGTGGCTGCCGTGCAGCCGGGTCCTCCTTTGTGCTTGGCCCTGTCCCAGGTGCTTGCTGTCCTTTGTCATACGACTTCACTGTGCCTATGAGGTGGGGATTTGATCGCCACCGAACAGCGGGGCAGGCTGCGTCTTCTACCGATTGAGCGGTCCCCGCCCTCAGAGGTAGTCAGTGGGGAAGCGGGGCTCCACACCAGGCCGGTGGGTCGGCTCCCAGCCTGAGATCGGCAGTGCCTCACAGGGGTGGGATTCTGGAGATGAGCGCGGGGCCTGCACATCCTCTCAGGGCCTCCTCACCCAGCCTGGTAGCTGTGGCCTTCCTGAACCCAGGAGGAGCCAGTACCGTTATCCCGGTCTGGGAATTTAATTAGACATTTGGCCCCGAGTCTGGAAGACTACAGTGCTTGTCAATTTGCAGAAAAAGGATGGCCAGCTTGGAGAGCCCCCAGCCCACTGGCTGTCCAGGGTGCTGCCGCGGAGATCCTGCCACCAGACCTCAGAGTCAGATGCTGTCCGTGTACACAGTCCGTAAATATTCATCCCCAGCAGCCAATTAGGGCTGAGCCACTGCTTTCAAGGGGGACTGACAGAAGGCAGCTGCAGCTGCGGAGGCTGCGGTCATGGTTTACAAGAACCACTCAGGATGGGGCATTTTGCGTTTTAAATATTGTCATCCAGAGCTAGGCAAGTCTGCTGATTTTAAAACCAATTACACATTAGCACGAACAGCCTCTCTGATTTAATTGGCCCAGAAATACCTCCTGAGAAATGTGATTTCCTTGCTCTGGGGAGGGCTGGGGCCGATGCCTCCCTCCCACAGTAGAAGCATAAAGGTCTTTGGGGATGAGAGCGTCAGACAGGGAGATAGTGGTCCGGGGCAAGAGGCCAGGCTGGGCTTGCCCCTGCTGTGGTTGCTTGCGGCCGGGACTTCCTAGCCTATGGCATGGAGACAGCAGCCTGCCCTGTGACGGGACCGAGGGCAGGCTGTGGACAGACGGCCTAGTGCCTGGCACTCAGAGGGCTTGTGCCAAATGGCAGCTCTTATTAGATTTGGGGAAATGCCTGGGGGACTCTTTGCCCCAGGCCCACAGCCTCTCTGGAGAAATTTGGTGAATTTGAAAATGGGCACCTGTTGAATGGCATTGACCCTGTGGTCAGAGGCAGGAGCCTGGGTGGCCCTTGTTCCTTGCATGAACCTTAACTCTTAGTGACTCTGCAGTGCGTTTTGCCTCCCCTGGGCTCCCCATATACAGCACATGCCAGACTTGTCTCTTCTTTAATTTCTCCCTGGTCACCGTCTCTCTGGCCCTCATTCTCCATTTTATATGCAGTACAATAGTATTTGGGGTACAAGGCAGCTGGGGGGTGTTTTAGTATCTCCTGCCTTTCTCCACCTGCCACCCTTCCCCCCAATTCTGGAAGCATGATAGTTGATTCTCTGCCCTTGTGGGAAGAGTGGTTAGAACCCAGAGAAAAGAACACTTGTTGGTTCTTTTCTTTAAATTAAATTTATTTTAGGCAAACTGTAGATTAACATGCAGTTCTAAAAAATAATACAGAGTGATCTCACATGTATTCGTTTTCCCTCAGTGTAGCATCTTGCAAAACTATAGTACAATATCACAACCAGGATATTGACACTGATGTAGTCAACATGTATTATAGAATGTCCCATTACTATAGGGATTCCTGTGGCCTTTTTGTAACCACACCCGCTTTCCTCCCTCCTCACCCCTCCCTAACTCCTGGCCACCACAAATCTGGTCTCCATTTCTATAATTTTGTTGTTTCAAAAATGTTATATAAATGAAATCATATAGTATGTACGATTATTGGGATTGGCTTTTTTTTCTCCCCTCCTCCCTGGGACTGGCTTTTTTCACTGAGCATAATTCTCTGGAGATTCATCCAAGTTGTTGCATGTGTCAAGTTCATTCCTTTTTATTGCTGAGTAGTATCCCATGGTGTTAGATGTTACAGTTCCTCTAACCAATTACCTAACAAAGGACATCTGAGTTTTTCCAGTTTTGAGCTATTATAAGCTACTATGAACATTTGTGTGCAGGTTTTTGTATAAACATAAGTTTTCATTTCTGGAAAAATGCCCAGAAATGAAATTGCTAGGTTACATGATAGTTGCATGTTTAGTTTTTTAAGAAACTGCTAAAATGTTTTCCAGAGTGATTGTACCATTTTACATTCACATCAGTAATATATGAAGGATCCAATTTCTATGCGTCCTCACCAGCATTTAGTGTTGTCACTTTTTAATTTTAGCCAGAGTCTCGTTCTGTTGCCCTGGCTAGAGTGCAGTGGTGTGATCACAGCTCACAGCAACCTCAATCTCCGGGGCTCCAGCGATCTGCCTGCCTCAGCCTCCCAAGTAGCTGGGACTACAGGCACAGGCATGTGCCACCATGCCTGGCTAATTTTTTCTATTTTTTTTTTTTCTAATAGAAACAGGGTCTTGCTCTTGCTCACGCTGGTCTCAAACTCCAGAGCTCAAGCAATCCTCCCACCTTAGCCTCCCACAGTGTTAGGATTACAGACGCAGTGCAGTCTACTTTAGCCATTTTGATAGGTGTGTAGCAATATCTCATTGTGGTTTTGATTTATATTTCCCTAATGACTAATGATGTTGAATATCTTTTCATGTGCTTATTTGACATCTATATATCCTCTTTACTGACATATCATTTCATGTCTTTTGCCCACATTTTAATTGGGTTGTTTGGGGTTTTTTATTTACTGTGAATTCTGAGAGTTGTTAATATAATATATTCTAGATATTATTTCTATTAATATATTGGATATGTGGTTTGCAAATATTTTCTCCTAGTCTGTAGCTTATCTTTCCATCTTAACAGAGTGTTCTGCTGAATAAAAGTTTTTAATTTTGTTGAAGTCCAATTTTTTTATTTTTCCTTTTATTGATCATGCTTTTGGTGTCAAGTCTACAAATTCTTTGTGTAGCCCTAGATGCCAAAACTTTCTCATATATATTTTCTAAAAGTTTCGTAGTATCACATTGTACATTTAGGTTGGAAGTCCATTTTGAGCTAAGTTTTGTATATTGTATAAGGTGTGAGATTTATGTCAAAGTTTTTCTTTCTTTTTATTTTTTGTTTTTGCTTATGGCTGTCCAGTTGCTCCAGCAACGTTTGTTGAAATGACTATTCTTCCTCCATTGAATTGCCTTTGCACTTTTGTCAAAATTAGTTGGGCATATTTGTAGGTCTATTTTTGAGTTCTCTATTCTGTTCCATTGATGTAAGTGTTTACTCCTCTGCCTGTACCACACGTTTTTTATTATATAAGCTATTTACTAAATCTTGAAATTGAATATACTTTTTCCTTCAGCTTTATTATTTTTTAAAATTGTTTCAGCTATTCTACTTCCTTTGCCTTTTCACATAGAGTTTAAAATATTCACGTCTATATCTACAAAAATCCTGCTGGGATTTTGATGGATACTGTGTTAAACCTGTACGTCAGTTAGGGGAGAACCAACATCTTCATTCTGTTGGGTCTTCCAAAGCATCTCCATTTACTGAGCTCTTTGACTTTTTGTGTTAGTGTTTTATGGTTTCAGCATGTAAGTCCTATACATTTTTTCTTTTTTTTTTTTTTTTTTTGAGACAGAGTCTTGCTTTGTTGCCCAGGCTAGAGTGAGTGCCGTGGCATCAGCCTAGCTGACAGCAACCTCAATTTCCTGGGCTCAAGCAATCCTTCTGCCTCAGCCTCCCGAGTAGCTGGGAATACAGGCATGCGCCACCATGCCTGGCTAATTTTTCTATATATATTAGTTGGCCAATTAATTTCTTTCTATTTATAGTAGAGACGGGGTCTTGCTCTTGCTCAGGCTGGTTTCGAACTCCTGACATTGAGCAATCCACCTGCCTCGGCCTCCCAAAGTGCTAGGATTACAGGTGTGAGCCACCGTGCCCGGCCAGTCCTATACATTTTTAGTTAGATTTATACTGAAATATTTCATTTGTTTTGAATAATTGTAAATGGTATTATATTTTTAATTTTGGTGTCCACATGTTTGTCACTGGCATGCAGAATATAATTGATTTTTGTATGTTAATCCTGTATCTTGCAACCTTGCTGAATCCATGTGTTAGTTCTAGGAGTTTTGTTTTTTTTTTGGTTTTGTGAATTCTTTAGTATTTTCTACATAAACAATGATATCATATGAAAATAGGGACAATTTTACTTTTTTCTTTCTGATCTGTATCCCTTTTATTCCCTTTTCTTGCCTTATTGTCCTGACTAGAATGTCCAACAGCATGTTGAATAGGAGTGGTAAGAGTGAATGTCCTTGTTTTGTTCATAATTTTAGGGAAAAAGCATCAGTCTTTCACCTTTAATTTTTTTTATTTTATTATTTTATTTTTGATTTTTAAATTTCTTATTTTTGAGACAAAGTCTCACTCTGTTGCCCTGGCTAGAGTGCCGTGGCGTCACCCTAGCTCACAGCAACCTCAAACTCCTGAGCTCAAGCAATCCTTCTGCCTCAGCCTCTCAAATAGCTGGGACTACAGGCATGTGCCATCTTGCCCAGCTAATTTTTTCTATATATTTTTAGTTGGCCAATTAATTTCTTTCTATTTTTAGTAGAGACGGGGTCTCCTCTTGCTCAGGCTGGTTTCGAACTCCTGACCTTGAGGGATCCTCCCACCTCGGCCTCCCAGAGTGGTAGGATTACAGACGTGAGCCACTGTGCCTGGCCAGTCTTTTACCTTTAAATATGATGGTAGTTCTAAGCTTTTTATAGATGCTCTCTATCAAGTTGAGGAGGTTCCCTTCTATTTCTGCTTTTCTAAGAGATTTTTATTATGACTGGGTGTTGAATTTTGACAAATGCTTTTACTGTATCAATTAATATAATATAATCATGTGGTTTTTCTTCTTTAGTCTGTTAATGTAGTGGATTACATTGATTGTCAGATATTGAACCAGGCTTGCATCCCTGGAATAAGCCCTATCTGGCTGTGGTGTATAATTCTTTTTATATATTGCTTAGTTCTATTTGCTAATATATTGTTCAGTATTTTTGTGTCTATATTCATGAGGACATTGGTCTATAGCTGCTTTGGCTTTTTGTTTGTTATTTTGTACTGTATGTGTCTTGTTTTGTTATCAAGGTACTACAGGATTCCCTCTTTTATATTTTCTGGAAGAGATTGAGTAGCTGTGGCGTTGATTCTTCATTCAATGTAGAATTCTTCAGTGAAATCATTTGGGCTCGGAGAATTCTTTTTTGGAGAGTTTTAGTCTTATGAATTCAATTTCCTTAATAGTTATAGGGCTATTCAAATTATCCATTTTATATTTAGTGTGCATTGCGGTAGTTTATACTTTCAAGGTATTAGTCCCTTTCATCTAAGTTGTCAGATTTATGTGTAGAGTTGTTCAGAGTGTTCTCTTATTACACTTTTGATGTCTATAGGGTCTATAGCGATAGCCCCTGTTTCATTCCTGATACCAGTGATTGTGTCTTCTCTCATTCTTTTTTTTTCCTTTGTCGATCTTGCTAGGAATTTGGCCTTTTAAAAGAACCAGCTTTCTTTTCATTGATTTCCTTCCTCTCTCCCCTGTTTTCAATTCCATTGATTTCTACTCTTTATTATTTACTTCCTCCTGCTTGCTTTGGGTTTAGTCTGCTTTTCTTTTTCTATGTTCTTGAGGTAAGAACTTACATTATTGATTTAAGGCATGTGCCCTTTCCTAATGTAAGCATTTAGTGCTGTAAATTTCCCTCTCACCAATACTTTATATCTCATACATTTTGATAGAGTGTATTTTTAAAGTTTTGACCAAATATCCCTCTTTGACTCATGATTGTTTAGAAGTGTGTTGTTCAGTTTCCAAATGTTTGGAACTTTCCTGTTATTTTTCTGTTACTGATTTCTACTTTGATTCCACTGTGGTCAGAGAATAAATTTTGTATGATTTTGATTCTTTTCAATTTGTTACATGTTGTTTATGGCCCTGAATATAGTCTATCCTGACGTATATTCTCCATGGGCGCTTGAAAAGAATGTGCATTCTGCTGTTACTGGATGAAATTTTCTATAAATGTCAATTAAATGCTGTCAACTGATATTGTTAAATTCTTCTATATCCTTGCTGAATTTTTGTCTAGTTGTTCTATCAATTGTTTAGAGAGGAGTGATGAAGTCTCCAAGTACATTTATGGATTTGTCCATTTCTCATTTCAGTTCTGTCAGTTTTTGCTTCACATATTTAGTGGTATGTGTGGTACATGTGCATTTACAATTGCTGTGTCTTCTTGGTGGATTTACCCTGTAATGCCCTTCTGTGTCTCTGGTAAATTTTCTTTGCTCTAAAGTTTACTTTATCTGACATTAATATAGCCATTTATGCTTTCTTTTCAGTAACATTTGCACAATATATCTTCTTCCTTCTTTTTATTTATAACTGACCTATATCATTATATTTGATATGAATTTCTTATAGACAGCATATAACTGGCTAATGTTTTATAATACATTTTGCCAATCTGCCTTTTAATTGGTATATTTAAATAATTTATATTTAATGTAATTTTTTATATATGTTAGGGCTTAACTCTACCATCTTAGTTTTTGTTTTCTGTTTTTCAATTCTTTCTTTTTCTTGCCTTCCTGTGAGTTATGTGAACATTTTTAGAATTACATCTTGATTTATCTATAGTATTTCTTAGTATTATCTGTTTGTATAGCTTTTTCTAGCAGTTTCTGTACATATTACTTTATATATACATAACTTATCACATTCTATCAGTATTGAAATTTTATCAGTTCTAGTGAAGTATAGAAAGCTTATCACCCTTTATTCTCTTTACTCTCCCCTGTTTACAATATAATTGTCTTAAATAATTCCTCTGTATACATTTAGAAACTTAGCAGGCAGTGTTATAATTTTTGCTTCAACAGTGAAACATAATTTAGAAAACTTGAAAAGAAAATAAAAATGAATTTATTTACTCAGACTGTTCTTTTTTCCTTTGTGATGCTCCAGTATTTGCCATTATCATTTCTATTATTCTTTCTTCCTTTATGATGTTCTAGTATTTCTCTTTTACCATTTTATTTCTTTTTAGGCAAATCCCTTTAGCCATTCTTTTAGGTCTGCTAGGGATAAATGTTTCCTCAAATGAGAATGTTTTGATTCCCCCCTTAATTTCTGGAGGGTATTTTTCAGAATATGGAATTCTAGATTGACAGTTCTTTTCTTTCAGCATTAGAAAAACGTGCCATTTCCTTTTGGCCTTCATGGTTTCTGATAAGAAATCTGCTGTCATTCTAATTGCTGTTACCCTATAGCTAAAGTGTCATTTCTCTCTTGGTGCTTTTAATATCTTTTCTTAGTCTTTAGTTTTCAGAAATTTAACTATAATATGCCTTGTTGTAGATTTCTTTGAATTTACCCTCTTTGGGGTTAACTCAGCTTCTTGAATTTTTAGATTTATGTCTTTTGCCAAATTTGGGGACATTTTATCCATTATTTCTCTGAGTACTTTCTGTTCTGCCCTCTTTCTCCTCTCCTTTCCTTCTGGGAGTTTGATGACATAAATATTAGACCTTTTGTCTCATAGGTGCCTAAGGCTCTGTTCATTTTTTTCTTCCCAGTCTATTTTCTCTCTGTGCTTTTCAGATTGGCTAATTTCTATTATTCTCTCTTCATGTTCACTGATTCTTTTCTCTACCCCATAAATTCTGCTTTTGATTTCATCCACTGAGCTTTTTATATTGGTTATTCTATTTTTCAGTTCTAAAATTTCTATTCAGTTCTTATATCCTTATTTTTTGTTGAGAATTTCTCTTTCTTTGCTGAGACATTCCATTTTTTTTCACTTGTTTCAAATGTGTTCATAATTGCTTGTTGAACTTTTTTATTATTGCTTTCTATTATTTGTCACATAATTCTGAATATCTGTTATCTCCGTGCTGGCATCTACTGGTTGTCTTTTTTCATTCAAATTGAGATTTTCCTAGTTTTTGGTATGATGAGTGATTTTCTGTGGAAACATGGAGGTATTATCTTGTGAGACTGTGAGTTTATTTAAAACTGTTTTAGCTGGCTTCCCTTGACACTGCTCCATCAGGAGCAGGGGTGAGGTTCTAGAAAGGTGGAGCAAGAAGTACAGGTTCCTCACTTGGCTTTTATTGACACCCTGGGGGAGGTTACTCCTTATTACTGCTAGGTGGGGGTGGAAGTTCAAGCTTCCTACATGGCCTCTATTACTGCTGTATTGGGATAGGTTGGGGGGCTGGGCACTGCCCAGTGGAGATGAAAGTCCCAGCTTCCATTTGAGACCTTGCCTTCACCGATACCCTGAGAGGCTGAGAAGCCTCATTACAGACTGGTGATGGTCGATGTCCAGGCTGCCCACTCAGCCTTTGCTAGTGTGGACGGGAAATTTGGAAGGATGGTGTGTGTGGGGGGGGGCAGTGACATGGTTTTATTCTGTAGTGTTTGCTGAAGTAGAATGATTATCTGAAGGTTTTATGTCTTGCTACTCTGATCCTCTGGATAGAGAGAACAGGCTTTTGTTGTTTGTTTTTGTCTATGCTCATTTGTATTTTTATATTGCTGTCTTCTTCAGCTTCAAGTATGGGATAGTTTAGGTAAAAAAAAAAATGCAGTGTATTACTTTGCTGGGGCTACCCCAACAAAATCCTACAAGCTGGGGCTTAAACGATGGACGTTTATTCCTCATAGTTCTGGAGACCAGGAGTCTGAGGTCAAGCTGTCAGCAGGGTGGGCTTCTCCCAAGGCCTCTGTCCTTGGCTTGCAGACGGCCACCTTCTGGCAGTGTCTTCACATGGCCTTTTCGCTATACACATGCTTGATGCCTCTTCCTCTTCTCATAAGGACACCAGCCCTACTGGATTAGAACCCAGCTGTTATGGCTTCATTTAACTTTTTTTTTTTTTTTTGAGACAGAGTCTCGCTTTGTTGCCCAGGCTAGAGTGAGTGCCGTGGCGTCAGCCTAGCTCACAGCAACCTCCCTCCATCTCCTGGGCTCAAGCAATCCTCCTGCCTCAGCCTCCCGAGTAGCTGGGACTATAGGCATGTGCCACCATGCCTGGCTATTTTTTTGTATATATATTTTTAGTTGGTCAATTAGTTTCTTTGTATTTTTTTAGTAGAGATGGGGGTCTCACTCAGGCTGGTTTCGAACTCCTGACCTTGAGCAATCCACCCGCCTCGGCCTCCCAGAGTGCTATGATTACAGGCGTGAGCCACTGCGCCTGGCCTTCATTTAACTTTAATCATCTCTCTAAAGGCCCTCTCTCCAAATACAGTCACATTGAAGTTTATGGCTTCAACATGTGAATTTTCAGAGGACACAATTCAGCCTATGATACCCAGAGAACTTGCCACCATGTGTGGCCTTGGGTCCCAAGGTTCCTAGCTGGTCTGCCTTCCTATCTCCATTGTTCAGAGTCTTCTTATGTTTGTTTTAAATATAACATCCAGGGTTTTTCGTGGGAGAAATAATGAAAGGTCAATTTCATCTTCCTGAAAGTAGAAGACCCTCTCTCTTCAGCTGTTTAAAAGAAGCTTTTGTAACTCAAGTCAAAGCAGTTTTAATTTGTAAGAATCAGGTCTCATTGGGCGAGAAACACTTTTGTCAGAATCCTCATGGCCTCTGGGGACTGGGAGCTTAAAGATCACCTCATAGGCCACAGAGTAGGGAAGAATATGGGATGTGTGATAGCAGATTTACCTCCCAAAAGGAGGTGCAACCCCTTCATCTGGGGAGGAAAGGTACTTCCTTGGGATTGGCAAAGGTTTAGAAGCTCTAAGCCTCTGAGAAGGAGCTCAGCGCATCCATCTCCCTGGACTATGTGAGAGAGGACAGGCAGGACAGTAGAAATCTGACACGTGCCAGTTTCCCAGGTAATAGCTCAAAGAAGGCAAGCATGGCAGAGAGGGCCGCCCGTGCCTGTGTGTGCTTGTGTATAAGTGTGCATGTTGGGGAGCAGCACCTGAGAGCTCTGCAGCCCTCCGCAGGCAGCGGTACCAGGTGTTTGTTTTATCTTTGCTCACCTGAGTCACAGTCTATAAGCTTCCAACCTCTAGCAGCAGCCCAGGGCTCCCCAAGGCCTCTGGAATTTCCGCACCAGCAAAGCTGCCAGCTCCCCCGGCGTGGGTGTTAGAGCGAGCTCCTTCTGTTACTCAATTCCCACCTCTCACTATTAAGCAGGGGCTCCTTGAGGAAGATTGATTTACCACTTTAAACGAGCCTCGATGTGCTCGATGAGGATGCCACAAGACAAACGGCTCCTGCCAGGTGCTTCTAGCCTGCTGCCCCATGTTTCCATTATGTTTGGGCCAGAGTCATGGTGGATGAGTTTGGGTGTAGTTCATTTACTGCCTTACATGATAAACTTGTCAGCATTTGACCGATCAGCTACTTATATGCAGGGAGTTCATTTGCAAGGCCACCTGGCTTCCAGCTTTGCTGTCCTGCTCCCATTTCACTCTATCTAATGAGCCAGGACCTGGTTCCAGTTGGGTGATGCTGAGCTCTTGGGCTCTGCCACAGCCTGCATGTGATGCCAAGGCCTTAGCCCCTCCTCAGGGGTCCCTCTCTCTGGCCTGGGGGTAGAAAGGGCACCGATGCCCATGGAGCTGTCTTTTCTTGCTCCCAGCTTTGCATGGCTCGGCAGGGAAGGAGTATGCCAAGCTCCACTCTCCTGCCCAGAGGCTGCATCAGGCCTGCTCCCAGCCTCCTCGTTGGACAGGCTTGCTGGAGGCTTTCTACGGAGCTGTAATCTGCCCACTCAACGCTGGCTCGAGGCTGTTCCTAAGGAAAGCTTGGTAAAGGCAACTGCCAAGCCAGGGCTCTTGGAGCTCACCAAGGCATGGCCAGCAGGATCAAGGTGTTCAGGGTGCCCAAGACCCCTTGGCTGGTGTCCCCAAGTTGCCAAGTATCCTAGACGCTGCTCTGACCACATTAAGCTCTGCCTGAGATCCTTCAGTGACTCCCTGTTGTTGTTGGATGAAGCCACTGCACTGAGCCTGGCATGCAGAGCCCTTGATGGTGAACCTGGCTTTGCAATTGGATGCCTGGGATCAAACCTGGCTCCCTCACTCACTGGATGGTTATTATCATTCCCTGTTTATAACTACAGTCTTGTAAATGGCCTCACCTGTACACGAGGCATGATAACGATGGCTATCTCATACGCATCAGTATGCGTGCTCAGATCGATAGCAGGGACGTGGTGGGTGCCCCACAAAGGCTGGCTGATAGCATCACATCATTGGTTCCTCCAGCCTCACCTAAACCTGCATGCCATCACTCACGAGCTGTAAGTGAAGTTCCACCTACAAGCCTCCCCACCTCCACACATATCCTTCCTGGCATGCCTCTCCCTTCCTCTCTGCTGATCTGAACCTGACTCAGGCCTGGCCAAGGCCTCCCCATTCTCTGACGGTGCTGGCTAGCCTGGGAACCTGAGCGGCCCCTAACACAGCACACAGTGCAGGGCTGAGCATCACGGCCAACTGCAGGGTCACCTACTGGAGGGGAGAGGGGCAGAGCAGGGGCCTTGCAAAGGGGGAGAAATTCTTATGCTGTCCCACCTTCACATCCTCCCCCACCCCCTACCATACCATGGTGCTCGATGCTGCAGAGGTTGTGGATTTTTGTTCCTCAGAAGGACATGGGCCTTTCCCATTAGCCAGTGGGCACCTCTAGGCCCCCTCTCTGAGCTGGGTGCACGGATCCCAGTCTCACCTGGGCCAGGCCAAGGGAAGCACACTGAAGTCCATTACCAACCCTGGACACTTTCCTGTACCCAGCCCGCGCTGGGGACCCCAGCCCCGCCCTCGGCAAGCTCATAGACATCTGGGAGGGCACCAGATCGGGGCTCCAAAGTCTGTAGGTGCTGGATGGGCAGTGACTGCCCAAAGCATGTGGGTCTGCAACAGCTGTGGGGTCACTTGCTGTGCAGTATGGGTGGTTATAAAGGGGCAGGTCCAGCCCTGTGCTCAGGCACTGTGCGAGGCCGGCCTGATGGACAGAGTGAGCTTCCACACTGTGCTGAGCAGGCTGCAGAGGCGGTGAGCTCTGGGTGTCAGCGTCCTCCAGGGCCGGGCTGGCACTGCTAGAGGATTAGGGGGATTGGGGAGGGCTTTGACAGGCAGAGTAGGAGAAGGGCCCCTGTCCTGGGAACAGGAGATGGCATGTGTACAGGTATCAGAGGGTAGCAGGAGGCCGTGAGGCCCATGCAGGGATGTGGAGAGGTTGGGAGGTGACCTGAGGGGCAGTAGAGGTGAGTCGTGGAGCCCAGGGTGCCGTGGTTAGAAGTCTGGATTTTCCCTTGGGGGCAGAAGGAGCTGTTCTGATGTGGCGGCTGCACCACACTCACGGAGGGTAGAGGAAGCGGACCGACTCTCACTTACCTTAGATCCTCAGGGCACAGTCGAAGCCTCGATGCCGATCAGATTGAGGCAGGAAAGCCCAAGAGGCCATGCAGAAATGAGAAGTCACCCTGGCCTCCTAGGGACCTGGAGAGGTCCTTAAAGCATAGGGCTCCCCAAAGCCTCATCCTAGATAAGAAGGAGGAACAGATGTCCCAAGCTGGGCTGGCCTCCCAGAGTAGGCCTGCTGTGGGAGACACCTCCTGCCCCAGGATTTGCAAAAAGTATGAGGAAGGGAATGGATGGAGACTGGGAATTCCTTTCAGGCCAGGGCGCCTGTAGACACCTCTTGTGGACCTGAAGAAATCCCCTGGGTGGAGCAGAGAGCAGCACAGGTGGCCTTAGCATCCGCATCCGCAGCTGCCGATGAGACATACGGAAGCGTCTTAGGGATTAACTCACACGCTGGAAGGGGGCTCTCCACATGCCTGAGGAGGGCGACGTGGGACGCAAGCTGTGGCCATTGCACTGGTGTCTCAAGCAGCAGAACGGAGGAGGGTGGGAAGGACAAAGAGCGCATGCTAGTTGTCCTTAAGGAGGTGCCCCAGAAGCTGTCATACAGTGCTTCTAGATCTTATTGGTGGAATTTAGATACCTGGTTCCCCTTGGCTGTAAGGGAGGCTGGCAAACACAGCTTTAGTTTGTTGTTCCTGTACCAGGCTAAAACCAGGGGTCCTGTGAGCAAGGGGAAAAGGAGCTGGAGCATGCAGCTGCAGTCTCCACCCTTCGCCTGCAAACACCGTGCACCCCAGCACCCGTGCACGGACACTCTCACCCCTGCCCTGGGCTGGGGAGAAGTCTGTGCCTCATCTTGTCACAGCATCCAGCCCAGAGGTCAGGATCTCCGGGCCGTGTGCAGCCATCACTGTTGGGTCTCCATGTGACTCCTTGGAATTTTAAGCCAAAACACTAAACTTTGGTTTTGGTTGACTGTTTAACTTTTGGTGAACTTTAAACCAAAAGGCAGGCTATCTACTCCCACTCCCAGTGTCAGACAGTGGGGAAAGCACACATCTGCATGACAGAGACTCCTGTTTGGAAGAAGGGGACACACAGCAGGAACAGCCCTGGCCAGGGTCAGTCACACTGGGCGGGCTTTGCGAACCTGCCTATGCCTGGTGGAGAAGCTGCCCAGGCAGCCCACCTGGCTGGCAGCGCTGTTCTCCAGGAAGAACATGCATGTCCCCAGTGGAGAAGTCAAGTCCTCCGTGCCTGACTCCACAACTCCCCCTCCAGAAAAGCTGGGCTTGTCTGTATTCCCTCAGTGTGACCGGGCAGCGGGGTTGGGGGGAGTTTGCTTTCCAACCCCCTTCCTATGGGAGAAGGTCCCAGGGCCTGGGAATTGTCAGGAGCTATGTGAGAAGCGGCTGCAGTCCAGCCTGGGCTCCCTGGCGACAGGTCTCCTGCACCCCAGTGGTTGTTGGTCTTGGTCCCAAGCACCCACGTGCCTGAGACAGCCCCTGTGAGCTCATCCCCACGTGCAACTCGCCTCTGAGCTAACGGCTTGCGGGCAGGGGGGAGTAACACACTGTTTTCAGATTTTCATGAGAAATTACCTAACTTTACAATTTCAACAGCTAATTTAAATGTTTGAAAATCATAGTTCAGGACAAATAAGCATTCCTACCCATAGATGTGGCTCACACGTGCCAGAGTGCAGGGTGCTGTGGGTGGGGGAGGGGGCCCCCCAGCTGACGTGGGCTGGCCCGAGGATCCCAGCATCCCCCTCACCCCAGCAGGAAGGCTCAATGGCTCACACACCTGGGGGCAGCAGTGGCTGCAGCTGGAGGCAGCACTCTTGGAGGGATGCTGAGAGTGAGCTGGGCCACTGGGGCAGGACGGAGGTTCAGGGCCGCCTGGCCAACTTCACTGACCACCCACTGCAGGTCAGGCTGCCTCAAAATTTGAGTCCCGGCGTGTGTTCCTGGAAAACAGGGCTGCCCTGCCATGTGTGGGGCTCTGCAGAGGGGACCCAGGCCTGGGGTGGGACAGGTGCTAAGGCCATGCTCACCTGCTCTGCAGACTCCACCAACCGGGACTCGCTGGACATGATCGAGCGCTGCATCTGCCTCGTGTGCCTGGATGCACCAGGAGGTGTGGAGCCCAGCGACACCAACAGGGCGCTCCAGCTCCTTCACGGCGGAGGCTGCAGCAAGAACGGGGCAAACCGCTGGTACGACAAGTCCCTGCAGGTAAGCCCCACTCAGCCGCCCTGCAAGAGCATGGGCACACACTGAACGAGCGAGCCAGGAGCACGCCCGGTGCCCAGAGCCAGCACGTGCCCGCTCCTGGCAGGCACACGCGCTGGAGTCTGCACACACAGTGCTGGATTGGGGCGCCGGGGGAGCGGAAGGGCCGGAGCGGTGCAGTTGGTGTCAACCTCCTGACAGGCCGGCGCTCTTCTCAGGAGCACGTGGCCAAACCCAGCTCAAACTCCCTAACCTCCCTGCAGCCTGTGCCAGGAGGGTCGGGGTCACACTGCAAGGTGGCGGTGTGCCAGGGCAGGAGAGTGCAGCAGCCACTGGCCGGGTCCTGAACACACGCAGCAGCAAGCGTGTGTGGCGCCGGAGCTGTGAGCTGTTCTGAATGCCCACCACCCGGGCCTGGCCACTTCCGCACGCCTCCCTCCACCCCGGGGAGGAGGCCAGCCCAGCATCTCCACGGAAGAAAAGTCCTGAAATGAAATAGCTCATATTTTTTCATTCATACAACATAAGCCTAGAAACAGGACATTTCTTTGGTCTAGAGAAAGATATCCATGCAGACAGGAGGACGTCACGGTGGGACCATTCATTTCCATTCCTCCATCCTTTCCCCCCCAACATGCCCATCCTGAATCCAGTCTTGTTCATTTTTAAAGCCGTGACATGTTCACAATGACCATGTAAAAGGCAGCAAACGTGTCTCCACGTCGGGTCAGCTTAGCTCACGTTGGTAGGCACGTCTAGACAACACCTCAGCGTCCTCGGGTCCGTCCCGAGTTCTGCAGGCGTCCCTTTGTGTTGGTTTGCATGTTGATTCTGCTGTTCCTGAGAGCTCCCTTGCTGCTGTGCCAGCTGCTCTGGCCTCCACAGTGGTGCGAGTGGCTTGTCATCCTTCACGGAGCAGCTGTGGGGGTGAGTGATGTCATGGAAGCGCAGGACCTGGGGCAAAGGGAGCCTGGGTAGCAGTTCCTGCAGGACACACCTCCCACCCTTCCTTCAGAGACAGGGGCAGGGAGGCAGGCGCGTGGGAGTGGGCTCCCGTGGGTGAGGCTGTACCGTCCGGGCTCTTGTGGGCAGCGCGGGGGATCCGGGAGCTGAGCTGGAGAAGCCGGCGAGACTCCTGAATTCGAAGGGATGGAGAGCTGATCTCAGGACAGAAAAGCAGGGCCGCAGGGGAGAGGAAGAGCCTGGAGGGGATGGGTTTGGGGAGAAGCTCCGTAGGAAGTTTGTTGTCTGAAGAGCGGGAGTAAAGATCCAGCCCCGCACACAGCCAGGGCCAGGGACGGGACTCGGAGAGGCAGCTGGCAGTGTGGGCGGGGTGCGTGGAGGAGAGCCGGGGAGACTATTTGTTTGCGGACAGAGCACAGGGCCTCTTGAGTGTGGTGAGCTACAAGGCGGCTCTGCTTTGCTTGGGTTACACTTTGAGAACCAAATCTTGTCCTTCTCATTATTTTCTCCATGAGAAATACCCACTTCCGTGCTCTGTGGATGTTCCTTTTCCAAGTCAGCTCAATGCGGTCTTTGTAAAGTCATTTAGAAAAGTCGTAAGTGACCTCTGCTGCTCCTGTGCATCCTTCCTACGCCTCGTCTCATTTCCTCGTCTCGACTGTGAGCGGGGCCCTACTGGGCCGTTTTCAGTGAGAGCAAACGGAGTCCAGAGAGCTGGCTGGAGAGTCTCGTCGAGGCTCTCCAGTGCCCGTCAGGAGCACAACTAGGGTGTGGGTCCCTGACTCGAGGCCCAGGCGGCAACCACAGAGCACCATTTCTGCACCTCTCCTTTATGCCCTGGAGGGATGTTTTATTGCTCCCTAGGGATCTGCTTACCATCCAAATCAGATCATCGTCTTTCATTTTCACTCATTCAGCAGAATTATCAAGCATCTACTACAGAGTGGACTCTGCTCTAGCGCCCGGGAATAAAACCAGTGGGGCTGAGACAAACGGGGTCCCCCAGATGAACTGTCACCCAAGCACTGCAGGATGACGTCTGCAATGTGCAGCAGGAAGGGGAACCAGGCCTGAAAGAGGCTGGAGGGGCTCGCCCACGCCACAAGGACACCGTGCGGACTCGGTGTGAGCGCAAAGGAATCCCTGCACTGCCTCAGCCCGGGGGCCTGGGGCTGCACCTGCCCTGCCCAGAGCCCGCATGGGAAGGAGGCTGCACAGTTTAGAGCTGTCCTGAGACTCTCAGATTCTCAGGCCACCGCAATCATTGTTCAGCGTTCTCCTCGGGAAATAATGTGTGTTGGTGTCCTTGAAGGAGGGTGCCCCTGAGAAGCTGGGGGGGCCTGACCTGGAGCGGGGGGCTGGTGTGAAACGCTGGCTGCCTCAGGGTCCGCCCACTCCCTCTTGCCCGTTGCAGTTTGTGGTGGGCCGAGACGGCACCTGCGGCGTGGTGTGCGAACACTCCCCGTTCGATGGCATCGTGCTGGTGCAGTGCACGGAGCACCTCCTCAAGCACATGTGAGTCTGGGGGTGGGGCAGGCTGCCAGAGCTGGGAAGAATTGGGGTGGCCACTGTGTGGCTCAGTCTGCAAAGTGTCTTAGCGAAGGGCGGTTGGAAACCCAGCAAGAATGAGACTTGATGTGCTCCACAGGCCTTGGATAGCAGGTGCAGACCCAGGGCCGTCAGGGGGAGGCGTGGTGAGGAGTGAGCAGAGGGGAAGCCCAGGCCAATATCTGTCGTTTAGTCTGAGCCAGAGCCGGGCCGAGTGCTGACCCGGGCCTCACACACACCGTGCTCTTCCTCCACCCACAAAGGGCCCCTCCCTCCAAGGCCTTCTCCCTGCATCGACGTCCTCCACCAGGCTCTTCCACAGAGCTCTTTGGGGCCACCCCAACAGACAGACAGCCCTGGCAAACAGAACACAGCTCGCTCTTGAGTGTCTTTCCAAGTGTTAGTGGTGTCTCGTGATCTAACAGGACAAAAGTGAAAGAAATGATGGTCTTTGGAGTCGGGAGGAACTGGCTGGAAGCCCGGCTCTGCCACATACTAATATTGGGGGCTTCTCTGAGCCTCAGTTTATTCCTCTGTGCCGCGGTTCAGGGGCAGCTCGTACCCCCTGAAACTGCACGGCCACACAACCAACAGCTCAGGTGACCGCGGAGGGCAGAGACCCGTGCGGCACCCTGGCTCCCCGGTGGCAGGGCCTCAGGAGGTCACTCTCTGCGCTTGCAGGATGAACAGCAGCAAGAAGCTGGTCCGAGCAGACTCCGTCAGCGAGCTCCCAGCCCCGCGCAGGCTGAGGTGGAAATGCTCCCCGGAAATTCAAGGCCACCTGGCCTCCTCCGCAGAAAACCTTCAACGGTAAGGAGGCCAAAGTCTCCCTGGAGGTGGTCCTCTGGGGGCCACCTGCACCCCCAGCTGCTCCAGCACCCTGGAAGTTCCCAAAGACCCCAGCTCCACTGCTGCCCTCATGGAAATGCAGTCAAACTACAGGGGAGTTGTAACTCCTGGGAAATAACCTTGCTGAAGTATCCATTATTTCCATAAAATGCAAACGTGGAGCTATTTTTTTTGGCAGGTTTCACCTGACTGAGCAGAGTCAAGCTGAGAAATCACCCCCTGCTTTCGAGAGTAATAAACAACTGTTTTGAATAGGTCATTTGAATCCAAGCTATTTCAATTTGCTTGAATTTACACTGCAACTTGACAAGGGGCCCTTTTCCCCCAAGGGGAGGGGGTCGTTGAGGCCCTAACGGGATCCAGGCGGGGGATGGGTGAGCCCATCTGGGGAGCCAGGTGCTGGGGCAGTGGCCAGCTGTGCTGGCAGCCTTGGGCTGGCAACCAGGTCTGCACTGTTCATTCCCTCATTCAGTAAGTGAGCATGAGTGCAGTCATTCATTCATTCATCAAACACATGCCAGGCCTCACAGAAATTTATGTACCATGGGGCCATCACTCCACTTTAGTGGAGGTAGTAGACCCCAGACCAAAACATATGTGGCACAATAAGATTAGTGCTGAAACCAGAGAAAGCCATGCAGATCTGAACCCACAAAGAGATAGGAGCTTTAACTCAGCCACATAGTGAGGGAGGGGTTTGCAGAGATGGGCCTTGAAGGATGGATAGGAGTTCATAGTGCAGGCAGATGGGAACAAGGCAGAAAGCAGCTTGTTCAAGTCTGTACAGGTTCATAATGATCCAGGCTGGTTTGGAGACCAGCAAGTGAGAGAATGGCCAGAGTCGGGGCACAACAGGGAAGTTGTGGCCACACTGTAAAGAGTTTCACTGTCCTATCCTGGAGCCTGCAGAACTGCCTTGCTGGTGGTGAAGAGCCCCTGGGGGTTCTGTGCCAGGGTTTGGGGGAACAGTGCATGTGAGAGCAGAGTATGGCCAGGCCAGGAGGCCAGGGGTGGAGGGGACCCCGCAGGGACAGCTGGACAGCTGCCAGGGAGGGGCAGCCTCGAGTTTTCTACAAAGTGATGTTCTCATCGAGACTTCGCCGTGTTGCTCGGGGGTTAGGTGGCTGCCAGAGCAGTGAGCTGGTGGCCGGGAGGTCCCGAGGGGAGGAAGGGGCCTGCGCACTTTAGAGGACCTGAGCGGATCCCATGTGCTCTAAGGATCAGAGGAGCCGAGAGGCTCCGGGCAGGGACACAGGAGGAGCCTCGGGGGTCCTGAGCTACTGTGGGGAGGGCTGGGGTCTGAGCGGGCACGACTGCGAAAAGTCTCCAAGGGGCTGCAGAGACAGTGAGCTCAGTCTGTCCAAGGAGCGTGTCAGCAGGCAGGGTGCGGGGCAAGTCCCCATGGGAACCGGGCTCCTCCGA
Organism: Microcebus murinus; assembly: GCF_040939455.1. Classification (NCBI taxonomy): domain Eukaryota; kingdom Metazoa; phylum Chordata; class Mammalia; order Primates; family Cheirogaleidae; genus Microcebus; species Microcebus murinus. The sequence goes on along the minus strand of NC_134117.1, from coordinate 76,880,762 downwards.
CCCCCGCCCCCCCCCGGGCCTCCAGTCCCCAGCATGGCCCCCAAGAGCTGAGTGAGCCCCTGTAGGCAGGAGCAGTGATTCAAGGAGGGGCAGGCGGGACGCACGGAGGCCCGAGGGGAGCGGGCGCGGGCATCCGCCCAGGAGTCTGCGCTCACACACGACTGGTAGGCAGGGCGTGGACCTTCTGGACACTGCCTCAGTGGGCGGCCGGCCCGACCCCAGACTCATCTGGAAGGAGGAGATTTGTCAGCGTGGAGTGGCCAGTGCTCAAGAGCCTCCGTGTGGATGCGGGGGTTTTCCTGTTGCTCTGACAGCGGCGAGGGCCCCGGCCTGTCGCTGGAGGCTCAGCAGCAGTTTCTGGATAAAATGGGATCCAGCCCCTGGCAAAGCCCCAGAGGAGCCACCCTTGCTGTGGCGATGGTGACAAGCAGCCAGAACCCAGGACCTTCCTTCCCCAGCACTGCAGGGATGTCTTGGGAGGAGTTGCCACTGTGGCCACCTGAGCAACAAGCTCCACGGTGGGGGTTGGGGGGGGACACCGTGGGAGGCTGCACACGGCCGCAGACAGGCTGGATGAAGGGCCTCTGTCAGGCCTGCCTCCGGCAGGGACTCGCAGGGTTTGTGTGCGGGCAGCGTCGTCTGTGTGCTCTGTGCCGATCACATGTCTCTCCCTGCCCGCTGCGCCCTCCCTGCCTCGCCGCTGCGGTCAGGTTCACCCCCAACCCACCTGCAGCACAGAGCGGCCCTGGTCTGGCGTGCCTCCCGCCACTGTCCTAGGTCAAGGCACGGCTCTGACGCCACAGCACACTCCTGAGGGCAGGGACACAGACCCACCTCAGGAAACCGCACGGGCTTTGCTGCGCACGCATTCCATTTTGCATGCAATGAGAGCATCTTTTTTCCCTCCCACAGAATAGTAAAGAATCTCGACTTCACTGTTTATAAGTTTGAAAACTACGGGAAAACATTCATTAAGAAGCAGAAGTGCAGCCCGGATGCCTTCATCCAGGTGGCCCTCCAACTGGCCTTCTACAGGTGAGCAAAGGTGGGTGGGTCTGCGCCCAGGTGGGCTGACTGACAGGATGCTCTAGATTGTAGGTCTCGGTGGACCTCCAGGACTGGGAGATGACCAAGGCAGGCTGTGTGGAAGGAGGTGCCGCCCGGACTGGGTTTCAAGTGTAAATCCAACCCCAGAAAAGAGAAGGAAGGACGTGGCCTCATGGAACCGCCTGGGCAACGGTCCAGTGTCACAGAGCTACAAGGGCGCACCGCGGAGCTGGGGGGCTGAGGACCTTGGGAGAAAGGAGGCTGCTCTTCCACCAGAGCCCTGTGGCTGTAGCCTGTTCCCCGCCAGCCTTCCCCACTTGCTAAGGAAATGGCACCAGGTGAAAGAGTTTGGACTCCTCCTGACTCACCCCTTCCTCTCATCCCCCAGCCTCCATGTCAGCACGCCCCCAAGGGGCTGCTGACCCTGTCCCCTGCTCTCCACCTCCACTGCCATCGGCTCCTCCCCAAGCCGCCTCATCTGATGCTCAGGCAACCACAGCACACTCCCAGGGTGTCCCCTCATAGTGTCAGGTGGGGGAACCAGATGTCAGGTCCATGTTCCCTGGTTCTCGGCTCCCAGTACCAAAGAATGGTTACTGGTTCCAAGTCAATGGAGCAAAGTGCTCACGTTTGTTAAAGCATGGTACATTCTAGAGAAGGAATGGGCGAACCCCTGCAAGTGGAGGAGACCCTGAGTTTAATAAGATTCTCTCTTTTATGCTGATTCCCTAATTTTATGTTAAGTGGGGGTGGAATCCTCATGGTTTTTCTTGGAAAGGGGTGGAGAATTCCCAGAACTGAGAGCCCTCCCCATTTTTAACCTTGCAAGGCAATTTCTGGAGGTTGCCATGGTATTTGTAAACTGTCCTGGTGCAGGTGGGTATGATTTTTACCATGTTAATGAGGGTAGGTCACTTGAGGATACTGTCACTTTACTTGTGGGGATTCTCCAAAGATACTCTTGTGGCCTTGTTTATATCTCCACTTTGTGTCCTTCCTACCCCTTTCTGGTTGATCAGTCCCTGGGGACCCACTATTGCAGACCAAACATCTGTCCAGTCCTTGGAAGACCCCTTGACATGTCATCTGTTCCTTCTTGGAAGCCCCCTCTGGTCAATTTGTTCCTCCTGTTGTAGACAAAGCATCTCCTAGTGCCATCTATTTCTCAGTGGAACTCCCTAGACAAAGCATCTGTTCCCCTTCCTCCTGGTCCCTACCTAACAATAATCCAGGAAGCGTGAACTTTGAAACATGCAAATCAGACTAGATCACTCCCCAGGGGGAAGGCTCCCGTGGCTTCCCACCCAGCTCAGAATGAAAGCCTGGAAGGCCCCTGTGCACTGGCCTCACCTGGGCTCTCCCTGAGCCCTCTCCCTCCAGCACGGCTCCGCCCACACCAGCCCCTGCCATCCCAGGCCTCACCAGAGCCCCACCCCCATCTGAAGCAGCCACCCCATTCTCCAGCAGACCACATCCTGTGTTCTTTCTCTTTCAAGGAAGTTGTTACTGGTGTGAAGTGCTTCGTTGATTGATTTGTTGACGTTGTTTTCTGGACAGTGCCCCCAACCCTGACACTCGGGGTGTCTCAGGGTGTCTGTAGTGCCTGCCCCATACCTGGCATAGAGTAGGTGCCAGGGACTGAATCACAGATGTGAGGTTTGGCCAGGGCTGGCCTGGCCAGGGCTGGGATTTAGAAAAAACTCTCCAGAGGTAGCCCTGGTAACTATGCGTTAGGGGAAGGGGTGAAGAGTGGGGTGCCAGGGGTGAAGGTAGGGGGAGGGGCCTGTTGGCCTTCATAGGAGGTGGGAAAAACCAAAATGCAAAACAGAAGACAGGGCTGGCTCCTGCGGGTTCCAGGGCTCCAGAAGCAGCAGCTCCTAAACTGTCTGGGTCAGAAGTCCGGTGCTGTCCCCTGAACCTGCTTTCAGTTTGCAGCACTGTGGCAGGCATAAGGTGACCCTGCAATAAAGCCAGGGCCAGGAGTCTCACTCATGAGCAGGCAGCATCTGTGCGGACATGGCACCCCAGTGTCCCCTGTGGGGCTGTGGCTCTCAGGGAGGTGAATGAGGCCACTCTGGGTGGCCGTCCTGTCAGGACAACTTGGAGAAGGCTGAGGTCATCCCACAGGAAGGCTGGGCTCTCATGGAGACATACAGATGCAGAAACCTCACAGGCACTGAGATGTGGCAGGTCCCACCTGCCATCTGGAGGCGTTATAAATGCTTTGAGACACTCAGAGGGCAAAAGGCGGAGGGGGACCATGAGGTCAGAGTCCTGCCAGAGCCTAGACTGGGGAGGCCACCGGGACCGCTTGCTGTGAGCACTTCTGAGCTTCAGGTCCACAGCTGGGAGGGGCCAGTGGAGCCTGCATGGCACACCCCTCCTCCACCTTCCAGTGGGCCTGTCACAGTCACTGGGCAGGCCAGGAATGGACGCAGCCAGAGGCTCTCGGGCTCACTGCATAGCCAGTGCTATCCGGGACGGCATTCTTCAGAGTCTGAGCTATAGCGCAAACCATTATTCCGATCTGCTTCTAGAGCCAGCAGAAACCTGGAAGCTGCCTAGATTGGGGTTGGCGATAGCGTTGCCTCTGGGGCCCACAGAGGTGCAGGAGGGGAGCTCCCTGCAGGTGTTGGGAGACGCCGAGCTTATGCCCTGGCTCACCAAGCACGATGTGCCCCACACGGTGCAGAACCAGACTCGGCCTTCCGACTACGGAGCCCACCCAGTGCTCCCAGAGGGCTGAGACTCAGGGCCACAGCTTGCTGTGTGACTTTGGGCTATCTGTGCCCCTCTCTGAGCTTTGTCTTTTTTCCCATGCCACCACACTGGGGAATCTACTGACTGGTGAGGGGGTGGGTGCCAGCCAGGTGCCCAAGCCTAGGCATGCTGGCCCCGCTCCCACATGTAAGAAAAGGGCTTCCCCTGCTGGTAGAGGCCGGAGGTCACAGGCATCAGGGAGGTGGCCTTGGCTGTAGGCAGCGCTACTGGAAGGGTCGGCCTGGCCTGCGCGGCAGCTTGTGCTCGGCTCGCCACCACTAAAGCCCCTCCCGCCTCCAGCCAGGGTCATGCCTGAACAGTTTTAAATAAACAGGATTCCCTCAAGAGTATGAATGATTAATTGCACAATTATTCCATTCTGTGCTATTAATCAAACACTCATTGAGTCTCGCAGAAAGCTCTAGGTTTCCCACCAGATGGGGAACTCTTTTTAGGAACTCCCAGTCGCTTGTCGGCGTCACACGAGCGCGGGTCCCGTGCGTCCGGTGCTCGCGGGCGTGCGTGGGCTCCGCGCCTGCGAGGCTGTTGTCCTTGCAGCGTGTGGTTGCCTGGGAGTGAATGCGGTTCGCCCATCCTCCACCCCGCACAGGCTCCACGGCAGGCTGGTGCCCACCTACGAGAGCGCGTCCATCCGCCGGTTCCAGGAGGGACGCGTGGACAACATTAGGTCGGCCACTCCGGAGGCACTGACCTTCGCGAGGGCCATGACGGACGGCGCGGCCGCCGTGCAGGTGAGTCCCGCCCTGTCCCACGGAGCCGAGAGCCCGGCCGCCCGGGCCGTCCCCTCGGCTCCCTGGCCACCGGCTCCCGGGGCGCCGCGAGTCGCCGGGCGGCGTCCGAGCCCGTGCGCTGTCCCTCTGCTCGGTTGACAGGATCGTGAGAAGCTGCTGCTCCTGCAGGACGCCGTCCGCGCCCAGACCGAGTACACAGTCACGGTGAGTGCTGTCGCGCGGCCACCACGGCGGGGTCCGAGCTGTGCCCAGGGCCTGCCGGAGCTCGACCACGGCAGGCGACCCGTGTGAGGCCACCACCACCGGCCGCCTGGTGACTTGGCAAGGCTACCCCACCTCTCTGCCTCCTTTTTCTTATTTTTAGAACCTAAGTAACAGACCATTCCTGCTTTTTATACGGAGTACAATGAGTGCTGTTTGAACCTTTGGAAACAGCCACAAGGACACTGATAGCACCTAATATGCATAGCGCTTCGCTGTTTATACTGCAAGAGAAGTCGAGTGCGAGGGGCGGCCTCCAGCCCCGCCAGTGCTGGTGGCTACCAGGCCTTGCCCCTTCTCAGGCGCAGCGGTAGTTACTCCCATATGGGGCTAGTTTTGCCTCTTGTTCTCCCTGTATTTATTTATGCTACCTGTAAATAAAAAGTCTTTGCTGAAAGTTAATGGTGAAATCAAAATTGTAAGGGGAATGTTTCCCTAGTTTAAGGAAATAATTTATTTTCTGGTACTGCAAAGCCATCATTGGCATACAAACAATAGAGAATAAGCAACTACTTGGGCTGGTGATCAATATATTAATTGCAAGTCATTCTAATATAATCTTCGAAGGATCATATAATCTATGAAAAGGAGTTGACCAAAATTCACTCCATATTCTTGAAAGCAAGTACAATGCATTTCAGGATTTTACAACTAGCCAATATAGACTTTTATCTAATTCAGTTGTTAGGTCTCTAATTCCTCTAAATAGTTAAGTGTTTGTCCTGTTTGGGAGAAAGTAAGCATCCTTTCATGTATTCAGTAGGCATTTTTTTGTCTTCCTGCTTTAGCCAGGCAAGGTGCTAGAAAGCAAAAAATGCAGTCCACATGCCCAGTCCTTCGGGAGGCAACCACGTAGTTGGGAGGAAGAGCCCGTTGATGTGAAGCCCAACCCCATGAAAAAAGCCTTCAGGAAGTAGCAGAGAGCATGGAGGAGCAAGCTCTTTCCTCTGCTTGGGAAAGCTGGGAACACTTCCCAGGGGTGGTGCTTACTATGTGACATGAAGGGTGAAGAGAGGCTTACAGGCACACACAGAAGGGAGCTGTGGCCCAAAAGGGAACAGCATGTGCAAAGACAAAGAGTATTGAGAGAGTAGGACACATTCAAAGAAAAGCAAGTAGCTCAGTGAGTGCAGCTTGCAAAGGACAGAGGAGCAGGAGAGGTTGGATTCCCCATTACAAAGCGTCCTCTGGTGAGTGGGTAGAAGAGGGACTGGCTGGAGTGGGCACTGGTTTGCTGAGAGGCAGAGCCACTAATAGGAACCTTTCTAATCTTGACGGAGAGCCAGCGTAGGGACTGGGGTAGAACAGGGCAGGGAGTGAAGAGGAAGACGTGAACTCTGATTCAACATGGTGGATCAAACACATGGAGAATTTCACTTTGAAATTCTCCACTCCAAGACAACAGCCAAGGAATTTTTTTAAAGCCATAAATACACTAGGGCAACGTGAATGGGAAAAGAGGTGACCACAAAATTTTATGAGACTGATTATGAGTGACCACAAAGTTTTAGAGCTGGAAAGTAAAACACATGGCAATTGACTGAGAGAGCAGTAAGAAAAGCTTGGGAGCCCAGTGAACTGCACTGAAGAACCTCAGGATGGCTCAGGCATTGGGGCACCCACAAAATGTGGGGGTGGAGTGGAAATGAAAAGAAGATGGTTGATGTCTTAGTCTGTTTGTGCTGCTATAACAAAATGCCTGAGACTTGGTAATTTATAAAGAACAGAAATTTATTTCTCACAGTTCTAGAGGCTGGAAGTTCAAGATCAAGCCCTGGAAGGTATCTGATCTTAACTGTCTGGCGAGGGCTGATCTCCACTTCTAAGATGGTGCCTTCTTGCTGTACCCTCCAGAGGGGCAAACACTGTCCTCCCATGGCAGAAGGTGGAAGGGCAAGAAAGCCAAATGCTGTGTGAAGCCTCTTTTGTAAGGGCCTTAATTCCATTCACGAGGCAGGAGCCCTCATGACCTAATCACCTCTTAAATGCCCTACCTCTTAAGACTACTACCACATTAGCCATTAAACTTGAATTTTGGAAGGGACCAAAACATTCAAACCATAGCAGTTGGTGATCTATATAAGAACCAATTAGACACTCAGATACATTCTACCACCCCATGCAGCCAGGCTACTACCCCATCCCTCTGCAATGGTGGGCTGAAAATTTATTCTCGGGGAGGGTGAAGTGGAAGGACTCTAGACTTGAGGATACCAGACACAGCTGAGGGACATGATGCTATACTAAAAATAAGGGGATTGATCAAAGTCTGCTTCCTCCACAGTAAACCCTCCAGCCACTCAGCTCCACACACACTGGGAACCACCTCTATTATCACCCCTCCCCAAGCAGGAGGTTAGAAGATTTCTCTGTGGTGAAACTGACCAGGCCAAGAGAGAAGACACAGAAACTCATGGTTGGGGTCCCCAGTGAAAGAGCCCCATCAGCTGACCCCACAGGGAAGCACACAGGTTAACCAATGCATTCTCACTAATCTCCCAATCATTTTTCAGTGCTTTATTCTTAGATATAAACAGATAGCCATAGATCACCAGACACTGAGAAGAGATGCTAACATAAAAGTCTGAAACCAACACAAAAACTTTTGTTAACTTTAAAAAAAAATCTTAATATTAATATTTTAAAAGAACTTGAAAACAATACAGGAAACAAGATGACATTTTTAAAGAAATGATTATTGAGACTGTCTGAAAGACAAAAGAAGTTATTACATCTTCATATAAGAATAGAAAACTCTAAAAAAATGTTCAGGAAATAAAAATTACTCTGGGGGAAATTATGGTAGAAAAAATTCAGTGGAAGGATTAGGAGATAAGCTGAGACAATATCCCCTAAATACCAATAAAACAAAGAGATGAAATATAGAAGAGAAAAGAGGGTCAGTCCAGGAAGACCATATTCTAATAATAGATGTTCAGAAAGAGAAAAAGGTAGAGGGGGCATCATTAACAAAATAATTCAAGAAATTTCCTCAGAACTGAAGAACATGAGTTTTCCTATTGTGAGAGTTCACCAAGTACCTTGCTTAGTAGATGGAAAATACTCATACCAAAGGAAATTTCACAACACTACAGACAAAAAGAAGATTCTAAAATCTCTCAGAGAAAAAAAAATCAAGTACAAAGATTCAGAATAAAGATGCAATTGACTTCTCAAAAGAGTCATGGACAGTAGAAGATAGTAGAGCAATACCTTCAAATTCTGAGGAAAAATGACCTTCAGCACACATTTCCATACCCAGCTAAACTGTCATGAAATTTGACAACAGAAAAAAGACATTTTTAGACAGACAAGTTCTCAAAAATTTTACGTGTAAAGCACTCTTTCTCATAAAGGTACTGGAGAATGTAGGCCTCTAAAGTGAGAAAATAAAACATAAAAGAGGAAGCCAAAAGCTTAAAAAATCAGGCTGGGCACAGTGGCTCAACGCCTGTAAGTAATCCTAGCACCATGAGAGGCCGAGGCCGGTGGATCATTTGAGCTCAGAAGTTCAAAACCAGCCTGAGCAAGAGCGAGACCCCGTCTCTACTAATAATAGAAAGAAATTAGCTGGACAACTACAAATATATAGAAAAAATTAGCTGGGCATGGCAGCGCATGCTGTAGTCCCAGCTACTCGGGAGGCTGAGGCAAGAGGATTGCTTGAGCCAAGGAGTTGGAGGTTGCTGTGAGCTCAGCTGACGCCACGGCACTTTAGCCCAGGCAACAGAGTAAGACTCTGTCTCAAAAAACAAAACAAAACAAAACAACCAAAAACTTAGAAAAACCAGAAGATTTAACACAAGAAAGAGGTAATGGGATTTCCCCAGAGAATAGCAGGAGATCACACACTGACAGCTGTTCAGCAGACATGGGAGCATTCAGTCCACAGAGGGGCAAGAAGTAAGAGGGTGAATGGAATTCTGGCTGACCATTTAGGAATTAATCAGAAATAGATACACAGAAAGCTAAGCAAGTATAAAAAACACAATTTAATAATTTAAAACTTGTTAATTCTAAGGAAAACAAAAATTTCAATAAGAAAGGAAATCTAATCCTAGTATACTACATGACCCAGCTATGAATACTTGCTTAATTATAAGCATGTATATTGATCTTTATATGTGATTATGATATATATTGATCAAACAACAAAGAATCAAAACACAGTTCTACTAGGAGGATGGAAGAGCAGACAGGTGTTGGGGCAGCAGGGACATAAGGAGCTAAAGTTTCACCTTCTGTAACAGGATTATGGATGAAACTGAGAAATGCAGCAGTGGTAGTCTACACACAAATCTGGAACAATGAAAGCAAATGCCAGAAAGGAACAGCTAAAGAGGGCTGCAAGGGGTTGCTGCCGTGGAGGGGGACTCAGTGCTGGCAAAGTAACCTAAACCTTCGGCTTATTTGGATTTGTAAACCATATAAATATATAACTTTGATAACAAATTTAAATTTATGAAAATTTCCAGGAAAAAGCATTGCCATAGGGTTCTGTTGTGTTAATGATTTTGACTTGATAAGAACAACTGAATCGCCGGGCGCGGTGGCTCACGCCTGTAATCCTAGCTCTCTGGGAGGCCGAGGTGGGCGGATCGTTTGAGCTCAGGAGCTCGAAACCAACCTGAGCAAGAGCGAGACCCCGTCTCTACTATAAATAGAAAGAAATTAATTGGTCAACTAATATATATAGAAAAAATTAGCTGGGCATGGTGGCGTATGCCTGTAGTCCCAGCTACTTGGGAGGCTGAGGCAGGAGGATCGCTTGAGCCCAGGAGTTTGAGGTTGCTGTGAGCTAGGCTGACGCTGCGGCACTCACTCTAGCCTGGGCAACAAAGTGAGACTCTGTCTCAAAAAAAAAAAAAAAAAAAAAAAAAAGAACAACTGAATCAAAGAGACGGGGTGGGGAGAAGAGAGAGATCAGGGTGCTTGGGAGATGAATCTGGTGCCCGGTTGGCCTTGGGGTGGGGGAAAGGTGAGGCAGCAAGAAAACCTCCGATGACTGGTAGCGCAGCTGGCAGTGGCCCTGGAGAAGCCCGTTCCAGCGGCGGGCGGGCAAGGTGGTCTGATTCCCCCACAGCTTGTTCCAGCACTTTGTGCTTTTCCTTCCTAGCACTCACTTCTGCTTTTGATCAAATGTTTATTTGCTTGGTTGATGAAAATCTGTCTCCCGTGACACATGAGCTCCAAGAGGACTGAGTCTATGACTGCCTTGTTCTCTGTGGCTCTAGGACTGGGCAGCATCAGGCATATAGTTCGCACTCAGTTGAGAGTCCCTAAATGAATGAATGAAAGACTGAAGGCTGAGTCATTTTACTCATTACTCATGGCTCCATCCAAGTGATGGGTTAACGCAACCCCTCTTGCTATAGTTAACTCAGAGGTGAGCTGGCTACAAAGCAGCTGCTTCTATGGACCCACACAAATCAGGGATTACGCAGAGGTACCGAGAGATGTTAACAGATGGACTCGAGGTTCTTCCCCTCTGTCCTAACGGGGCACATCTAAAGTGAGCTGTGGTTGTGTAACTTACATCTTTCCAGCCCATAATTAGGTACGTTCAGAGAGACTGCAGCCTCTGAGTCATCTTCATGCAATTCATTCTCAACTGAAAGAAAACAGCTGTCAAACCCCAAAACGTGCCTTGTAAACCTAAGCCAAGCACATTGTGATGGGAGGTCTGGCATACCTGTGAAACCCCAAGGGCTACTCACATTTATCCTGATCTTCACCCAAACATTATTGCTATAGGTAAGGGGTGGCCCCCTGAGTCTCCATCGGTCCCCAGAATTGCTCCAAATAAACGTGGTCCAAAAAAATCAGTGTGCATACTACATACCCAGCTTTAAGTGGGAGAGATGTGGAATGGGTACCCTGGCCCCACTTCCAGCCTCACCATCCCTCTGAACCCCTCCTACACTGAAATTCCAGAGCCATCACTGCTATTATCCTATCCTTAGATTAGAGTTTAAATATCTTATGATAAAAAGAAAAAGATCCTTCATCATTCAACTAGCTCTTTCCCCTTGAAACTGTCAGCTGGGCCTCAGCTAAGGTGTGTAGTTCCAGTCTCAAATAGATTTCTTAGATTATGAACCCAGTTTCATTTAACTGATCCTGAGCCCATGGAACAGCGGGCAAGTTTGAGGAGCGGACCTGACGCCCCCTATGCCTTGTTTCTTGGGCTCCTGCTGCAGGATAAAGTGTTGGCTGGGAGAGTCTGCCCGGGATAGCCTGGGACGCCTTTCCTGATGCTAGGGTGGGACCCAGCAGTCCCTGGGCCCAGCACTCAGCCCCCTCGCCAACGCCCTCTCAAAGCAGGCTGTAATGACGGCGGCCATGCCAGCCCCACCCTTTCCACTTCGAGCACCGCGTGGCTATGGGTTTTGGTGTGTAGGGGGTTCTCAGACTCACTTGCCTTTAACTCAGATGTCTCAAGTTAGAACCCAGTCTGCTCTGAACTTATGCTATGCATGAAGAACTATGCAAGGGCCCAAGGAGCAGAGACAGTGTGCACAGCGGTCTGTCCCGAGCGGCCATTCATACGCGTTGTCAGCAGCAGGCACTGGGCACGCACGAGCTGTGGCCACTGGAGTCACCGTTAGTCTTGTGGACTAGAGAGGAAGGGAAGAGGAGGTGTGGGGAGCCCACATGTCATCTCCTGTCCTTTGTTCCCGACTACCCAGGCCATAACAGGGATGGCCATCGACAACCACCTGCTGGCGCTGCGGGAGCTGGCCCGGGACGTGTGCGAGGAACTGCCTGAGATGTTCACGGATGAAACATACCTGACGAGCAACCGGTTTGTCCTCTCCACCAGCCAGGTACAGCCCTCGCGTGGTCATCGCCCGAGAGCAGTGTAACCAGTGCGCTTTCCAAAGAGCTCAGTGGTTACAAGCCCCTGGCGGGAGTCAGGTGGGCCCCCTCTGCCTCTGATGAGCCACGTGACTTTCGGCAACATGATATACATGCTGATTAGGAGGCGGTTTCCCATCTTCTAAATGGGAGTAACTACGGGCTCCTCCTTAGCCGAAGTGGCGACAAGATGGGAACACACCCATTCTGGCACCCCGACACTATGCGATACCACCTTCCAAGCTATGACCCGAGAGGGGCCTTCCAGGGACCACGGGCTCTGACGCCTGATGGGTCCAGAGTGCAGTCTTGGCCGAGCCAGATGTGACAAGGTAGAAGAACACCCAGCCCGGTGCCTGACACAGACAGGCCCTCCAAACAGGTCACGGGTGATATTATAAAGGGCCAAGCACATTAGCTACAGCCTAACGTCTCCCAACCAGTGCTACAGGCTGGTTTTGTTGGAGGGCCACTGTCACAAAGACAGGATGACATCTGCTAGGGAAAGGAGAGTTTAGGAAATACCCTACAACTGTCAATTTATTAAACCTCCACCTCACTGCAAACAGCTGGACGTGGGCAATAAAAGGGACCGAGAAAGCTGTGTGTGAGGACAAGAGCCCACTCAGTGATTTGATTTTGTCATTAGGGCAGTGCGCACGCAGCTACGAATAGCCCGGGGCAGAACACAACAACATAAATTCTTCAGGAAACCATCCATGGGCAAAAAGTGCTTTGGAATGGCTTTATGGCCTTCGGCTGTTTGCATGGCAAATTTATCCAACAATGCGGTGACTCTATTCGCAAGACTGATGGTTTGTTCTGCCCCATTAAAGTGGCCAGTGTCACTTCTGAAGGCCCGAGTACACGGCACAAGAAACCTGTGGGTTTAAAACAAACCAGACCCTGCCCCTGCACAGGATCCTTTCTATTTTCCCCTAAGACCAGCTAATAAAATTAATTTGGGGTGTGGGGATTTTGTTGTTTTCCAACCAGAAAGTAGCATTTATGTATGGCTTGAATGCCTTTAGAAACACACTTTCTTGATCTGTGATACAGATTACAAAATCTCAGCACTCTGAATTCAAAACATATTAGGTGCATAACTAAAACTCCAGTTGCTGGCAATCTGTGAAACGCATGGGGCTGGGTAACTGTGCGTGGCGGGGCTGTAGGAGCACGTCCGGGCAGTCAGGCAGTACTGACAGTAATTAAGGATCCGGGGAAATCGACAGAGAGGATGGGCCAGGTTTCCTCTAGTTCATAAATTACTCCCTCTGGGAAGCATCTAACTGTTGGGTGCCACCAGGGTGCCATTTAGTAAATTACCCTGATTGCTTCCATGCCTCAAACTGCCCCCAGGTGAAGGGGAGATTCAGCCCGAGATCCAGCACCGGGTCATTCTGGGAGCTTCCAGCTCCGCAAGTAGAGCAGATTGCACACCCGGGAGCGGGCTCGAGGCCCCTCTTCCTCCGATGTGTGCAGTTCGATGTGTTTATCTTTATGACTCTGGCTGTGTCCATCCATGCTTAAGCAATCGGTCGATTTGGTTAATTCAGTCAGCCTCCCCTGGTGGCAAACAGGGAAGCAAAGACACGGCCGAGGCCTGGGTGTCGGGACGCAGGCTGCAATTCAGAGCAGGCAGCTTTCGCCCTGTCCGCTTCTCCAGGTGCCCACAACCATGGAGATGTTTTGCTGCTATGGCCCTGTGGTCCCCGATGGGTATGGCGCCTGCTACAACCCCCAGCCAGAGACCATCCTCTTCTGCATCTCCAGCTTTCACGGCTGCAAAGAGACCTCTTCTACCAAGTTTGCGAAGGCTGTGCAAGAAAGCCTCGTGGACATGAGAAGCCTCTGCAGTCCACCGCAGCCTGCCGAGGGCAAGCCACTGGCAACAAAGGAAAAAGCCATGAGGCCCAGCCAGGGGCACCAACCTTGACTCTTGCCACTAAGTCTCTCCTCCCAAGCCCGCCTCTGCAGCCCCAGACCCTGCCAATCCGCACACCCATCCCTCACCCCGGCTTCCTGCAGCTCCCCAGCCTCAGGGCCCAGCCCACAGACCACGTGGAAGCATCACACCAAGCTGGAGAGCGGGTAGGAAAGGGTCCCAGGCTATGCATGGAAACTGTCATTCAAGGTGCCCTCTGCCTGGGCAGTGAGACCACTCTGGAGGCAGCCTGGGTGACGTGGGGAGCCACACTAAGGATCTTCCTCTGTGGTCCTCAGAAGCTTACGTTCATGTTTCCTTCCCCAGCAGGACCTAGCGTGTCTAGGTGATGTTTCTGCCCAATGAAAGAATGAGGCATCCGATTGCATGCAGTGTACATAAGTGAATCACGAAGGAAGAGGCAGCTCTGGGTCATTACCTTTTCTAGAGAAGGAGGCTTTGTTTTCAGATTCAAATCATTTTGATTATGGCATTCAGTGCCTCCGCCAAACCACGGTCCTGCCAGCACCTGCTCCCCGACACACACCGCACACAGCCCATGTTCATTTAAAATATGGTGACCGGGGTGGCCCACAAACACATTTCCCCCTCTGCTCCCAGGGGCAGCCTTCCGTTGAGTTCAGAAAATTGCGTCCAGCTACTTTGAAAGGGGAGAAGATTATGTGCAACCGCCCTGGAGCTGGTGCCCCTGTCTGCTCCCAGGCAGCACCAGGGACGTGCACCGCGAGTACAGCACACAGCCTGGACAGGTGGCACCTGGCACAGACGGCTTAGGGAGGATGGGGCGCTTCCCCTGGACCCGCCATTTGCATTTTTCTGCATCTTTCCCACCCTTCTCTACACTGTGTGCCCAGTAGGTGGAGAAGACAGAGGCTTGCTTTGGTTTTTCTACTTTGTGGTTGTTTTGAAGAAACAGGTTTTTAAGAAAACCACCCTTACATTAATTTCAGAAAATGATCTCAGTGGCCCAAGCAAGACATCCTTAGACAGCTGGGCTCCTTTCTTTGGAGGACGCTACCCAGGAATTCTGACTGCAACCCGAGTGGAGGAGCCGGAGCAGGGCTCTCCGGCGGCCTGAGGACCAGGGGACAGCTGGCAGCAAGCGGGCTGAGAGGAGGGAATGGCTTGCCCAGAGCCAGCCCCGGCAGGAGGCAGGACAGGCAGCCCAGCAGGGTCAAAGTTGAGCGTGTCCTGGGAGCCTGTGGTGGTGCAGGAGGTGCGAGAGGCTCTTCCCGTTGGGGCACATTTTTATGGAACATCTAAAAGGGCAAGGGAAGGGACCAGGACAGAACCAGAAATGTCCAAACCACAGAAAGCAGAGGGTGGCGCAGAGCTGGGCTCTCGAGCGGCTAGTGCCACTCTCCCCACCGCGTGTGTCCCTGGAGGAGCTCCCTCCATTGCAGTTCTGCGGTCCGTGTCATCCTGAGCACTCGGCTTGGCCCAGGGAAGCTCTTCACACGGTGGCCTGGATTGCCACAGGCGGGCTGAGGTGAAGTAGGACAAGAGCTAACCCTGCTTGGCTCTTTGGAAACACCAGCAGCCTCAGCAGGGGACTCATTGCCTGGTTTTAGATGGGGTTTTTTTATTGGATCATGTGGGAGATGTGGGCCTGCCCTTCCAAGGAACAGTCAAGTCACTGGTCTGTAGGTCCATGCTTCTTCCCTCCCATGGCCACCTTCCTGCTCCCCTTGGGAAGCTGCAGCCTGAGGGTCCCAAGGGTGTCTGGGGACCAGCAGGTGGACTACCCATTCCAAAGCCACTTGTCTGTCCTCACCAAATGACCACAGTCCAGATCCAAGTTCTCCTTTCGTTTCTGTCCATGGATTTCTGGGCAGGCAGAGAGCTCTGGCTTTAGGGTCAGGCAGCCCCACTGACCTTGGCTTAGTGACTTAAATGCTAAGAAACTCAATTACCTACATTGTCCAATGAGGACAGGAATGTCCCCATCTTGCAAGGCTATGAAGATCAGAGAGCATGTGTGCAAAGGACCTTGCATGAGAGGGTGGGCAGCAGTGCCTACCTTCCGGAGCCCAGTGGGCATTGTTCGGCTGGTTTTCTTTTAAACTATTTATACTGATGTGACAGACCCAAATTCATCTCTTCTGTTCTCCAAGCACAGGTAAAGGGAACTTACTCTGTACATTAAGACATCAAACCATGCACTTCAAGAGTGGCAGATGCTTGGCAGGAGGGAACACCTCCTCTCTCTGAGGAGGGGCTGGAAGCTGGTCTTCCCCCTCCAGGAAGAGATGGGTGCACTGAGACTTTATGCAAAGGCAATGCTGAGCCATGGCCATGGGCATCTTTGTGGGGACCCTGGGAAAGGAGTTGGCTTCAGGTGTCCCCAAAGAGACAGGAAATGAGACAGTCATTTGAAACAGTGATGCATAATAAAAAGGTATGTGGCCACCTTACAATACTGCTAAGTTGCTAAAATATATAAAGTAATATTTGAGTTCTATTTTTATAAAATAGTTCTAGATTTATGGCAATATGTATATGTGTATAGCCTTTCAATTTTAATTTATAGTTTTGTGCTTTGAAGAAATATATGTATGATTAAAGACCTGTATATTGAAAGCACCATATATAAATTATTTAAAGACTGTAAGTCCGTATTCAATAAAAAGTAATGCCAAGGAAGATGGTGTTAGCCATTGTTTCCACCCAGAAACACTATCAAATATAATGTTGCAAGTTCTCTGAGCTGAGTCAACAATTCATTTGTCTTTGTCTGGGATCTGCCAGTAGTATTAGCCGATGTCTAGGAGATACAGAGGCCAGGAAAGCAAAGGGAGAAGGGAACGGAGTCTCTCTCGATGTGTGGCCTGTCACCATGCATGGGGGCCAGGGGTAGGGAGGCTTCAAGGAATGCTGGTGGCCGGCTTGGCAGAAACCTGGTGTAGAGACGGTGTCTCCTCTCGACCTGCACGGACATGCCTAGGCAGCATGGAGGGGAGGGGAGCGCAGGCTCTTTGGCGCGATGCCTGCCCCATAAACCCAGGGGCAGGCATCTTACTTGCTGTGGGCTCTGGGCAAGTCACTTCACCTATCTAGTCCTTGGTTTTTCCATCTATACAGTTGGAATGTTGATATCAGCACTACTCGCTTCTAGGACTGTGAAGAGATGATATGAGACGGTCATTGTTTAAAAGCTTAGGAAGTGAGTGAAAACCTAGCATTCTTGCCACAGGCTCACAGACACATGCACGCATAGGTTCCTTTGCCCTGCACATCCACAGACGGACCCCAAGCTGCAAGATGTCCTCCACAGCCACAGACATCCAGAGTCAGCGCTGAGATCCCTCCAAGTGGAAGCCCAAATGCTTTCCAATTTGAGCCTACAAAGAACCTTAAAGTGTATGGATTTGCAAGATTCCAATGCGGGAAAGGCACTACTCAAAGAGATAATGGCTAAGAACATTCCGGGAGGAGCGAAGGGAAGAAGAAGGAACAAGATCAAAGTAATGTGGGTTTGCTCTTATTGATCACATGTGTTCGGGTGGCCCCTGAATACCCAGGTGTGCGGAGACGAACACCAAGAGAGGCACAGACAGGCAAGCCAACCCCAAGGTACAAAATCACCTGACGCTCCCAGTGGGGTAGATGTGGGGACAAGAGGCAGGGAGAGTCCTCCCAGTAGGAGCAACTAGAAGTCTCCAAATTGCTCCTAAGCAGTTCTCCTTGGAAAAAGAGAGGAGAGGAGGGGAGGGGAGGGGAGGAGAAGGGAGGAGAGGGTGCCTCGAGTTCCCTTTATAAATGTAGCTGATCTCCCTGCTTTAGTGTTTCTCTCAGTTTTCCTTTCACAGAAGTCTCTTGAGTCTGCAGGATAAACAGCATGCCATCCCCGGGAGAAGCTGGCCTCACATCACATAAAAGGACCTTTCCAAAAGCTCTGTTCCCCCTTGGTTCCCAGAGACCAGCTCTCTCCTTGTTCTCCAACCACCTGCTTCCGTCTCCTTCAGGGATTTCTGTTCCTAATCCTGTCCCTTACATGCCAGTGGCCCCTGTCCTTGGTCTCTATTTCTTACACTAGGGAACAACAATAATGGCAGGCTCAGTTGATACAGAAGGACCCTCCTCTTACAAAAACACACACACAAGGGGGAAATTCTCTTAAATATATAGTCAAATTCAAAAGAAAGAAAGCAAATCATCACATTCCAGAAAAAAAGAATGTCAGAGCATGGCAGTAAGCAGGAGCTAAAGGCATACAGACCAGACACAGGTGCCAGTGGCCCCAGCTGGGCTGCCATCCCCGCAAGTTGAGAAGACATAACAGCCCATGCAAGGCTGGGGAGCAGCTAAACGCCCTGCACAAAGCCAGGACCTCCCAGAGGTGTCACAACCACATGACAAGGACTAGAAAAACTTTTCTCATCAGCCCAAGAGAGGAGTGAGGAAGCCTACCATCCACTCAGGGCTGTAGATGGGGGGAAAGATATCCATGAAAAATTAAAACCACAAACTTATGCCATATGTGGATGAGGAGATTGAATTTATACAACTTACATAAGCAGGCCCTCCAAGCCAATAACTTTTAAAAACCAAATTGATCTGAGTCAGTAAGACCCAAAGGAGCTCCTCAGAATCAAACAAAAAACCACTTTCCACCCTGGACACCCCGGACACCCATAGGGGTCAACACTTGCAGGTGAGTTCACAGTCAGAACATACAAACACCACCAGACATGACGCAAACTGAGAGAAAGTGGCAGATAAAGCAAGCAGGAGAACTAACATCACAAAGGCTGGAGGCCAGGGCCGCCTAGCACATTTATCCCTCCCTCGGGCCCTCCGGTGTTTTTGCCCCCGCTGCCTGTCCTGCTTAGCAGCCCACTGGTCCGGGGCCCACGGTGCGCACTCTCCAACGGTTTGAGGGACAGTGAACTGGCCCCCTGTTTAAAAAGTTTGAGGACCCCTGTCATAGATGAATCAGAGAGAAACTATAAAGTTATAAGATTCAAAGTAGAGTGTCAAATCCTGGCAGAATGGAGCCAGAGAAGCCCATGAAGGCAGGGTTCTCATGCAAGAATTGTCTGACAGGAACCAGCACAAGAACTTTTTCCAAACCACAACTTGCTATGTGAGTCACACAAGAACATCCAGCAGCATAAGGAATGCTCACAGCACAAGGACAACTAGCCTGTTATTACAAGAATACTTGCCTGACACACTGTCTCTCAAGCCCAACCCTAACCCAAGACCACAGATCCCACCTAACCACCACTGACACTGGCCAATCAGAACTCACCAGCTCTTGTCAGATGCTGTCAGGGCCAATGAACTTACTTCAGAACAACTGGTGTAACTTTTTTTTTTTTTTGAATGGTTGCATAGTACTTTATTATTTTTTCAATTTCAGCATATTACAGGGGTACAAATGTTTAAGTTACATATATTGCCTTTGCCCCACTCGAGTCAGAGCTTCAAGCGTGCCCATCCCCAGACGGTGCGCACCGCACCCATTCGGTGTGAATATACCTGTCCCCTAACTTCTTCTTTCCTTAATAAAACTTACCTTTTCCTTTGTTCTCTGCATATACCAAAAGTCACCTGGTCTGTATGTATGTCTTGGATTGCAATCATACTTCTTGTATATTGTTACCCCAGAAAACATTTTTACTTAGAAATTTATCTCTGTATGTTTTTATGTTAACAATATGTTTAATATTATTGAAGGAATTATTAAAGAAATACAGGGAAGGTTATATAAGGAGTTTCAACATACATGTAGGAGTTTTGAAAAGAGAGATAAGAGAGTTGGAGGAAAGCACTGTTCAAAAAGAAAGTGGCTAAGAATATTCCAGATTGAAGAAACACATGATTCTAAAACTCCTGGATCAAATAATAGATTATAATGGAAATTTAAATTCTTTGAGCAGAATGATAAAGATATCTTATGTCCAAACTTCTGAGATATAGCAAAACTGGCTACGGGAACTCTATAGCTTTAAATAATTACATCAGGAAAGAAGAAACACTGAAAATTGTGAGCTAAGTGTAACTTTAAAAGTAAGAAGAAGAAGAACCAAACAGTAAACTCAAAGACAGTAGAAAGAAGAAGATAATAAAGATTTAAAAAGCTACCAATAAAGTGAAAACAAAACAATAGAGAAGCTAACCAAAGCAAAAGCTGGTTGTTTCAAAAGACTAACAAAGGGCCGGAGTGGTGGCTCAGGCCTGTAATCCTAGCACTTTGGGAGACCGCGGTGGGTGGATCGTTTGCCCTCAGGAGTTCGAGACCAGCCTTAGCAAAAGTCATACCCTGTCTCTACTAAAAAAATAGGAAAAAATTAGCTGGACAACTAAAAATATATACAAAAAATTAGCCAGGCGTGGTGGCACATGCCTGTAGTCCCAGTTACTCGGGAGGCTGAGGCAGAAGGATTGCTTGAGCCCAGGAGTTTGAGGTTGCTGTGAGCTAGACTGACGCCACAGCACTCTAGCCCGGGCAGCAGAGAAAGCAAAAAAAAGAGAGAGAGAGAGAGACTAACAAAACAGACAAGTCTGGTAAAACCAGTAGAAAAGAAAAAGAAAGAAAGATAGTCAGAAATAAATAATATTATGAATAAAAAGTCAACATAACTTCAATAAAGCAGACATTAAAAAGAGAATACATCAACATCAACTACTGTATGCTAATAAATTTGAAAACATGGATACAAATAGAAAAATTCTTAGAGAAATACAATTTATCAAAACTGATATAAGAATAAATTTCCAGATAGTCTTATAAATGTTAAGTAAACTGAAGCAGTTTAAAATCTTCCCTCAGAGAAAATAAAAGGAGGTAGGAACATAAAGTCTTACAGACAAATTCAACCAAACTTCGAAGGAACTGATCATTTCAATTATATTCAAAATAAGGGGATACATCCTTTCTTTCTATACTCCCTTATTTATTCTCTGAGGCTAGTTTAACCTTAATACCTAAACCAGACTAGGACATACAATTTAAAAAAACTACAGGTCCATTCCACTCATGCATGTATAAGCAAAAATCCTAAACAAAATATAAGCAAACAAATTCTAACAGTATATGAAGAAGATAATACACCTGTGACCACGTCAGGTTTATCCAAAAAGAGTTTAATATTAGCAATAGATACATGTCACTTACTCATTAACAACACAAAAAATAAAATATTAGGCTCATTACAATCATTAAAGTGTATTCAACAAAATTCAACAGTCATTCATAATTTAGTTTTTTAAAAAATCTCATGGCAGGGCTTCAAGAGGTCTGACTAGAGGCATCTGGTACTTGCCTCCTCCGCAAAGCAGAAGCAAAACAGTGAGCAGATAATCACACTTTGACAGAACACTGGAATTCAACGAGAAATGACAGTGAACACCCAAAGCAAGGAGGAGGGCGAAGCAGGGCAGCCTGCCGGGCCCAGTGGGCCCATCTTCAGCATGGACTCCTGCAATCCTACCATGGGAGAGCAACACAGGGAGGGCCCTGAGACCAACACAGGGAGGGCCCTGAGACCAACACAGGCCTCTGACTAACAGCCACAGATACCACAGCTCCAGAGGGAGGGCGCCCACGCTGGGTCCCACACACCTGCCGAGTCCTGAGCAGCTACGGCCAGGTGCCATTTTAGGAGCCCAGCCCTCACCAGACTGCATCCTGCCCTGGGACCAAGAGCCTCTGAGTCACCACAGCCCTGGAGCCCTGCTGACATCCCCCATCCACAGCCGCTGCTGCCGCTGCCTGTTGCCATCAGGGCTGAAGCAGGAGCCATTGCCAGTGACACTACCACTCCCAGCAGTGGGACCACAGCACATCTGCAAGCACCCTCAGGGCAGGCTCTCCTACCTATAGCTGTCATTGGGGCTGAAGGGAGTATACTCCAGTCACCTGCCTATAGCTGCTGCAACTGAAAGCAACCCCACCCTCCCCAGCAGCAGGGCTGTAGAACAGCCATTGCTGCCCCCACCAGAGCAGTCTGCTAGGGACCCCGCCTCTGGCCACCACAATTAGCACACACCATCAGGGGGCCTGAGGACAGGCCTACCCAGCCTGGCTGCACCAGTCACCTCAGTGCCCAAGCATGCCAGCCAGGGGTCTGGGGTTTGCCCTACCCCACCCACCACCATTGGCACCTAAGCACTCATGCCAGGGGTCGGAGGATGGGCCCACCAACCTGCTACTACCACCTCAGCTGGAACCCACCCACACATGCCACCTGTGGGCCTGGGACAGCCACTGACAATACCAGTGTGGACCACTTGGGAGCCTGAGGATGGTCCTGTCACTGCTACTGCCATCACCCACACCATACCTATTGCTTGGGGGCCTCAGAACTTGCCTACATGCCCGGTCCGCCACTGCCACTGCCAGCACCTGATCAAGCCACCTGGAGATCCAAGAATCAGCCCTATTGGACCCACTAACACCAGTGCCAGCATACACCATCATGGGGCCCAAGGAGAGGTATGTTCAGCCTGCCACTACTACCACTGGGGCCCAAGGAGAAGTATGTTCAGCCTGCCACTACCACCACTGGGGACCAAGGATTGGCCCACCGGGTATCCCCATCCCCAGTATAACTTTTAACCACAGCCTCCACTAAAAACTTCATATTAAGCCACTAAGGAAATCATAGGTACAACTGATGCTGTTTACAGCTGAAGAAATTATACAAAGACTACACTACTGCATGCACCCAGAAGCAGAGCTACAGTGCCCTACCCAACCAAGGTCATAGACACATCTTCAGGAAAAATCCTCTCCTATGAAAGCAAATCCAAAACATCAGGAGAAGCAACTCTTAGATCAGATGTGCAGATATCAATGTAAGAACACAAGAAACATGTAAAAGCAAGGAAACATAGTAGCTCCAAAGAAACACAATAATTCTCCAGCAACAGATCCTAATCAAAAAGAAATTTATAAAATGTCAAAAATTTTCAAAATATTGATATTAAAGAAGCTCAGTGAGATACAAGAGAAAACAGATAAATAATGCAAAGAAATCTCAGGATATGAATGATAAATTTACCAAAGAGATGGATATCACAAAAAGATCCAAATGGAAATCCTGAAATTGAAGAATTCATTGAATGAAATAAAAAATGCATTGAAGAGCTTCAACAATAGACTAGATCAAACAGAAGAAAGAATTTCAAAACTTGAAGACAGATCTTTTGAAATAACTCCGTAAGACAACAATAAAGAAAAAAAGAATTTTTGAAAAATGAGCAAAGCCTTTGTGACATATGGAACACCAGAAAGCAACCAAATATTTGAATTTTCAGTGTCCCAGAGGATGAAGAGGAGACCAAAGGGACAGAAAACCTATTTTAAAAAATAATAGCTGAAAACTTTCCTAGTCAAGTAAGAACTTTAGACATCCAGATACAGAAAGTTCAGAGACCCCCAAATAGATACAATTTAAAAAGTTCTTCTCAATGGCACATTATTGTCAAATTCTCAAATGTCAAAGACAAAGAGAGAATTCTAAAAACAGCAAGAAAAACCCATCTAGTCACTTGTAAGGGAACCTCCATTCAAATAACAGTGGGTTTCTCAGCAGAACAGACCAGGAGAGAATGGGATAATATATTCAAAGTATTAAAAGAAAAAAAGTGATAGCCAAGGATGCTATACCCAACAAAGTTATCTTTCATAAATTAAGGAGAAATAAAGTCTTTCCCAGACAAGCAAAAGCTGAGAGGTATATCACCAATACACAGACCCAACAAGAAATGCTTAAGGGAGTTCTACACCTGGATATGAAAGGATGATATCTACCATCATGAAAACACATGAAAAGTGGCCAGGCATGGTGGCTCATGCCTGTAATCCTAGCACTCTGAGAGGCTGAGGTGGGAGGATTGCTTGAGTTCAGGAATTCAAGACCAGCCTAAGCAAGAGTGAGACCCCATCTCTACTAAAAATAGAAAGAAATTTGGCTGGACAGCTAAAAATATAAAAAAATTAGCCAGGTATAGTGGCACAAGCCTGTAGTCCCAGCTACTTGGGAGGCTGAGCCAGGAGGATCACTTGAGCCCAGAAGTTTGACGTTGTTGTGAGCTAAGCTGATGCCATGGCACTCTACCAGGCATCAAAGCAAGACTCTGTCTCAAAAAAAAAAAAAAAAAAAAAAGCAAGAAAAGAAGAGTAAAGAAAAGAAAAGAAAATGGAAGCACATGAAGGTATAAGGCCCACTGGTAGAAAAACACACAAATAAGGAAAAGAAAGGATGCAAATGTTATAACTACAGAAAACCAGTAAACCATGATGATAAACAATGAGAGAAGTAAAGGAGCAAGGATATATAAAACAACCAGAAATCCATTAATGTAAGACCTCACATATCAATAACCTTGAATGTAAACAGATTAAATTTTCCACTTACATGACATAGACTGTCTGAATGGATAAACAATCATGATCCAACTATATGCTGCCTACAAGAAATTCACCTCACCAGTAAAGATGCGTATAGACTGAAAGTAAAGGGATGGGAAAAGATATACAATGCAAATTGAAGCCAAAAATAAGCAGGAGAAGCTATCTTTGAATTAGATTAAACCCACTTTAAGTCAAAAGCAGAAAAAGAGTCAAAGAAGGCCATTATATAATGATAAAGAGATCAATCCAGCAAATAGATACAAAAATTCTAAACATATATGCGCCCAACATAAGAGCACCCAAATATATAAAGCAAATATTATTAGATCTAAAGGAAGGGAAAGACCCCAGCACAATAATAGTTGGGGACTTCAACACCCTCACTTTCACCATTAGACAGATCACACAGACAGAAATTAACAAAGAAATACTGAATTTGAACTGCATTTTAAACCAAATGGACCTAACAGAAGTTTACAGAACATTTCATCCAACATCTACATTCTTCCCATCAACAAATGAAACATTCTCCAGGATAGATCATATATTAAGACACAAAACAGGTTTTAACATATTTTTTAAAATAAAAATCATCTCAACCATCTTCTCAGACTACAATGGAATAAAACTAGAAATCAACAACAAGAAGAACTTTGGAAACTGTACAAAATACATGGAAATTAAAACAACATGCTCCTGAATGACTACTGGGTCAAAGAAGAAACTAAGGAGGAAATAAAAAAATTCTTGAAACAAAAATCAAAATACAACATACCAAAACCTTTGGGATAAAAAGCAGTGCTAAGAGGGAATTTTATAGTAATAAATGCCTACATAAAAAAAGAGAGGTTTCAAATAAAAACAAATCTAATAGGGCATCTCAAAGAACTAGAAAAGCAAGAACAAACCAAAACCCAAAATGAGTAAAAAGAAAGAACTAATAAAGATTAGAGCAGAACTAAATGAAATAGAGACTAAACAAAATAGAAAAGATCAATAAAATAGTTGATTTTTTGAAAAGATAAATAAAATCAATAAACCACTAGCTAGAATAACCAACAAAAAAGAGGAAAGATCAAAATAAAACAAATTAGAAATGAAAAACGAGACAGTACAACTGACACCACAGAAATATAAAGGATCATCAGAGACTTAGGAACAACTTTTCACTAACAAACTGCAAAACCTAGGGGAAATGGATAAATTCTTGGACACATACAACCTACCAAGATTGAATCAGGAAGAAACAGAAAATTCCAAGAGATCAATAATGAGTAATGAGATTGAGTCAGTAATTAAAAGTCTCCCAACAAAGAAAAGCCCAGGACTAGATGGCTTCACTGCCAAATTCTACCAAACTTAACAAAGAAGAACTAACACCAATTCTCCTCAAACTATTCCAAAAAATTAGAGAAGGGAATCCTCCCTAATTCATTCTCTGAGGCCAGCATTATCTGATATCAAAACCTGACAAGGACACAATAACGACAACAACAACAACTACAAATGAATATTCCTAATGAACACAGATGCAAAAATCCTCAAAAAATACTAGCAAACTGAATCCAACAGCACACAAAAAGATAATACACCATGATCAAGTGGGATTTATCCCAGAGATGGTTCAACATATGCAAATCAATAAATGTGATACATCACATCAAAAGAATGAAGGACAAAAACCATATGATCATCTCAACAGATGCAGAAAAAGCATTTGATAAAATTCAGCATCAGTTCATGATAAAAACTTTTAACCAACTAGGCATAGAAGGATCATAACTTAACATAATAAAGGTCATACATGAAAAACCCACAGTAACATCATACTGAATAGGAAAAGGATGAAAGCTGTCCCTCTAAGAACTAGAGTAAGACAAGGATGCTGATTTTCACCATTGCTATTTAACATAGTACTGGATGTCCTAGCCAAGGCAATCAGGCTACAGAAATAAATAAAAGGCATCCAAATTGGAAACGAGGAATACAAATTGCTCCCCTATGCAAATGGCATGATCTCATAGCTAGACTCCAGCAAAAGTCTCTTAGATCTGATAAGTAAATTCAGTAAAGTTACAGGATATAAAATCAATATACAAAAACAAGCAGCATTTCTATGCAGCAATAATGAACTAGCTGAGAAAGAAATCAAGAAGACAATCTCATTTACAATAGATAATTCCCAAAATATCTAGAAATACATTTAACCAAGGAGGCAAAAAACGTATTAAAAAGACTCTATAAAACACTGATGAAATTGAGGAAAACACAAACAAATAGAAAGAGACCTCATGCTCATGGATTGGAAAAATTGATATTGTTAAAATGACTGTACTACGCAAAGCAATCTACAAATTCAATGCAATCCCTATCAAAGTAGTAATGTCAGTTTTCACAGAAAGAGAGCAAGCAATCCTAAAATTTGTATGGAACCAAAAAAAGAGCCCAAATAGCCAAAGCAATCCAGAGCCTAAAGAACAAAGCTGGAAGTATCACACTACCTAACTTCAAAATATATTACAAGGATATCGTGACCAAAATAGCATGGTATTGGTATAAAAACAGACACATAAACAAATGGAACAGAATATAGAACTCAGAAAAAAATCCATGTATCTACAGTCCACTGATTTTCAACAAGGGCACCAAGAACACACTGGGCAAAGGACCAGGCGCCTCTTCAATGAATGGTGCTAGGAAAATTGGATATCCTTAGCAGAATAATAAAACTCTTGGGCCGGGCGCGGTGGCTCACGCCTGTAATCCTAGCTCTCTGGGAGGCCGAGGCGGGCGGATTGCACAAGGTCAGGAGTTCAAAACCAGCCTGAGCAAGAGCGAGACCCTGTCTCTACTATAAATAGAAAGAAATTAATTGGCCAACTGATATATATATAAAAAAATTAGCCGGGCATGGTGGCGCATGCCTGTAGTCCCAGCTACTCGGGAGGCTGAGGCAGAAGGATCGCTCGAGCCCAGGAGTTTGAGGTTGCTGTGAGCTAGGCTGACGCCACGGCACTCACTCTAGCCTGGGCAACAAAGCGAGACTCTGTCTAAAAAAAAAAAAAAAAAAAAAAACTCTTGTATTTCACCATATACAAAAATCAACTAGAGATGGATTAAAGGCTTAAATGTAAGACCCAAAATTATGAAAATACTAGAAGAAAACAAAGGGAAAAAATTTCAGGACATTGGTCTAAGCAAAGCTATATGGCTAAGACCTCAAAAACACAGGCAACAAAAACAAAAACAGACAAATGGGACTATATTAAACTAAAAAGCTTTTGTACAGGACAGGAAACAAGGAGTAGAGTGAAGAGACAACATGTTGAATGGGAGAAAATATTTGCAAACTATTTAACAACAGACTAATATCCAAAATATATCAGGAACTCAAACAGCACAACAGTAAAAAAAAATTTAATAATCCCATTAAGAAGTGGACAAATGACATGAATAGACATTTTTCAAAATAAGATGGCCAATAGGTATATGAAAAATGCTTCTCATCACTAATCATCAGGGAAATGCAAATCAAAAGCACAATGTTCTCACCATAGTTAGAATGGCCATGATTAAGAAAACAAAAAATAGCATGCTAGAGAGGATGCTGAGAAAAGGTCTTAGCCACTGTTGGTGGGAATGTGAATTGTATAGCCACTATGGAAACCAGTACGGGGATTTCTCATAAAACTAAAAATAGAACGACCATAAAATCCAGTAATCCCACTACTGGGTATTTATCCAAAGGAAAAAATATCATTGTATCAGAGGGATACCTGCAGCCCTGTTTATCGTAGCACTATTCACAATAGAGAAGATATGGAATCAACCTAAGTGTCCATCAATGGACAAATGGATTTTTAAAATGTAGTGTACATAAACAAAGAAATACTATTCAGCTATAAAAAAAGAATGAAATCATGTCATTTGTAGCATCATGGATGGGACTGGAGGTCATTATGTTAAGTGAAATAAGCCATGCACAGAAAGACAAATACTGCATGCTCTTATTTATATGTGTGAGCTAAAAAAATTGATTTCATGGCAGTAGAGAGTAGAATGATAGATACCAGAGGCTGGGAAAGACAGGGTGGGGATGAGGAGAGGTTGGGTAATGGGTACAAACATACAGTTGGATATTAAGAGAAAGAATTAATTATAATGTTATAACATTCAATAGCAGAGTAGGGTGAGTACAGTCACAACAATGTATTATATATTTCAAAATAGCTAGAAGAGAGGACTTAAAATGTTCTCAACCGTAGAATCGTAGAATCGATAAATACTTGGTGATGGATACTCTAAATACGCTGACTTGATTATTACACACTCTATACATGTAACAAAATATCCACATATCTCACAAATGTATATAAATATTATTTATCAATAAAAAAAATAGTAAAATGGAATTAGAAAAAAACTAGCCTGGCAAAGAATATCTACAAAAAACCCCCTACAATATACATCATCCTAAGTGGAATGCTAGAAGTGTTCCCTTCCCTTTTGGATCAGGATAAAGACAGGACAGGTACTATCACCACTTCTATTCATCATTGCACTAGAGATTCTAGCCAGTGCAATAAGCGGAAAAAAAAGAGAAAGGCTTAACAAAGAAAATAAAACTGTCATTGCAGACAATGAGATTGTTTACATAGCAAGCTCAAAAGAATCTACAAATAATTTCATAGAAATAATTTTAAAAAGTCAAACTAGCTTATATAAGATCAATATATAAAAGTCAATTTCATTTTATACACCAGCAACAAACAATAAAACGACAATTTAAAAGATATTTACAATAGTGTCCAGGAATAAATCCAACAAAAGACATGAAGAACTATGTGCTGATAATTGTAAATTGTATTGAAAGACATTGGAGACGATTTAAATGAAGAAGAGGTATTCCAAGTTCGCAAACAGGAAGGCCTCAGATAGATGTCAGTTTCTTCATACTGATCTCTATATTTAAGGCAACTTCAGCCAAACTCTCAACAGAAAACTTCTGCCTCTGATAATGACTGACCAGTTAATTCAGACTAACCTTCCTACAGAAGAGATCTTTAAAAATCTGCCATATATTTTTTTAGAGTCTTCTTCAAAAAGCACGAAAGAGTTTACTGGAACAAGATCAGGAAGTCTGATCTTGGAGGACTGCTCCCTCCCAGCGGGGCTGCGTTTTCCCCAGGGCTATCTAGTGTTCCTGAACACACAGCACAGAGGACGAGCTGCGTCTTTTGAGTGCTTGCAGAACTAGAGTGTAAAACCGGAGTCTAATACCACCAAGGAAGGGAAGGCCTGGTAAGCCACCAACCTCATTAGGCTAGAATCCAAAAACCTCCACAGTAGCAATGAGGATAAAACATAAATAAACTGATCTCCACATGTGCTGCAGCCCAGTTTCAAATCATCTGGATGGATCAGAAAATCTCAAGCCCTGAAACTGTATTAAGATAATCTGGATTGTTGGTGCAACTAGGATCTGGCAAGAAGTAAATTTAAAAAATCTTCTACAGGAGAATCCTAGGCCTCAAATTGTTTCTACAAATGATTTTTCTAATACAATGTCCAGTACACAATTCAAAATGCACAGAAACCAGCAGAATAACGAACTATAGAAACAGATACAGGGGTTCTCCAGATAGTGCATTCTCAAACATAGACTATAAAATAACTATCTTTACTATGATGAAGGTGATAAAGCCAAACCTAAAAAACTTGGCAAGAAACTGATAACCGTAAAAAGTGGCACTGCAGATTTGAAAAGAGAGCAAAGTAAATTTCTAGAATTGAAAAATAACTAAAATAAACTACCAAATTGATGGCTTTGTTATCAGCCAAGGGACAGCTGAAACGAAATTTACTAACTGGATTACAGGTAAAAATGAATGTGCAAACACACACACACATACAACCTCAAAAGAGCCATAGAAGAAAAAAGAAGGAAAACACACAAGAGAAGAGACACGAAGAATACGACGAGGACTAACACATATGTAACAGGAGTCCCTGAAGAGTGAGGAAATGGAACAGATGCAATATGTGAGGAAGTAATGGCTCAAACTTTTCCAAAACTGATGAAGGACCTTAACTCACAGTTTCAAGAATCTCAACAAATCCCAAGCAAGATAAAGAAAAAGAAAGCTATACATAGGCACCTCACAGTGAAACCACAGAAAGCAAGAGATAAAGAAACACTTGCAGCCTTGAAAACAACAATCTTTATAAAACTTTTAGCAAAGTTAAAACAAAGTTAAATTTCTAATAATAATACAGCCAATAGGGCCGGGCGCGATGGCTCACGCCTGTAATCCTAGCAGTCTGGGAGGCCTAGGCGGGCGGACTGCTCAAGGTCAGGAGTTCAAAACCAGCCTGAGTAAGAGGGAGACCCGTCTCTACTATAAGTAGAAATAAATTAATTGGCCAACTAATATATATAGGAAAAAATTAGCCGGGCATGGAGGCGCATACCTGTAGTCCCAGCTACTCGGGAGGTTGAGCCCAGGAGTTTGAGGTTGCTGTGAGCTAGGCTGACGCCACGGCACTCACTCTAGCCTGGACAACAAAGCGAGACTCTGTCTCAAAAAAAAAAAAAAAAAAAATACAGCCAATAGAGGATTTTTGCCTTTTAAAAAGTGCACAGAGTTTAGAAAGTGGCAGAAGATAAGTCCTTCTAAGACAGGACAGGTGGCAACACTGAACCCAGAGGAAGAATAGCGGCTCTGTGTGCAGTCTGTACGCCTCCAGGGTTTGCTGGGTTCCGCTGCGCTGGGGGTCCCGTGGCTCTCATTTGGTGGAGCAAAACACCGACGTGCTGGGGGAAATTACTTGTGACCCCAAACAACGCCCCAATTCTGCTGACATCATTTCTCTATGCGCCAACACGTGCGAACTACTTCTCTTCAAAGAGGTGTGTGTCCAGCAGAACGCAGCCCGCGAGTGGGGCGGGCTGGGACACAGCAGCGGCGCGCCGGGGTCGGCGGGAACGCGCCAGCCCGCTCCGGCCAGGGCGAGGACGGCGGCCGCGGGGATCCGGGACTCCAGGCCCGGGGACTGCACGGCGTCGTCGGCGCCCCTCCCCGGTGTCCCCCTCCCCGGTGTCCCCCACCCCGATGTCCCCTCCCCGGTGTCCCCCTCCCCGGTGTCCCCCACCCCGATGTCCCCTCCCCGGTGTCCCCCACCCCGGTGTCCCCCTCCCCGGTGTCCCCACCCTGGTGTCCCCCACCCCGGTGTCCCCCTCCCCGGTGTCCCCACCCCGGTGTCCCCTCCCCGGTGTCCCCCTCCCCGGTGTCCCCCTCCCCGGTGTCCCCACCCCGGTGTCCCCCTCCCCGGTGTCCCCCTCCCGGGTGTCCCCACCTGGGTGTCCCCCGCCCCGGTGTCCCCCTCCCCGGTGTCCCCTCCCCGGTGTCCCCCACCCCGGTGTCCCCCTCCCCGGTGTCCCCACCCCGGTGTCCCCACCCCGGTGTCCCCCACCCCGGTGTCCCCCTCCCCGGTGTCCCCCTCCCCGGTGTCCCCACCCCGGTGTCCCCCTCCCGGGTGTCCCCACCTGGGTGTCCCCCACCCCGATGTCCCCCTCCCCGGTGTCCCCCTCCCCGGTGTCCCCTCCCCCGCCGCCGCCGCCGCCTCTGGACCCCCGCGCGGGGGCGGCGTCCTCCCTCAGGTCCGCTTCCGACGGCGGCCCGTCTCCGCCCAGCGGCCTGGCCGCAAGAGGCGGAAAAGTGGAATGGCGAACACGCGCCCTTAGTGGACGCGAAGCCGGCAGAGGAGCGCGGGAAACGCGGGGACTTCCGACGCTCGCGGCCCCGACCTCGGCCGTGCAAACGCGGAACCACGACGCAACTTCGCAACGCCGCGACACGACGGCGTGACGGCCCGCGCCGCCACCGTCCCACGACCAGCCCGGCCCCGCGCCGCCACCGCCCCGACCAGCCCGGCCCCGCTCCGCCGCCGTCCCACGACCAGCCCAGCCCCGCGCCGCCCCGACCAGCCCGGCCCCGCGCCGCCACCGCCCCGACCAGCCCGGCCCCGCGCCGCCACCGCCCCGACCAGCCCGGCCCCGCGCCGCCCCGACCAGCCCGGCCCCGCGCCACCGTCCCACGACCAGCCCGGCCCCGCGCCGCCCCGACCAGCCCGGCCCCGCGCCGCCACCGCCCCCACCGGCCCGGTCCCGCGCCACCACCGCCCCGACCGGCCCGGCCCCGGGCCACCACCGCCCCGACCAGCCCGGCCCCGCGCCACCACCGCCCCGACCGGCCCGGTCCCGCGCCACCACCGCCCCGACCGGCCCGGCCCCGGGCCACCACCGCCCCGACCGGCCCGGCCCCGCGCCACCACCGCCCCGACCGGCCCGGTCCCGCGCCACCACCGCCCCGACCGGCCCGGCCCCGCGCCACCACCGCCCCGACCGGCCCGGCCCCGGGCCACCACCGCCCCGACCGGCCCGGCCCCGCGCCGCAGCCGCCCCGACCAGCCCGACCCCGCGCCGCCCCGACCAGCCCGGCCCCGCGCCGCCGGCCGCGAGGGTCCCAGGGCCGCGGGGCTGCTCGGCGGGCGCCAGGACCGTTGCCTGCGGTGGGCGCAGCTTGGCGGGCGCCAGGACCGTTGCCTGCGGTGGGCGCTGCTTGGCGGGCGCTGCTCGGCGGGCGCCAGGACCGTTGCCTGCGGTGGGCGCTGCTTGGCGGGCGCTGCTCGGCGGGCGCCAGGGCCGTTGCCTGCGGCGGGGCTGCTCGGCGGGCGCCGGCCATGCCGGGGAACGCGGTCGTCGTCCTGCGCTACGGGCCATACAGCGCGGTGGGCCTGTCGGTGGAGCACCGCACCTTCCGCCTGGAGGGCCTGCAAGGTGGGCCTCTCGCGTCCGTGCGGGTTGTGCCCGCCCCTTCCTCAGTGCCCGGCCAAGTGCCGCCTCCTCCGGGAAGTCTTCCCAGAGGCCCGCTCCCCCGCATGACTTAGCGTCCTCCGGCCTCCACAGCTCGCATGTAAGAGTGGGGACAAACTAGCCGTGGGTCCCCTGAGTGCGGGGCAGTGTACACAGATTTCCTCGGTAGAAAAGACTCTATAACCCTGCTTATGAGTTGGAAAACCGAGAATCAGGAACATTAAGTAACTTTCACAAGTCAAATGGCTGGAAAGTAGCAGTGCGGAATTCTCCCTCTTAGTTATTCATTCATGCAGCAAACCTGACTTGAGGACCTAGTGTGTGTCCGACACCCTTGCGGGCACTGGACGCGCCGTCGGACAAGGACGTGTGTCCTCCAAGTGATCTCCCCGTTGTGACCGCTAAGTGAAGCCTGGGCCAAAGCTCAGGCTAAGAGTGCCACGAGAATATCACCACGTGCGTCCAGCCCGAATTGCACAGGAGCGAGAGGTCTGGAAAAGCTCATCTGAGAAAATTACACTTGAGTTGAGCTTTAAAGAAATGAGTGAAAACTAACCAGGTAAAGAAAGGAAAGAGCCCCCCAGGAGGGCCTATGCCTGCCAAGGTGGAGGTGTGGCTAGGAGGTCTGCAGCCCTGCTGGGGAGAAAGGGTGGAAGGCAGACAGGCCCGCCCGCAGGGCCACAGAGCAGCTGTGAGCAGGCATGGTGAGAGCCTGGCTGCGCTGAGGGTCACAAATCCGAGGGGCCGGGCGGAGCAGGGAAGACAAGTCAGAGGCTGATGTTGGCCTGGTCCAGGGATGAGAGGAGCTCGGACCAGCACAGCCGTAAAGGGGATAATGGAGCAAAGTAAAAGCAGCTGCTCCCTGAGGACGGGTGTGGGAGGGAGGGTGAAGAGGATGTCATGCACAAGTCGGCTTCTGGCTTGAGACAGCGCTGATGGATGGAGGTGTTCTCCACTAAAATGGAAAACGCCGAAGATGGACTGTAACTTGGAGGAATATGTTCCATTTTGGATATACACACAGTCCCCAAATGCGATTTTTCAACCTTACGATGCATTTATCTGGAGGCAACTCCATCATAAATGGAGGTACATCTGGACTTACAGCGGTTCCGCTTATGATTTTTCTACTTTATGTAGGTCTACCAGGGCACTAAACATTTTCGACTCAGTGTGTTTATTGTGATGTAGGCCGTCGCCAAGTCCAGGAGCATCTGTATTAAGCTTTTCGGGTGCTGTCAGCTACCTAGGTGGAGGTGCTGCTCAGCTCTGCCATCCTGGAGTGGAGAGGAAAGGTCTGGAGGTGGAGCTAGAGATACACGAGCCATTGACTTGGAGAGAACATACAGAATGAGAAGAGGGCTCGGGACTGAGCATGGATGAACTCCATTATATGACTCAGACTCAGAATCTTCCATGCAAAATGCTGTGGGAGGCCAGGGTATGTAAACATCAGTTTTGACTCAGCAATCAGGGAAGGTCCCCTGGAGGAGATGACACTGAGCTCGAGTGTGAAGGATGGGTGGGGTTTTCCTCGGCAGAGAATGTTGCTTTCTCTGAGAGAACAGCTGACAGAGCTTCTGTCGTAAATACCTCAGTGTTTGTATTGGTTCGCTAGGGCTGCCTTAACAAAATGCCATAAGGTGGGGCTCCTACACAATAGAGATCTATCTTTTCCACACTCTGAAGCCTGGAATTCCCTGATCAAGGTCCAACAGGGGCGGTTTCTGGTGAGGGCTCTCTTCCTGGCTTGCTGCCAGCCACCTTCTCTCCCGTCCACACATGGTGGGGCACATGGGGGAGTGGGCACGATCTCTGGTGTCTCTTCCTATAAGGGCACTAATCCTACCAGATTAGGGCCCCACCCTATGACCTCATTTAACCTTAATTACCTCCTAAAGGACCTATCTCCAGATATTAATATAATCACATTGGGGGCTAGGGTTCAACATGTGACAGGGAGTGCACAGTGCAGTTATTAGCAGTGCCATATGGTGATGCTTAAGATGTTTTGCAGTTTTGGCTAAGGATACAGCCCAAATAAATGATTTTTCTCTCCCTCCCACTCCAATGAGCCCCACCCACCGTCACCTCATAATTCACCATTCCTATCTCTTTATTGATATTCTCATTTTGTACATACATCATTTTTTAGTTTCTTTTAGTCATTTATCTGTAGTTTCCTTTGGCTCTTAGAACATAGTTAAGATAGTTGACTTAACATAGCCCAAGATCTGAGCTTCCTCAGAGAGTTTCTGTCAATTAATATGTTCCCTTTAGACTGGGCCATACTTTCTTGTTTCTTTATATGCTTTGTGATTGTTCTGGCTGAAAACTGGACATTCAGATATTATAGGGTCTTATCCCTGGAAACAGATTTTCCTCCTTCCCCAGAGTTTGTTATTCCTAATTGTTGAAGGCTTAGCTTGTGCTCAGCCAGTGTTTTGACTAAAATTTCCTTGAATGCCAAGAACTTTAAAACCAAACCAAACAAAAAGATTTCTCCCAGTCATTGTGCATTTGCTCTGCGTTGAGGCGCTACTGTAACACTTGGCCAGGCTGGTTACAGTTCTGCCTTGGCCTCTGCTTCCTCCTGTCACTGAGCCTGTAGATCGGCCAGTGCTGAGAGCTTTGGATCCTCACTTTTCAGAGCACACATCCTGTTCTAAGCTTGCTGTTGGCCTTCTAAATCCCCCAGTATACATGAGTACTTTTGAATGTCCTAATTTTCCAAAGAAACTCTCTCTCCAGGTTTTTCTCTTAGGCTTTATGAAATCTATTGTGAGTCTCAGCTGTGATTTTTTGCCAGGCAGCTGTGAGTTTTTCATTTCCCTTAGAATGTTTTTGAGCACCGCCCACAGGTTTTCCACCGTGTGTGGATTCCAAGTCAGGCAAAGACAAGTGTCTTGCTTCGGCCCTTCCGGAAGCCCCAGAGGGGTTAGAACACAAAAACACAAGAATCTACGAATAACGTCTGCTCTGCTTCCTCTGGAATCAAGAACCAGGGTCCCATACTGGGAGCATGGGCTGCTGTCACCAAGACTGCCACCAGGTCAGGGAGAAGGCGGGGTGAGGGCAAAGGAAAATTCCACAGAGCTCTTCTGCCATTTTAAAGCTGCATTTTCCTTAATTCAGCGTTCCCTTGGTTGCTGCAGACCCTTGATTGTTTTCTAGAGTTTTGACAAAGTTGGTTCTGACAGTTCTGGTTGTTTTATCAATGCTTCTCTGGAGGGATGGGAGTTTGGGGCTGTCTACCCTGCCATTTTGCTGATGTCTGCAGACACTTGTAATTATGTTCCTTTCTGCTGCCTTCCTGCTGCCACAATCAGCGTGACTGTGGGAGTTCCATTAGCTCATTTACATACTCAAAATTATATTAAACAGAATGCATAAAGGTACATTTTGCTCTGATAACACATCTTACTAGTATTGGGGGACCCCCCAGTTTGCCCTAGGTTCTGTCAGCTTTACCTGTCACCTCTCCCTGGCCACTTGTCTCCTGCCTACACTCTTGGCACCGTTGGCAGGGAGAGCGCATGAGCACGGGTTACGCTCAGGGGCTCTGATGTCCAGCCACCCTTGTTTGAATTGGACCCTACCATTTGGTAGCATTGTGGCCAAAGTCAAAATCAAGTAATTTTACCTCTTATGAGCCTCAGTTTACTTGTTGGTTAGGGGGGAATGTGAACTCCTACCTCGCCGATACGAGACTGTGATGAGGAAATGCGCGTGATGAACACCATGCCTGCACGTCGCAAGGGCTCCATAGCGTTAGTTCTTACTATTCCTGAGGAAGGGCCACTGGGAAGGGGAGAAGGGGGCAGCTTGGGGCACTTCAGGGAGCAGCAAGCAGTTGAGTCTGGTTAGAGGATGATGGGCAACAAGGGAGTCTGGCCTGTTCCACCCTTGGCAACAAGGAGCCAGCAAAGGTTCTTGAGCTAAGGAAGGATGAGACCACAGATGTACTTTCAGAGTCCAATTCCGAAGGAAGAGATTTAGGGAGGAGAAGTGGGGAAGAAATGAACTATTAAGAAATATTAATAACCAGGTGTGTTGACTCACACCTGTAATCCTAGCACTTTGGGAGGCTGAGGCAGGAGAATCCCTTGAGCCCAGGAGTTAAGAGACTATCGTGAGCAAGAGATAGACACTGTCTCTACAAAAAATAGAAAATTAGCTGGGCATGGTGGTGCATGCCTATAGTCCCAGGTAGTTGGTAGGCTGAGGCAAGATGATCCCTTGAGCCCAGGAGTTTGAGGTTGTAGTGAGCTATGATGATGCCACTGCACTCTAGCCTGGGCAACAGAGTGGGATCCTATCTCAAAAAGAAAAGGAAGGAAAGAAAGAGAGAGAGATAGAAAAAAGGAAGTAAGGAAGGAAAGAAGGGAGGAGGAGGGAGAGGGAGGGAGAGAGGGAAAAGAAAAGGGGAGGGGAGGGCAGGGAAGGGAAGGGAAGGAAGAAAAAGCTAGCCAGTGGTTAGAAATTATGTTCTGGAGTTCAGGAGAAAGATGAAGGCAGGATTTGAGTCAGGAGTAGTTATGACTTTAAATGACATCTATATGCTGATGACTTCCAAATTTATATCTTTAATTGGGACCTCTCATTGCCACTGCTTTGTTGAGTAGCAGCTCAGACTTAGTGTGCCAGAATTTCCCGGCGGGACTCCTAACACGCATGCCACCAGCAGCTCTGCTCGCTTCCCCTCTCTGCTCTGTGCTTTCAGGTGCTGAGGCAGGAAGCCTCACCATCAGCTCGCTCTTCCCTTTCCCTTACACTCCCCATTTAGTCTGTCAACACATCCTGTCAGCTCTGTGTTCACGGCAAGTCTAGATTTCAACCCTTCTTACTCTCCTGACCACCTCCCATCTTTTTGTCTAGCTGCCATCATCTCCTGCCCTGTTGCTCCAGAGACCACCCCTGTGGTCTTTCTCAGCGCCAAAGCCAGGTGACTTGGTGAGCCTGAGTCATGGCGTGGCCTTTGCCTCCGAGAACATCCTGCTGGCTCCCAGCCCACTTGGGGGGGAAGCCATGGCCTCCCAGGCTCCCCGTGGCCCCTTGCCCCTTCCCTCCCGCAGCTGCTCACCCCGCGCCCCCCCCCCCTGCTGCCGGCCCTCAGCACTCAGCAGCTCCCACTAGTCTTGGCAGTTGCTCTCCTGGAACACTGTTCCCACAGGTCTTCACTCTTCACTCTCTGGGCCTTGGGATATTCCTCACAAGTCACCTGCAGCAGGCTGTGCTCGAGTGCCCACCTCAAATCAGTGCTTCCCCCTGCCTCCCTCGGCCTGAGCTCCCGACCCTCCTCCTCATGTCTTCTTAGTGCTCCTGAGCAGCTAACAGAACATGCATTTCACCTCTTGCTGGTTACCCTTCTCCCCGATGGGGCAAGGGTTCTCGTCTGTTCTATTTTCTGCTAGGTCCCAGTGCCTAGAACTGTGCCTGGCTTGTTGTGAACACCAATAAATATTAGTTAAGGACATAAACCTGCGTAAAGCCCAAGGTTGGAGCCACAGGAGGTGGGACTGCGGAGGAAGCCAGGGCAGGCAGGACGCTGGCGGTGGCCCCTCCGAGGGGCTGAGGGTGTTCAGAGAGAGGAGTGGCTGGGGGGAGAGATGCGGAAGCAGGAGAGAACCCGGAGGCACAGGAGGCAGGTGTGGTGGGATTTCCAGAGGAAAGGGCCCGTGGGCCCCACACAGCTGAGTAGGCTTTATCTCCAGAGAGGAATGAATTCGTGCTGGCAAAGGGCTTAGAGAAGAGTATTCTCGCGCCCTCTCGACGGGAGGATAAATTGGGCAGTTACCTTGGAGGGCAACACGGCAGCAGTGTCTGTTAAAATGTAACCACAGGCCGGACGCGGTGGCTCTTGCACTCTGGGAGGCCAAGGCGGGTGGATTGCTTGAGATCACAAGTTCAAGACCAGCCTGTGCAAGAGTGAGACCCTTTCTCTACTAAAAATAGAAAGAAATTAGCCAAACAACTAAAAATAGAAAAAAAAATTAGCAAGGCATGGTGGCACATGCCTGTAGTCCCAGCTACTTGGGAGGCTGAGGCAGGAGGATCGCTTGAGCCCAGGAGTTTGAGGTTGCTGTGAGCCAGGCTGACGCCACGGCACTCACTCTAGCCTGGGCAACAGAGTGAGACTCTGTCTCAAAAAAAAAAAAAAAAAAAGTAACCACAGACGGTAGAATCCAGCTTGCTGTTCCTTAGTATTTTCCTCATGAAAGAAAAAAAACACCTCACACAGGCACAAGGAGGTATGTTGCAACATTTTGGTGATAGTGAAAAATTGGAAACAACCGGAAAAAGGAAGGGCTAACTGAATCGCAGCTCACGCTGCTCGTGAGGCTCCGCGCACAGCTCTGCGGTGGACGCGACGGAAAGAGAGGGGAAGATTTAGATAGTGCCCTTTTCTATAATTTTTGAAGATTTTAAAAAGTCGTGAGTCTATATAACAATCTGATAAGATGTTAGAGTTTAACATGTATCCATATTTCTCACCAGCAAAAGTATGTTAAAGAAGCAAGACAGGAGATGGGCGAGGGGGTGTCTGGGGGCTGCATCGACTGTGTGGTTCTTCCTGACCTCTGCAGGGCCGTCTGCAGGGCCGGCTGCAGGGCCGGCTGCAGGCTCCCCCAGGCGAGGGGTGGGGGGACACCAAGCAGCGAAGAGCAAAGGCAGCCGCACAGGCTCTTCCCACGGCAGGGGAGGGAAGGAGTATCTGAGAAGACCAAGAGGAGCATTTTTATGGTTGAAGGAGACTTGAGAATTGCAAGGTGTCAGCAGGTGGTTGATTTGTAAAGTAAGCTCCGTGTGTCCAGGAATGATAACGCGTATGATCCTGGCATAACATTTGCCAAGGCCGGGGTGCCAGCAGCAAGGCAGGGAGCATCTGTCCGTCACCCCACACACACTCCAGACCCAGCACTAACCTCACAGCGAGCAGAGGGGTGCAACTGCAGGCCCTCCCCTGCAAAAATCTCCACTGAATTCTATGTAATTCTTTAAAAATTATATCCCTTTATCATTTCCCGAAGCCCTGCTGGCTTTGGAAATATGCCTGATCTTTTCTGAACTTGAGCAAACTGAAAATGTTTGTTCTTTATTATCCATGATTTATAATAGCTCAGCAAAAATGTCTCCACTCTGGTCTCAATACTGATGAAGCTGAGCTAAAGCTTAACAAAGAGTTGTAAGTAATTTCTCTGGCCGTGGTTGCTCCTGGCCAGCTGCACT
This sequence comes from Microcebus murinus, assembly GCF_040939455.1. Taxonomy (NCBI): domain Eukaryota; kingdom Metazoa; phylum Chordata; class Mammalia; order Primates; family Cheirogaleidae; genus Microcebus; species Microcebus murinus. Next base: position 76,840,665 of record NC_134117.1, on the reverse strand, counting down.
TAAGTCTGCCAAATGACCCACTCAAAGGAATTGGAAGGGATTGAAACTGACCCTTAAAAATGGACTTCACTCTTATTTAGCTGAGACACCCGCATGTGCCATTTTCCTGTCCCTAGCTAGGCATTAGCTGCGTCATTAACGGTGGTCGGCACGGCTTCCGTGCTGCGTAGAGGAGGGAGAGAGGTCTGTGTGCCGTGACTTCCTGACCAGCGCGTCTAAATCACTCGCAGATGGGGCGCGACCCGCCTGCGCTGAGAGGGGAGGCTTATCTGCGTCCCTTCAGTGCATCTAGATCCCCCTTGAAGGATGAGGTGCCACTTCAAAGAGGCGGGTGTTCTGCGGGTGGCCTTACAGCTTCTGGTTGATTTATGCTGGAGTTTAGCCACTGCCTTTGCAGAGACTTTGTTTCAGGGAGTATATTTATCTGACCTTTCTTTGAATAGACAACCCCATAGCAGCTCATAGGAACAAATGGGTCCTCCATGTAGAGAGGTGGCATTTGGATGAGCTGCAGGAATTCTGGGGCTTCTCTGTGTTTGATCCCTTAAGCCTGCGCTGGCCACCCCATGGCTGGGCTCAGCCGTCCCAGACGGATGAGAAGGAGCCGGCGTCCTGAGGCTGGATGGACGACATGGGCTCTGAGGCAGCTATGGCTTTAATAAGAATCAGACTCAGTCACTCGGAGGCCACAGGGGTTGCAGGCAGTACCAGCACCACTCTGAGCGTGTCAATTCAGCCGGCCTGCATGACCGTCTGGCACCTGCAGGCACCCGGGCTGCAGGGAGACACACTCCCTTAGGGCCGAGAGCCTGTGAAGGCAGAGCGTGAGAGGATTTCTTCCTGTTGCCTTCATCTGCTCACACACGAGGTGGACCCTCACTATTCGGCACCCCCAACTCCACAGAGTGGGCCATTCAGTGGATCAAATCCTGGTCTGAGCTACACAGTGCCATAAGAGTGACACTGTCCTCATGGAGGCTGAGGCTCCGTGAGGAGGACCCCGGGCAGGGCCGTGGCGGTGCTGGTGTGGGCCTCGGGTCTCCTCCTGCCGGGCTGCTCCTGCCTGCTGGGGACAGCGCCCGTGCCCCCTCTGCCCACGGCCCGCAGGCCTCAGCGCTGGCCTGGGGTGCTGACGGGTGCCGGCACCTCGCCCCAGAGGCAGGGGTGTAGGCGGGAATGGAGAAGCTGCTTTGATCCTGCCTCCTTCCTGTCAGGCTGAAGCACGTCCCTGGGGTGTCTTCAGACAGACACGGCCCCCCTCCCGAGGGCGCTGCTAGGGGAGGGGGTCCCAGGAATCTGCCTGCAGACTGCCTTTATGCCCCCTAGATGAACGGCCTTCCGAACCAGTGGGACTGCTTCATTTAAGCAAGTCACAGCCCAAGCTGTGTGCCTTCGTCAAAGATGTTTAACACTAGACACGTAAACAGGGTACACTGCCATAAATATGCCAGCGGAAAGATGCTGGCGTCCTTTAGAGAGGCATGCCGCGATGCAGGTCGATTAGGGCCACCACCAGGTGCCCAAACAGCATTATCTTGTTAATGGAGATCCTCGCTGAGTCTCTTTCTGAAGTTCCTTTCCAGAAGTGAAATTAAAATCACGCAATTAAAATGTTCACAGTTGGGGCTGGATGTTCTTGAACTGATTGAAAGATGAAGTGGACACGCCAACATTTTGAAACAGCAATTGTCTCTGTCATTAAATGCAATTAACTGACATAACTGTCTGCTTTTCACCAGTCCAATTAGTAAGACTGATTGAAATGCTAAAACTTTAAAAAACATGCCACCCACCTGATTTCTCATTCCATCCTCACCAAAATTCTCACCAGCATATGAAGACTGCCAAGGGCAGCTAGAAGCCACCCACTCTAGTGCCTATATCATGGGGTGAGTAGGACTCTACCAGAAACTGGGGAGGAAGGGCACGCCCACTGCAGTGTCAGTGTTAGGAGGCGAGCACACCAAGGCGACTGGGAGAAGCTTGTTGGAGAGAAGAGAGCTCTCCTCTGTCCCATGCACGCCACTTCCTCTGACTCGTATACCCTTGCACTTCCACAACAGAGATTGAACCTAATTGTTTTTCCATGGCTGATCTCTGGGGAGGAGCCACTGAATATAAGTGATAACAAAATGCGTATTCCAAAGGTGAGAATAAAAGTTTAGTTCATTAGTTTTTTTAAAAAACTTTTTTCTGATTATTATAAACAATCTGGAAAATGTTGAAAGATTAAAAAGGGGAAAGTTTCATATAATCTTACCACAGAGAGATGATCACTGTGGTAAGTGATGTTTTCTTCCTCCTTACATACATAAATTAATATTCAATATATATATTTAATATATGTTATACATATTCATATCTTCATTTTTGCTTATCAGTATTTTTGCTTGAATATTAAAAACTTGAACTATGAAAAACCTAAACATTTTTTAAATGTCCAAATAAAATCTCATTATATGGACATACCATTTTCTTATTATTGGACATGTAAGTTGTTCCCAGTATTTTGCTATGATAATAATATAGAAAGGACATCTTATTGCAAAAAACTGCCTGTATTTCTGATTTTTTTCCTTAGGAAAGTTTCTTTTAAATGCAATTTCCTGGGCCAAAGATCAGAATGGTTTTTTGAGGCTTATGGTATGTACTGTCAAACTGCCCTCTGGAAAGGTGACCAATTTGCATTTCCATCAACAGGGTAAGAAGTTGCCTAATCACCTGAGTCCCCTCCAACACAACCTCTGGAAAGCCCAGTCACCGTTTCCTAGAAAAGCTCCTTGTTTAACAGATCATGGGGGTCTGGGGAAATAGCAATGGAAAGCTGAATCGCCAGGCCTCTGGCTGTGGTTCCCATCAAAGGGGAGGGCACAGGGCCAGCACCAGCTAAGGCCTGCCAAGGCAGTTAGTTATACCCATGAGCAACTGGGGGCAGACGTGCTACTGTCATCTATGAGGACAGCTACCTGTCATCTGAAGCCTGACCCCGTCACCCACCTCCTTCTCTGTCTTCTCCAGCTGTGCTGGCCAGAGAAGGGCACGAGGTCATCCTGGAGAAGATAGAAGACTGGAATGTGGTAGAACTCATGGTGAATGAAGAAGTGGTCTTCCACTGCAACATCAAGGACTTGGAGTTTGGTAAGCCCTTGTGCAAGCTGTCCACCCAGCATTCTTCCTCCTCTGAAGAGTCCCTCAATTTCTAGTTGGAATGGTCAGCGTGTTGTGTCTGGGTTCAAGTTGGGCTTCTTTCTGAGTTTTACATTCATACTGCAAGCCCTGTGCCCTATGGCACAGCCAAGAGAGCGCCCTGGACCACACAAAGGGAGGTTCTGGGGGCTCTGGCAACAGACGAGGAAAGAAAATGAAGTTAAGCCCTTCCAGTGATATGATGGAATTTAAAGATAATAGGGTTTTTGAACTTTAATGATGTGCTTTATTATTTTCTTTCAAAGCTATTTTTGTTCCATTCGTTTATTCTATCTAGACTTACTAAGACAATTAGAGTCAATATGCTAGCAGGGCATGGCGTTATCAGCCATGTTCTAGAGGACTTCTTTGCCCTGGAGACCTTCTGGCCTGGCAGCCTGGCACCGCGCATGCTCCCTGTGCTCAGACGTAAGGGCTTTTGCAGGCCACTAATACTCTTTTATCAGAGGCTGGTCAACATTTTACATGCCAGTGGCCTTTGAAAATGCACTCTGGGTGGAAGCCGAGTATATGTCTAATAAGACGTTACATTGTATATAAAGCCGGCCCAAAGACAACGTATCTATTTCCCTAGGAGGCGATGGTAAATTAGACCCACTGTGTGAAAAGGCCAGGATAGCCGTGCTGAATGCTTACTGATCTCATGCAACAGGCGTCTCGAGCGGGCAGAGCCGCAGCTGCCCCAACCACTCTGTGATGCACACAGGAGTGGCCGTGCTGGGGCTTGGACACCGGACTCTACCAGTCAGAACCGGACGATGCCGGCCTGTCCGTCAGCTTACACAGCATCCAGTTTCTCACCTGGCTGCGTAGGGGCCCAGAAATAATAAAACCACATCATTTGCAGCATCTCTTGATCTCGACCCATAGGGAGAGCCCTCCAATATTAGGTGCGCACTGAGCTGAAGGAAATAATAAAATGCAATCTAATAACAAGGTGCCGTCCTTAACTAATAACACAGAGTTGCCAGAAGCATTTGAGAAGCCACTCGACAGTAAGTGAAGAGCTAGGTAAGATTAGAGAGAGGGTGCTGGGAGGGGGGTTGGGTGTGGACTAGAGGCTTTTCAATGTCTGAACCGAAAGTTAATGTCAATATTTGGAAACCTAGCTATTCCTACAAATTTATTTCTGGCTCCTGATAGAATACATTTAAAATTGCTAATATAATATCAGCTGAAATCAAATCTTTGGTTATTCTCATTTAAAACAAGAAAATGACCTGCTTTCTTTTGCATTAGCCAGTCTGAGGGGGTGTGCTAAGGAGGACACGAAGGCGTGCAGCACATGAAACAGCTCCCCCGCCCTTTAGAGGAGAACAGAGTCCAGTAGAATTAAAGAGGACTTTAGCTACAGTCAGTGTAAAAATCAGTCATGTCAAAATAATGTTTTCAACACCTCAGGTCCTATGCACCAGACTGCAGGGCATGTTCTCAACTTAGAGTGCAGGAGAGGGAGACATGCAGATACTCATCTAATGACCACGCTAACTGTGAGGTCATGGTAAGAAGGCCTTGTCCCTTTGGGAAGAAAGCCGATTCCCCAGCAGAAGACTCTGGGGCCCTGGGACCTGCGGTCCAAAAGCAGGGCTTTCAGAGCCTTCCCAGAGCTGAGGGCGGCACTGAGCGCACCCTGCGGCTCCCAGGCCTGGGAGCAGTCCTGCCCTTGCCCCAGGCAGCCTCAAACCCGCCTGCCCCAACCTCAAAGGCTGAGCCTGACAAGATGAAAGCACTTGCACAAGCTCTCTCTCACACGTGATGAAATAGAGAATACAATTGTAAAACCCCAGCCCAAGCTTCACTTGTCAGAGTTGATTTGGAGATTATGAATCATGTAGAATTCTTTGGAAATATTTAATCATCTCATTACTGAGAAACTGAGGCTCAAAAAAGTTCTTCCTCCCAGTGTCTCATGCTGGTTTTCACATGTCTTTCGTCACCCTAGATTTAGTCTCTTTCTGTCAAAGACCAACCAGCTTAAGTCACTACAGATGCAGCGTTTGACCTTTGTTTCAATATAAACATTTTATTGCAGGAGAAATCCATTTTCATTAAAGAAAAATGAAATAATAAGGTAATGATAAAGAACAAATTTAATTACATTTTGATATATTTCAGTCTGAGTTTCTTCTATTTATGTCTGAATATTCGTAAAGAGGTAGTCATATACAGAAACTGACTTCACCCATTTGGGGTCACATTATCTGTACACAATTTTCTCCCTCTTTTTAAATTAACATTTTTTTTTTTTTTTTTTTGAGACAGAGTCTTGCTTTGTTGTCCAGGCAAGAGTGAGTGCCGTGGCATCAGTCTAGCTCACAGCAACCTCAAACTCCTGGGCTCAAGCGATCCTACTGCCTCAGCCTCCCGAGTAGCTGGGACTACAGGCATGTGCCACCATGCCCGGCTAATTTTATATATATATCAGTTGGCCAATTAATTTCTTTCTATTTATAGTAGAGACGGGGTCTTGCTCTTGCTCAGGCTGGTTTTGAACTCCTGACCTTGTGCAATCTGCCTGCCTCGGCCTCCCAGAGAGCTAGGATTACAGGCGTGAGCCACCGCGCCCGGCCTAAATTAACATTTTATGTTGAGCCTTTTCCCATGTGACTAAAGCACTGTTGACTATCCGAGTGTTCTGTCTCAAATCAGGAAATTTCTCCCTCCTTGAGCAGTGAATCCTACTTTCACTGCCCAAACTTTTCCTGCTGAGAACTGAAACTGCTAGCTTTCCCAGTCTGCAGCCGGTGTGGTAACTTCAGCTCCTCCAGCTCTGCAAACCTGACCTTGAACTGGTAGCAAGTGCTCCCCTTGGCAGCCCCTTTGCCCTGATCCACATACTCCCCGCCCTCCCCCGCCCCCAGGCTGTGATTGTGCCTTCAGAGCAGCCCATGGCCACCAGGACCTGCCCTCCTTCCCTCCGCAGGGCCAGAGCTCAAGGGCAGGTAAGGCGAGATTGCACACGGATCCTAAGGCTAACCTGAGATGCCAGTGCCCAGAGCTCTGTGTCTGTGGGCATTAGTGGGAAGCGTCACCGGGGTTACCTCTGGGCCGTGGGATTGGAGAGGAGAGTGGGGCGGGGCGCGGGAGGAGGCCTAGGGGCTATCCTGTCTTCAGCATTGTAAATGCTTCCTGTAGTGGGATTGATTTTTACTTCCTGAGTGTGTGCAAGGGGTATTTTTCAAATAAACACTTAAAATCAAGGCTTTGACATAAAGGCCACCTGTCAGTGTGCCCCAACCCTCTTCTGTCATTGATGAAGAACTTTCTCGCTGGAAATGTCTGAAGAAGTGTGCAGTCATCCTCCTTCAGCTCCCTCTGTCTTCTGTCTTCTCCAACAAATTCGTCCCTACAGAGAACCAGGAAACACAGCTTGCTCCCCATCAGAGGCAAAAGTGCTGGGTGCTTCAATAGGCTAGACATTCGGGTGCCTTTTAATGCTTTTAAAACACCACTTAATTAAATCACATTTTAAGTTTTATAAGATGCCAAATCAATGTCATTGTTATTGGAACATATATAGAAGTTAATAGAAGTTATCTTTTTTAGAATAAAATTAGTAGCATAGCCCTGTCTTAATAGTTTTCAAACAAAATTTGGAATCTCTAGGCTTTTTCTCTCTCATTTTAAAATTTAAAAAAGAATAGATTTTCAGGGAACCTTTCTGAGCTCCTGCCTGGAACCTCACTCTCTTGGTGGGTTTACCTTAAAACCTTGACAATCTTTTACAAAGGCCCATATACACTAGAACTGTGTTAAATGTCAGTTCCCAAGGTAAGTTGCTGGGACATTTCAGCAGTGAGGGGACAGAGGGAGGATCCTGACAGGACCCTCATACCCTCAGTGGCAAAGGCCACTGCCTTGGACACATGTCCCAGACAAAGTAATACGGGCTCCATTGATACTCCATTCCCCTGCTTCAGACGCGCCCCTCCAGCTCGGAGGCTCTGTGGGCATCACAGGGCCACAGGGGAGACTATCTCAGGTGATGACGGACGCCCTGATGGTGCCAAGTTTCCAGGAGAAACAAAGCACTTGGCCAAATCCAGGTAAAAGACAAGAAAATGCCAGCCCAGGTCTCTGGCATGAGGCATGGAAAAATATTCTTCCCCAGTTGCTGCAACATTGGAAAGGCTGGTGGAAAAGAGCTTGTTAGGTAGTGTGCCCAGGTGCTTGGGGGACTGGAGTTTGCCCGTGCAGAGCAGAGCAGAGCGCGCGCAGCCTCCGGAGCGGAGCGGCAGGCTGAGGGGCACCAGGCTGGTGTGAGAAGACAGCGGGCAGCGGCGTGGCGAGTGCTGGGCGTGCTGCCTGGTGGGGGCGCGTGGGGAGACGCACCGGGATTACAGCGGTGGCCGCCACTCAGCTCCATGACACTGTTGCTGTGCAGAAGCCAGGCCTGCTGGTATCACTCTTCTGAATTTTTACAGAAAAGCTGGAAATCTGGATTTTTATTTACAACTTTTTTGTTTTTAGAATCAGGCTCAATAGTTCCTGGGCTCAAGGATCCTCCTGCCTCAGCCTACAAGTAGCTGGGACTGCAGACACATGCCACCATGCCCGGCTAATTTTTTACTTTTTATTTTTAGAGACTGGGGGTGGGATGGTCTCCAGGCGGGTCTTGAACTCCTGGCCTCAAGCAACCCCCCTGCCTTGGCCTTCCAAAGTGCTAGGATCATAGATGTGAGGAACCACAGTGGCCTGAAACTTCTGGTTTGAAAGTGTTGGCTCAGTTTGGTTTGTTTCTTACCCAGTAGTAAAACTTTATTGAAATACATTTTAAAAATAGCCCAATAAAGTGGCATCGTTAACCATTTCTCTTTTTTTTAAATTGAACTGTTTATTTATTTATTTATTTTATTTTTTTTTTGCTCAAGAAACTGAAATCTATGAACTGTTTATTTTGATGGCTCAGTTTTCAGAAAAAAAAAACCACAAAAACAAAATGTCAACTGAAAAGCAAAACAACCACATTTGTGGTCCATTAGTATGCTGATCACTTGCTCCTGTTTCCTGGGATCACTCTCTTGGTCTGGGTGCGAGAGTCACCCTTCCTGGGAGGCCCATGGCCCCTGTCCTGCAGCAGTGGCAGGTGTACACTGCTCTTTTTCCAGTGAAACCACTTGACTCAACCATTTGGTTATGCAAACGAAAAAGCAAAGGCTCTGTTTGCAGATCTCTGAAATAGACATTTGAGAAGCCAAGACCTTAAAAAGCCTATTGTTCCCATGCTCGGGTACAAGGGGCCCCAGTTGTAGGCAGAGCTGCCTCCCTCAGGTTGGGTTGCCTGATGGGAAATGCCTCTGAGCAAGGTGTTAGACAACATTTGCCTGCTTGGGCCGGACCTTTGTGAACATGTGTGTCCCTGTTTGAGTGGCAGTTTGGAGGAATTTGAGAGCTGAGACTCTACAGACTGAAGGAGATTGGTTAAGTCCCACCTGCTCTTCGCATGGGATTAACAAGTCAGGGAAAGCTTGGTCCAGACCTTACCACTGATGTCCCCATGTGTAGTATTTAAGACCAAATCTTCTGACTCCAAGGAATGCATGGGCATTGCTGTCTCTGCCAGCAGATTCTAGGTTCCATTCCCATGTTCTGATTTAATGAGTCTGAGATGGGACCCAGGAATCTTAATTATTTACACATACTCCACTTCTGATGTACATAGACCCTTGCCCTCTGAGAGAAGTGGCATCAGGGTGTCAGGGCAAGATCATTTGCTTGTAGGCAGAGTTGGGCACTTTGCCCTAGGGGAGTGGGACTGCCCTCTGCCAGCCATCCCAGGAAGGGCAAGGAAGGCTGTCCCTAGACAGGCGAAATAGGATGTCTCTTCTCTCCTGACCTCATGCTCTTGGGCCTGGATTCCAGAAAACCTAGAAGGGCTTGGAAATACTCCTGAGGGGTGGGGGTGGGAGGAGCTAGCCCCCAGAGCATGGAGGTAAATTAGGGTTTCGGCTGGCAAATATCCTATGGCAGGTACCCCATGAACATGGCCACTTACCCCTGAGCTCCAGCCAGCTCTTGCTAACAGCTGCAGCACGCCTGCTCTTCTGCTAGGCCTGCGTCTGCTCTTGTGGTAGAGGGAAGGGCCAGAGGAACATGCTCCCAGGTAAGCAGAGCAGCAGCTGTGGCTGTCAAAGCCAGTGGCCCTGGAACCTGCTGGAGGTGAGTCCAGACAACGTGGACTCCCAGAGCCCAGGACGGGGAGGGAGACCGCTGGGGAGCACAGCCCCATCACTCCTGTCCAGAAAATGGGCACTTTGGAGCACCTAGATTTGACCATGCAGGAGGACTCTTCTGGAGCAGATTTGGGATTTTATTGCTAATCTATCACTTGTACCCCTAGACCAAGAAAAGCCAGGCAGCATTTGGGTTAAAATTATTTTCCTTGTTATACATATCTGTTTATCAAAATCCACATTGACATTGGTGGGGGGGGGGCGTCTTTTATTTTGAATAAAAAGCAATACAGGCCAGGTATGGTGGCTCACACCCGTAATCCCAGCATTTTAGAGGCTGAGGCAGGAGGATTGCTTGAACCCAGGAGTTTGAGGTTGCAGGGAGCTATAGTCACACCACTGCACTCTACCCTGGGCAACAGAGAGAAACTGTCAAAAAAAGAGAAAACGCAACACAAGCACTCCTCGCTTTGCAGAATCGGTGTGCTCCAGCGAAGGGCAGTGGCCAGCAGGAGGGGGGTTGAGAGAGGGAAGGGACAGCCCCGGAGGATGTGTCGGGTTTCAGCTGTTCAATCTGCAGCCACGCTCAAAGGAGACGGATGTGCCCACCCAGGGAGTGAGCCTGCAGCTCACTGAGCCTGGTGACTGCCGCGAGCCCGTGTGGGATGGGGAAAGCTGGGCTGGGAACCACGGCTGTAAGTTTTGTACAAAGTGCTTCTTTTTCTATTAACTTTTATTTTAGACTTAGAAGTCTAAAATATAGACCCTATATTTCTGAACTGCTATAACTGTTGTACTACAAGTTATTCCCCAATTCATTATGGTTTTTCATATCTTTTAAGTCCAACCACTGACCTAGACTTTACACACATAGGATCTGGTTACCCCAAATTTCTCACAGTTCCTCTAAGGAAGCCACAGCCTTTTCTTTTCTCCCCCTTTCTCGTGCAGCTTCCTCTTCCTAGAACGCCCATGCCGTGCTCCCTGCTCGACAAAATCTTACGCAGTCTTCAAGTCACTGTCACCTGTCAGGCCCTTCTGGAAGCCTTCCCTGCCCCCATCCCCAGCCCTGTAGCTACGACCTCATGGCCCTCCCACTGTGGCATCACAGCTGAGCGTGCTGGCTTGCTGGTGCCCCAGCCTCCGCGTGATGCGCTTGTGGGTGAAGATGCTCACTTCTCTTCGCATTATGCTCTGGATGAGTAGGGCCAAATTCAGCAGCATGTTGAAGAAAATCCAAAATAACAGTGGTTGAAACCAGTTAGCAGTGGGATGTCATAGAGGTTAACTTTATGTATCAACTCAGCTGGGCAATGGGTACCCAGATACCTGGTCAGGCAGTATTCTGGGTGTTTCTGTGAGGCTGTTTCTGGATGAGACTAACATTTGAATCGGTGCACTGAGTTAAGCAGATGGCCCCCATACACTGGAGACCTGAGTAGAACAAAAGCAACGTAAGGGAGAATTCGCTTTCTCCATCCTCCGCCTGACTGCTGTAAAGCCGGCACGTCGGTCTTCTCCTGCACTTGAACCGGAACTGCACCGCCGGCTCTCCTGGTTCTCCAGCTTGCGGACGGTAGACCGTGGGGCTGCCTGCTCTCGCAGCTGCAGGAGCAATTCCACACGGACACAGATAGACATAGACCTCGACCTAGACCTAGCTTTCCTACTGGTTCTGTCTCTGCGGAGAACCCTGACTAGTACAGAAGGCTAGATCTGCAGCCACTCCTCAGTCCCCAGACACCCCTGCCTCTTGGCTCTGCCATCTTAGCATGGAGCTCTGCGGTCCACGATGGCTCCTGAGTTCCAGCCACCAGGTCTGCATTGCAGGCAGCTAGGAGGAGGAAGGGACAAGAGAAGGGTTTGCTCCCTTCCCTTTAAAAAGAACTCTCAGAAGCCCCATGTGATCCTCCACTTACATGGCCAAGCCTAATGACAAAAGGGACAGGAATTGGAGATGTTCAGCCACACCGCAGCACTCTGCTAATACACCTTGTTAGCAAAGGAGGCGGGAAGATGAGTGTGAGTGACGAGCAGCTGCACCTCGTGCTGGCGCCATAGGTGCTGGCGGTGTCCGCCGAGGGCTCCTGACGCCTGGTCTTGTGATGAGCTGAGTGTTTGGGGTCCAGGAACATTTCTACACAGTTCTAAAGTTCTTCTTACCTCCTTTCTCCTCCTGGATACTACAGGCAGACTCATTATAAAACATCGTGGATTAATCTGTAATTTAAAGTTATCCCAATAAATCTGCCAACAGGACTTTTTGAAAACAAGACAAACTAATTATAAAGTTTATATTGAAATACAAATAAACAATAATCACTAAAAATAGAATAGAAATTCAAAAATTTCTAACAAACAGAGGAATGTAGTATATGATCAAGGGCTTTTCAAATCAGTGGGGAAGAGCGATTATTCTTAAAATGTTGTTAAGGCAATTGGATTGCCATCTGGAGGAACAACTACATTCCTACCTATCTTTGTCCTAGAATAAACCCCAGATGTAATAATAAAATCACAAACTTGAAATTTTTTATAAACTTAGAGTGGAGAAGGCCTTTCTAAACATGATTCAAAACCCAAAGGCACAGAGACCAAAGGGATAAATTCAACTTCATAAGAATAAATATTTTTTTTAAAAAAAAAGCAAATGTAGCGGTGGCTCACGCCTGTAATCCTAGCACTCTGGGAGGCTGAGGCGGGCAGATTGCTCGAGGTTAGGAGTTCGAAACCAGCCTGAGCAAGAGCAAGACCCCGTCTCTACTATAAAGAGAAAGAAATTAATTGGCCAACTAATATATATAGAAAATTAGCCGGGCATGGTGGCGCATGCCTGTAGTCCCAGCTACTCGGGAGGCTGAGGCAGGAGGATTGCTTGAGCCCAGGAGTTTGAGGTTGCTGTGAGCTAGGCTGACGCCACGGCACTCACTCTAGCCTGGTCAACAAGTGAGACTCTGTCAAAAAAAAAAAAAAAAAGCAAATATAACATCAAAAGTTAAAAATTAAAATGTGTGTGGGGTAAAGCATTCTCAACTCATGCCTTTAATCTATACAGAGCGCCCACAAATCAATAAGAAAAAGACTAACAGCCTAACGAAAAAACGCATATGGGAAGAGAAAATTCACAGAATTGTAAATATAAATGATCCTTGAACATAGGAAAAGATGTTTAACCTCACTCACACTAAGATCAATGCAAATTGAAACTAAGACACTCAATCCAAAAAAATGCGACAACACTGTGTTGGTGGGACTGGGGACAGGCGTCCATGCGTTGACAGAGGCAGTATAAATTGACAAAGTGTCTGCAGAGCAATCTGGTATTATTTGTCAAAAAATTTAAAACATGTATTCTTCTATTCCGTATATTCCCCTTAAAGGGATTTATTCTAAAGATCGTGTATATATCTACACATACAGGCATTATGCACACGAAGACAGTCCTGTGTGCGTGGCTCGCGATGACAAAGGATTGGACGCTGCCCCACGTCCACTAGCGAGGCACGAGCTAAACAGGCCCCGCTCACTCTTGCCGCAAGTCCTCTGGTCAAAATAATGAGAAAGCCCTTTGGAGTACTGTTGAGGAAGCTCTCTAAGAGACATTGCTTAAATCAAGGAGTATATATACTACGTTATAATTTATGAAAAAATGAGAAAGAACACATGTATGCACGTTGAATCTGTGTAAAATACCAAGAAACAGGAAGCAGTTACCTCTAGAGAGAGAGGCCTGGGGCTGCAGAGGGACAGCTGTGAGCAGGAGACCTTTTCACTATACATCCTCTCTACCTTTTAAAATCTGTGTATTTTATGTCATTTATTCAAAAATAATGTTTTAAAAAATAAAGCAGTTAGGTTTAGATTGACAGAGAAACCAGACCTTAGCGTAGAATCAACTGAAAGACTATTTGAACTAATGAGAGAATTCAGTGTTTGGAGAAAGATCCAAAAGTCACTTGCCTCAAGAAACGGTGCCGGGACAACTAGATAGCCCATGCAAAAGAACAAACTGGACCCCTCCTTCACATCACATAAAAAATTAACTCCAAATGGACCAAAGACCTAAATGTAAGAACCAAAATTATAAAATTCTTAGAAGAAAGCCTGGAGGTAAATTTTCATCACCTTATATTTAATAATGATTTCTTAGATATCACACCAAAACACAAGCAATAACTACAAAAATAGATAAATTGGATATCATCAAATTAAAAACTTTTGTCTTTCAAAAGACGCCGTCAAGAAAGTGAAAAGGCAACCCACAAAATGGGAGAAATTTTTTTGCAAATCGTACATCAGATAAAGTACTTGTATCTAGAATATATAAAGAACTCTTACAGTTCGATAAAAATAAACAAGTTAAAGATGGGCAATGAATCTAAATTCTCCAAAGAGATACAAATATAGCTATATACAAATAGCTAACAATACATGAAAAGATGCTTAGTATCACCAGTCAGCAGGAAATGCAAATTAAACTCATAATAACATACTATTTCACACCCATTAATATGGTTTTTATCAAAAAGCCAACAAGTGTTGATGGGGATGTAAGGAAACAGAGCCTCACACACTGCTGGTGGGAATGCAAACTGAGCAGCTGCTTTGGACAACAGTCTGGCAGCTCCTAAAACAGTAAAACATAAGAGTTACCATCTCACCTAGCAATTCTATTCCTAAGTATACACCCGAGAAAAATGAAAACATATGTTGACACAAATGTTTGTGGCAGCATTCATTTATAATAGCCAAAAGTTGGAAATAATCCAATGTCCATGAACTGATAAATGGAGAAACGAAAGGTAGCATATCCATCCAATGGAATATTATCCTACCGTAAAAAGAATGAAGTACTGATACATGCTACAACATGGATGAACCTTGAATACATCATGCTTAGTAAAGGAAGATCATGTATGATAGGCGGCCATTCATATGAAACGTCCAAAGGCAAGTGCACACAGACAGAAAGTGGATTGGTGGCTGCACAGGGCTGGAAGAAGAGGTACTGAGGAGTCATAGCTAACGGATAAGGGGTTTCTTTCTTTAACACGATGGAAGCGTCCTATAATTGATTGCAGTGATGGTTGACAAGTCCATGAACATACCAAAATACATGGAACAGACATTTGAAATGGGTGAATTGCATATATGTGAATTTTACCTCAATTACCAAAAAAATTCAATCACCTCCTCCCTCTAAACTATCTGAACAATTTTAAAAGCAATGAGATAATATCTACATCTATCTATGCACACTGGTTTTGCAAAGATGTCCATATCACGTATGCATAAACAGTTTTCTGGTGTGTGTGTAGTGTGTGTATACACATTTGCACAGCAAAAATAGGCCAGGAAGAATATCACTGCCCAGGGTTATCTGACAGCAAGGTAAGTAGGTAGGAGAACAGGAGGGAAACCTTCTTCTTGACTTTATATCTGCATTGTTTGAATTTTTACGATGAGTACATGCTACTTTCTTAGTATACAATAAAAAACAATAAAAGGGAAGAATTGAGCTCCTCTACTGGCATCTATCAGTTAGCAAGCCCTGGTAACTGATAATCTATCAGTTATCTGCTTTACATAGATCTGATCTCCTGATGTAGCTGATGATCCTCACGAGAGCCTTGCACAGCCCTACACGGTGTTTTCTGCATTTAACAGGTGGGAAACTGGGTCTCAGTGGAGGTGAGGGACTCAACAAGGAAGCAGAGCCCACGTGCAGGGGACCCCAAGACGCAGCTGGCCCACCCCGTCCCTTCCCGGTGCTGGAACAGGACTCAAACTATTTTTATAATTTTCCCTAAACTGACCTTCTGGGAGTCTACTTCAACAATAATGAGTGACAAGGGCAATCCAGCCACAGTGCCCATATAAGATAAACCAGTTTCATGTAAAAAATTTTAAATTTCACCAGAATTTAAAATAGAGCTTAAATAACACCAGAGGAGGTTCAGAGCAGCTGGCTCCAAGACCTGAATGATTCTTGCAGTTAAAACGTTCCAGTCACTTAGACATTCATTAGGGATTCAGCGTCACTGGGGAAATGGGTTAGAAGAGTTAAATGCCCAATTCATAATGGAAAAGTATCCGAAACAACGTGTTGATCACGGTCCTCTCTGAAACAAGCGGTGGGGCGGCACTGAAGCCAGGTCCACAAGGCCTTTACATAGCATGTGCTGCTTGGGAACTGTCCTCGAGACACATCTATTTTCCCTGGTTTTGAAAATGCTTCCAAAACAAGTAATAGGATCTCAGTGATTTTCTTTAGAAATGAAAAAAATATATATATATAAAAAACAACCCAGAGGCCTCATCATATTTTTAACTCTTTGCATTTTTCCCAAAAGAAAATGGTGGATCTGTTTCCAGAATAAGGGAGAATAGATACTGAGTAGCCAAAACAACAGTGTCCCCATCTCCTGAACATCTCCCACCGGACAGACAGCCTGTGGTCAACCCAACTCATCTTCTCCCCAGCTCCATCCCTACAACTGCATGCCCATACGAATTAAAGTTCTGATCAGCGACCTGCTTACTCTGCTTGGAAACCTGGGGACAGCCACAATTGCTCCTTCGCCGCCTTCTCTTGCTTTGACTTCTGAAATGCACTAATCTGCCCTTCCCTCCACAACGGGGGAGTTTCCACCTGGCCTGGGGCGTCCACGTCTCTCACCTACACTATTTCTCTGGATCCCCACCTCATTACTGTCTCCACCATCTCCTGCAAACCGCTCTACTAAAGGCATCTTTCTGCCCCATCCATCTGCCCCATTCCTTCCCTCCCGCGCATGCCTGGCTTCACAGCAGCTTTCCATGGTCATGCCGTGCCTGGGCCTCCCGGCGCTGCCAGCCTTGGCAGGAGCGAGCAGCACACTCGGCCAGCTGGTGCGCCTGCCCCGACCCCGGCTCTCGTGTCCAGGCCACGAGGGTGGTGAGAGCACAGAGGGCGTGTGCTGTGGCTCCGGCAGTGGCAGCCACACCCAGCTTCTGGGGGCAGCCGCGACACCCACCCTCCAGCAAGCTTTGTGGTACAAGCTGCCATTTCTGGCCTCGGCAGCCCAGGCCATGGCTCCTACCAGGCCTGGCTTTGTGGGGTGACCGGGGTTACCTCTGGCTTCAGAGCCTCGCCTTGTTCCTGTATCTTACTCTGCCTGCTCCTCCAGCCTTCCAGGCAGTTCTTTGAGCTCTGTGGTCTCCTTTCACACACTTCCTTTTTAGCCTTCCTCAGCCAGAGTCACCTCTGTTGCCCACAGCTACAAAGTTTGACTGAGACACCTCCAAGGGGCTTCGGGATAAAGACTAAACTCTTCAGCCAGGTGTACAGACCCTGTCTGATCTGGGCCTCTCTCACCTGTCCCCCAGCGCCGCCCACCCACAGCCCCAGGTGACCGGCCAGCCAGGCCCTTCACACTCACAGACCTTTGCCTCCCGTCACCCCTTCTTCGCCTGGTGAACTGCCCAACTCAATGCTCCTCTGGGCATCGTCCCCCCACCCCGGCGACAATGGGCCCCCTCCTCCAGTCCTCTGCAGCCCTCGCTCTCTGCGGGCCCTGAACCAACGCCTGGCGGCTGGTGTCCGTGTGTGCCTGTCTCTCGAGAGGGCCACGGAGCTCCTCAGAGCAGCGATGTGTCATCCTCTATGTCTTTGTGACCCTGCCGCAGAGCTGGCACAGCACTTGTCACGTGGCAACCCCGGCAAACACGCAGTTGGCGGCAGGAGGCAGGGAGGCCGCATCCCGTCCTGCTGGGCCGGACAGCACCCTGCACCCTCAAGGGGCAGCATGGTGTCACGCTTGCTAAGGCGCTCTGGGAAGAGTGCTTAGCACAAACCGTTGCTGAGACTTCGGGGCGTCTCCCTTTGGGGGTCAGCTGGCCTGTTGCAGAGAACTGCCTTCCTTCCACTTTCTCCAGCAAGGATGCTGTTGTTTAAAGGGTTCACTTCTCCCCACTCCGGCTACATGGTCACCTGACACTCCTTGCCCTGCTCTGCTGCAGCTGAAACTCGTGTCCAGACAGGACAACAGCACCCGGGCCACAGTGATTGACTTCTCTGAGGCCAGTGTGAGTTACACTTCTTATCATTTGGAACCAAAATGTTTTCTGCTTGATCAGCCACCAAACTCAATGGTGGGTGCCCAGCATAGATCAAATCACCAGGCCAGGCGCAGTGGCTCATGCCTGTGGTCCTAGCACTCTGGGAGGCCGAAGCAGGCGGATTGCTCGAGGTCAGGAGTTCGAAACTAGCCTGAGCAAGAGCGAGACCCCGTCTCTACTATCGATAGAAATAAATTAATTGGCCAACTAATATATATAGAAAAAAATTAGCTGGGCATGGTGGCGCATGCCTGTAGTCCCAGCTACTCAGGAGGAAAATCGCTTAAGCCCAGAAAGTTGAGGTTGCTGTGAGCAAAGCTGACGCCACGGCACTCACTCTAGCCTGGGCAACAAAGCGAGACTCTGTCTCAGAAAAAAGAGCAAATCGCCAGTGCTCAGAGCAGCTGGAGAGCCTCGGCCACCTCTCACACAGCGGCCAGGCAGCTCCCTGAAGCTCCTGGCACATCTGCTCCGGGCTGGGACTTGAATCGCCCACGCACCCACAGCAGCCAACTGCATTGTTCCTCTCACTTGGGCACCCTCAGAATCTTCTCTGTCTCACCCAGCCCCGCCCCTCCTTCTCCGCATTCCCTGGGGGCTCTGCCCCTCCCCCTACCCAGAAGCAAACACTTTCCCATTTTATCATCAGACAGCTAACTTTCCCCCTTGTCTTGATTCCAGGCAGACATAGACCACAGTTCTGGAAGCTTCACCCCGTTACCTGTTTTGAGTGAGGAATCCATGGCATGCTCTTCATGTATGTTCATGAGTTCTCAGCAGTCTGTGAGCTAGCAAGCCTTGCTATCCATATTTTTAAAAACTGTCTTTCAGAGAGTGAAGTAGCTTGCCCATGGCCCCAGGGGTGGCTGGGAGCAGAGTCCAGGCTCAAACCCAGGTTTGTGTGACCCGGGTTAGGCTGAGAAAACAGCATGGGCGAGCAGACTGCGGATGGATACAGGAGATAACAGCAGAGGTGGCTGAGAACAGTCGGATTCACTTCTGAGGCCCAGAAGGTGTTAGAACATGGTAGGACTTTTGGCGAAGGGACAGAGTACGTGTCGTAGATAGAGCTCATCCTGAAAAACAACCGTGGCTGTGAAACACTGGGAAAAACCGCCCCATTTCCCAACCCGCTGTTCAGGCTGTCGCAGGGACTGTTGCTGTTTTCCAGATAGCTAGACGTGCACGGTACGGAAGTTCTGGCCTGTCCCCACGTGGAGAGTCGCCAGCCTGGTGGCCGCTGCGTCGTTCAGAGCACACATTCCCACAGGCGGTGAGAGCCCAGCAAAAAGTGCCCCAGATCCCTTACTGAACAAAATAGTCTTGGTCAGGACTGTGTTTGAGGACATGCTCTGACGCTGCTCAGATAGAAGTGGGTGCCACGGTACGGAACCGGGGCACGGGGAAAGGAAAGACCGCCGTCATCCTGTCAGCCACACGACACGCACAGCTGCCCTCGCTACCAGCAGTACTGGAAACTTAGCCTCTCAGTTCTCAGTTTTCTCACCTAGAAAATGGGGGTGGCAACAGCATCTCCCCCCTGGGACTATCACAAGGACAGGATGAAAGCACATGGAGAACAGAGCCCACCGTGCTCAGTGACGCCACCAGGAAATGTGAGCATTAGGGATGATTATTCTGGTTTTTGTGCGCGTGTGTGTGGACTTTCTCATTTTTACTCAAAGGACATATATTGTTTTTCCCATTGGGAAAAACATGCTTTCTAGGATCATTGGCAATAAAGCTTCCGTTTTCTTTGGCCTTTCTGGGGTCAGCAGTTCTGAGAAGAAAATGACCACAGGGCATTTTCATTTTGCACTTCAGCTGGAACAAGAGGTGACAAACGGTGTGTGGACAGAGACAATTTGTAATATAGTTCCACCCTGGCCTCCACATTTTGGGAAAACAGCCCACATCATTCCCTCCTGCCTGCACACATGGAGAAAACCTAGAGAGCCGGGGTCAGAGCCACACTGGCCAGCGCGGCCGGGCTGCCGCGGCCGGGCTGTGCCGGGCGCTGCCTCGCTCCCTGTGTCTCACAACGCCTGGTGAAGAAGCGCCCGGGTGCAGAGGCAGCGCGGCTCAGGGGCTCACATAAGGGGTCTGGAACTGACCTATCTGAGCCTCAACATCTTCATCAGTAGCATGAAAAGAAGACATGCCCCATGGGGCACCGTGAGGATTAGAGGTGTTATTAGGCGGAAGGGACCAGGAGCAGAGGCTGACACCCAGTAACGACTTCAAAGTGCTGTTATTTTTGTTCTCACACCTACCCAGTGGCAGAGTAGAATGGGCGTCCACCACGGCAATGCCCCGCACCCATATCCCCTTCTTCTGGAAGGCACACCCCACTTCTACCTGAGGGCTCCTCCTCCATTCATTGCACACAGTCTTGGGTAAACTGTCCATCAAACGACCCCAAGAAAGTTACGGGCCATTTGGGCCATTACGGATGGCCCAAATGTTAATCAGGTATCCTTTTCTAGAACCTAACACTTAAGGATAGTAACAAAATGACTGAAGGTGATTAGAAATCTAGGAATCATTTGGGAACAGGGCATGGCCCAGGCTTTCCATGAGCTTCTGCTGCTCAGATCCTCGGATCTCTCCTGAACGCATCTGCCTCCAGCCCACAAGCTACTTCCCGATCTTCCTACATGCAGATTCCAGAGGTCATTTCTGCAGCTTGCAGTGAAAGAACTCAAACACATCCTTCAAGAAATCTTCCTGTTTCAGCACACTCCTCTGCTCCAAATATATAACAATGACAGAAAAAACTTTTAAAAGAGAGTACACTAAAAAACAGTTCCAAAAAAGATGAATATCTCTGGAGCCAGACGCAGGACAGAAGTGCAGTGTAGGAGACGGTACGGAAGGCACAGGTTCCTGAGCACTGGTGCCAGAGCAGGGAAGGAACCTGGGAGTTTGGCTTTCACAGGGTAATAGCACTAAAAGGTGTCCCTTGTGAGAGGGAGGACCAGTCTCTGCTGACAGTCAGGCGTTAGGACACGGAACTGAGGGTCAGGAAATATGGCTGAAACAAACCCTGCCCAATACCTGGAACACCAGATTCTCTGAGGCCCTGAAGAGGAGGCTGGATAAAGAACCTAAGCTAATCAAGCCCCCCTGGTGGCTTCTCGTCTGAGCCTAGGACCTCTCTGGCCTCCCCATAGAATAGGATCCTAAAGTTCCATGTAATGCATAGTCCTAGATGGGATTAGCTGTGGCTTTGTGAAGACAACCACAGAAATAAAGAACTGATAGACAAGGCAGAAGAGAGAAGAGAACAAACTGGAACAAAACAAAAGGCCTAAAATATCCTACTCAAAATAAGCCAACAAATCAGTATTGCCAAAATATGAAACGGAGAATTGTAAATACTAAAAATGATGGTCGGCAAATCAACCATGGGAACACGGATTCACTCTAGGTACAATTGGGTTTATAAAACAGCCTGACAAATACTTCAAAATTATTATAAGCTACTCAAAGTGATTTTTAAAATAGTATTCATTAAAAATTAAAAAAATACTTTTAAAAAGGCAGAAATGAAGAATGCATACTAAAATGAAATATCAAGTATATATAAACAATTTAGAAATCTTAGTAAAGTCATTGAAATATTTAAAAAACTCACTAGGATAAATTCTAGATAGAAAGTAGTTGAGAACAATACTAAACTGGAAGACAGTCCTGGGGAATTTACTCATGATACAAGATACAGAGACACAGACATTAAAAGATGTATTTGAAAAAGCAGTTATGAGACCTGAAATCTACTTAGAGATATACTAACATCTATCTAATAGGGATTATAGAAGCAGGGAATGGGGAAAATAGAAAAACAAAACAACAACAAAAACCCACACATATTTGAAGAGATAATAGCTGAGAAATTTCCAGAATTGAAGAAAGAGTTCTTCCAGTGCACCAACAATACTGAGCAGGATAAAGAAAGATAAATCTACACATAGAGAAATTGTAACAAAACTGTGGAGCATTAAGGGTAAAAGGAAAATGTTAAGAGCTACCAGAAAGGAAAAACAAGTTGCTAAGAGAGCAACGATTAAACTGAGGGAAGATTTTCCATCAGCAAAAATGAGAGCCAGGACAATGGAGTCACATCTTCAAAAGGGCTGAGGATAAAGAACTGTCAAGTTGGAATTTCATGCCAGGTAAACTACCATTTGTGAATGGTAATAAAAGCGATTTTTATACCTAAAAGACTAAGAGTGTACACCTCTACAGATTCCCACTAAAGAAATGGCTTGTTAACTGGGATTTGTTTTAATCGGGTACAGTAAGACTCGCAGACACAGAAACGAGTGTCTAAAGGCAAAAATTTGTTAGTCTCATGGCTCCCCGTACCCGGGAGGCAAGTCACGCCAGGTAGGGCCACACGCACAGGCAAGCCCGGGCGATCAGGAGGCAGAGGGAGTGAGAGGGAAATGGAGGGAGGAGCATTTTCATTATGGTTTCCCTGGGAAGAAAAGGACAAGGGAGGGTGAACGGGCTAGGACCGGCTCGCTGGAGTAGGTTCAGCAGGCTTTTAACAGGATGGGGACTAGGGCTGTCCCTGGCTGTCTGGCACCGGCCCTTGGGGCAACCAGGGCAGCTGGCCGAGGGTATGGGCTCTGACTGGTCGGTTCACATAGGGAAGACTTGCTCGCAGGGGAGCTTTCTACCATCTCTAGGAAGTGGCCAGCCCTGGGAGGGCAGCCCCTCCAGGGTCAGCAAGGCCCCAAAATGTCAAAGCATCAGAAAATAAAAAATGTGATAAATATAGATTGTATTTCAGCCCAAAGTAAAATAAACTCAGAAGGAAGTTGTGGGATTCAAAATACAATGCTGAACACAGGGAAAAATAAAACATGTCATCAAATTTAATTAAAAAGTAAAATAGTAACAGTAATAATAAAATATTAATAATATAATTTCTGTGTTTAACAATATTGTTTTTGGATAAGAAGACTAAAATGGGGATTTTTCAATGAGTAGCTAAAATTTGCAAAGTTCCTTTGTTAAGAAGTAGGTTAGAAATATATCAACTAACAACTTTTTTATAAAATCATACGCTTAAGAATGTATACTAAATATTAATATTTATTGCTTTCAAACCAGCAGAGTATAAATTGGATTAAAGAAAATTTAAGGGTCGGGAGAGGTGGCTCACACCTGTAATCCTAGCACTCTGGGAGGCCGAGGCGGGCAGATTGCTCAAGGTCAGGAGTTTGAAACCAGCCTGAGCAAGAGCGAGACCCCGTTTCTACTATAAATAGAAAGAAATTAATTGGCCAACTAATATATATAGAAAAAATTAGCCGGGCATGGTGGCTCATGCCTGTAGTCCCAGCTACTCAGGTGGCTGAGGCAGTAGGATTGCTTGGGCCCAGGAGATTGAGGCTGCTGTGAGCTAGGCTGATGCCATGGCACTCACTCTAGCCTGGGCAACAAAGTGAGACTCTGTATCAAAAAAAAAAAAAAGAAAATTTAAAACTTGTATTCAACAAAAGGTAGGATAAATAAATTGGTAAGATCAGCTACAGTTTGGAAAAGGATACTTGTATCATAAGTAACTGTCAAGGATAAGATTCCAGGATGTAAAAACAACCCCTAAAATCCAGTATGACAAAGAAAAATAACAAAGAGTTTCAACTCTATTTGTTATGCTTTATTGTTTCAAAAATAGGTAAGACACATATGTCAGGATTTAATCAAGACAAGTGGTTCATGGGTATACTGATGTCTGTTCTCAGATCTGCTTTACCTTTTCTGTATATTTTAAATATTTAATAATTATTTTAAGAATTAGAAAGAACCGTGAACGTTATAGCAGGATCAAACACATACAATTCCCATTCAATTCCCAGGTCTTCCCTTAATTGCCACACTAGAGAGCAAGTACTCACTGTCCCATCCCAAACGTGGTCCTAGCTGAGGCCTGGCAGCTCGGGATGGACGAGAAAAGGATTGTGGAGCAGAGATCTTTGCCTCTTCAGAGGAAGTGCCTTTCTTCCCACTGTTCAGAAGGAGCTGAAGATTCCACATGGGTGGCAGGCGTGGTCTTCCAGCCGGCCTTGCCCCGGGGGAGCCAGTCCCTTTTGGCGTTTTCTTCACACTGAGCCTCACGCATGGTGTCTGGTGACAGGGGCCACTGGCTGCTGCATGGGCTTACAGGAGGACGAGGAGGACAGCGCTGTGACTTCTGCAGCTGAGGCCCCATTTTCACTGGCTGCTCAGGACTGCTCACTTCCCAGCACCTCGGGACCTTGGACTAGAGGCGTCAGTATGGGAAACCCAGGTCGCAGTTAGGCAGAAGACGGGAAAAGTGAAGTCACATTCAGGCCATGGGATGTTTCCAATCCCATATTCTACACGTTTTCAAAAAAATTTCAGCTTCAAACACAAAATTTCTAGAAGTTGCTCCTTAGACAGCTTGGGAGGCCCAGGTAAGCCAGCAACTCCAGTTTAAAGCCAAGACGCATGTTGTTGCAGTCGTTGTTCAGCTCACAGCTGCTCAGCTCTCATTAATCATGAACAGCTTACCTTTTAGAGAGATCTCAAAGGCATTTTGCTGAATGAAAAAAGTCCATTTCAAAAGTTGATAGCTATGTGATTCCATTTATATAGCATTTTTGAAATGACAAAATTATAGAGATGGAAAAAAGATTAATGGTTTGCTAGGGGTTAGGGATAGTGGTGGGGGCGGCGTAAGTATACATGGGTAGCACAAGGGACATTTTTTGTGGGTCTGTATCTTGAATGCAGTGGTAGTTACACAACTCTACACATGTGATTAAAATGGCATAAAACTATACACACACAGTGTACTAATGTCAATGTGTACAGTTCTATATTGTACACATTGCACTATAGTTATCTAAAATGTTATCACCAGGGAAACTAGGTGAAGGGTACATGGGATCTCTATACCATATTTGCAAATTCTTATAAACCTATAATTATTTTAAAATTAAAATTTAAGAAAAAATAACTTGTGTATAAAAAGTTAAATATATAGACTAGGTGTTTATAAACTAGTATATATGGTAATATATAGTATATATGGTAATACATAGACTAGGTGTTTGCAGGCCAAATCTGGCCCACCACCTATTTCTGTATGACCTGAAATCTAAGAACAATTTTTATTAATATATTTTAAGAGGTTGAAAAATATTTTTTAAAAGAGAGAATGTTTTGTGACACACAAAAGTTATGTAAAATTCAAATTTCAGAGTCCATGAATAAAATGTTATTGGAACACAGCTATGCATATTCATTTATGTATTGTCTATGGCTACTTTTGCATTATCTCAGCAGAGTTGAGTTGTTGCTTGCTATAACTTAATGTCTGTGTCCTCCACAACTCACATGCTGAAATCTAATCCCCAGTGTGATGGTATGTGAAGGCAGGGTTTTGGGGAGGTGATTAGACCATGAGGGTAGGGCCCTCATGAATGAGATTAGTAACATTAGAAAAGGGACTCCAAAGAACTCCCTCACCCCAATTGCGATGCGAGGACACAGTGAGTAGACAGCTATCTATGAACCAGGACGCAGGCTCTTACTAGACATCAAATCTGCCAACACCTTGCTTTTGGACTTCCCAGCCTCCAGAACTCTGAGAAATACATTTCTGTTGTTTATAAGCCACCCAGTTCATGATATTTTGTTATAGCAGCCTGAACAGACTAAGACATTGCTACCAACATCATATGGCCAACAAAGCCTAAATTGCTTACTATCTATTTACAGAAAACGTTTGCCAACCCTTGCTATAGAACACCTAGGGTTTTTATTTATTTCATTATTTTGAACAATGCTGAAATGAAAAATAATTGTACTCTTTGCTATGTGCATATATATAAGAATATCTCTAGGACAGAAAACAAGAAAGGGAGGCATTTTGATTTTTAAGAGATATTGCCAAATCATCCTTCAAAGATGGTTGTTCTAGGGAACAGCTTCCTGGAATGTGAGAGAAATTTGTATCAGGTTAACCCTCCTGCTGATAACATTTACAAACTCTGGACAAAATGTTAAAAGAACAACCGTTTGAGACACTGGAGGTCAACCAAGAGTAGGGATAAATTAATGGGATGTGACTCTTATTAGAAGAGAAGCAAAGTAAGTAAGAGTAAATGAATCCTAAAACAAGCAGAAGAAAAATAGTAAAGATGAGAGTAGAAGTCAATGACATAGAAGATGAAAAAAAAACACAGAAAATTAATACAACTCACAGTAGGTTCTTTCAAAAGATCCAAAAAATTAATTAACTCTAGTCAGACTTGTTAGGAAAAAAACAGAGAGAAGACACAAATTACCAAAATCAGGAATGAAAGAAGAGACATTACTACAGAGCCTACAGACATTGAAAGAATAATAAGGTAATACCAAGAACAATTTTATTTTAATAAATTCAACAACTTACTAAAATGGAAAAGTTCCTTGAAAAACCTTGTATTAGTTTTCTAGCCATAACAAAGTACCACAGAATTTCTCAATTCTAAGGGCTGGAAGCCTGAGATCAAGGTGTCAGCAAGGTTGTTTTCTTCTGAGACCTTTCTCTTTTGTAGATGGATGTCTTCTGTGTCTTTAGGTGGTCTTTCTCCTGACTGTGTCTGTGTCTCAGCTTCCCCTTCTTCCATGGATGCCAGTCATTCTGGGTTAGAGCCCACCATAATTCCTCATTTTAATATAATCACCCCCTTAAAGGCCCTATTTTCCAAACATAGCCACATTCTGAGGTGCTGGCAGTAAGGACTTCAACATTTGAATTTCAGGGGACACAATTCAGCTCATAACAGACAAAAATTATAAAAACTCATTCAAGAGAAAACAGGTAACACAAATAGCCTTAAGTTTATCTTTAAAAATTGAATTCATGGTTTAAAACCTTTCTACAAAAAAACAAAAACAAAAAACCACTCCAGGACCAGGTAGTCTCAATGGTTAATTCTATTAAATGTTTAAAGAAGAATTAATACCATGTCTACATAATCTTCTTCAGAAAATAAGAGACGATGGAACACTTCTCAACTGTTACCAAAATGTGACAAAGACATTATAAGAAAAAAGCTACAGAACAGTATCTCTCATAAACATAGATGCAAAAGTCCTAACCAAAAGTTCATCAAATCAAATCCATCAATGTATAAAATGAGTAATGCATTATTACCAACTGGGTTTATCCCAGGAATGTAAAGTTCATTTAATATTCAAAAGTCAACCAATGTAATCCACCATATTAAAAGACTAAAAAAGAAAAACTATATGATCACTTTAATAGACAAGAAACAAATCTGTCAAAATTCTACATCCATTCCTTGTTAAAAATCCTCGGCACCAGGAATAGAAAAATTTTGCTCAACCTGATAAAGAATATTCAAGAAAAAACTTTGATTAACATCATACCTGTGATGAAAACTAAATGCTTTCCCCCTAAGAACAGGCAACTTCTTACAACTTCTTGCAACATGTTATATGAGGTGCTAGCCAGTTCAGTAAGGCAAAAAAAAAAAAAAAAAAAAAAAGGCATAAAGATTGCAAAGGAAGACATAAAATTCTATTTGCAGATGATACGATTTTTATAGGAAATCCAAAGGAATCTATTTTTCAAAAATTATTAGAACCAGTAGACTTAGTCCCAATATATAAAAATCAACTGTATTTCAATGCACTAACAATGAACAATTAGAAATTGAAATTTTAAAAACATTGTTTATGGTGGCTTTAAAAATTGAAATATTTAGATAACTTTAGCTAAATATGTGTTATTTCTATACACTGAAAACCACAAAACATGGCAGAGTGGAATTTCAAAAGATGCAGATAAATGGAAATGCAGAACATATTCATGGAATGAAAGGTATCATTCCTCCTGAAATTGATATACAGCTTCAACAAAATATCTCTCAAAATCTCAAGTGTTTATTATTGTTTTATAATAAATCTTGAAATTATTTAATATAAGTCTTCTATGTTCTTCCTTTACAAGTTATTTTGGCAATCTAAGCATTTACATATAAATTTTAGAATCAACTTGTCGATTTCTATAAAACAGCTAGACATAATATGGATGGTGATTGTATAGAATCTATAGATCAATTTGGAAAGAATTGATTCTTGACAGCATTAAGCCTTCTAATCTGTAATATGGTATAATTCTACATTATTTGATCTTTTTATACTTTACTGTCTACTGATATTTTGTGCTTTCAAGGTACATGTCTTGCACATATTTTATCATTTGCAGTGCTATGTAATTGACAACATACACATACACAAATGTGCTAAGTTAATTTGAGGGTAGTCTTTTTAACAAATGGTGCAAGATCAATTGAGTATTGTACAGAAAAATATAAATCTTGACCCTTACCTCACACCATACACAAAATAACTTAAAAATGTGTGTTTATAGACCTAAACTTAAGAGACAAAGCTATAAACTGTCTAAAAGAAAATACAGGAGAAAATCCTTGTGACGGTAAGTTTAAAAAACAAATTTTTACTTAGGACACTACTATGGTCTGAGTGTATTCTCCAAAATTCATATGTTGAAATACGAACTCCCCAGGTGATGGCATCCAGACGTGGGGACTTCGGGAGGTAAGTCGTGAAGGGGGCCCTGGTGAATAGGACCAGTGTCCTTATAAAACAGGCCCGGGGGGCTTGTTTGCTTCTCCACCTAGTGAGGACACAACAAGAAGGTGTCACCACTGAGCAAGCAGACTTGCCCCAGTTGCCAGATCTTAGATCTCCCAGCCTCCAGAACTCTGAGAAATGAGCCTTTGTTGTTGGTAAGCCACCAGTTTATGGTATTATGTTATAGCAACCCGAGCAGACTCAGTCACAACAACACATAAACCATTAAAAATGATTAATTGGACTTCGTCAAAATAAAAATCTTCCACTCTCAGAGAAAATCAAACTACAAGCCATAAGCTGACAATATTTGCAAATATATAGATATGATAAAGGACTTGTTTCTAGACTATATAAGGAACTCATACAACTCAATAACACAGAGCAAACAATTCATCTTTTAATGAAATATTTTTTTTTTTTTTTTTTTTTTTTTTTTTTTTTTTTTTTTTTTTTTGAGACAGAGTCTCACTTTTTGTTGCCCAGGCTAGAGTGAGTGCCGTGGCGTCAGCCTAGCTCACAGCAACCTCAAACTCCTGGGCTCAAGTGATCCTCCTGCCTCAGCCTCCCGAGTAGCTGGGACTACAGGCATGCACCACCATGCCCGGCTAATTTTTTGTATGTATACTTTTAGTTGGTCAATTAATTTCTTTCTATTTTTTTAGTAGAGACGGGGTCTCGCTCAGGCTGGTTTCGAACTCCTGACCTTGAGCAATCCGCCCGCCTCGGCCTCCCAGAGTGCTAGGATTACAGGCGTGAGCCACCGCGCCCGGCCAATGAAATATTTTTATTTGCTATAACTGTAGATTTACATGTAGTTGTAAGAACTACATCACATGTTGTCTTTTCCTCCAATGATAACATCTTGCAAAACTCTAGTATAATCACGATCAGCACATACTGACACTGAGACAGCCAAAAGGCAGACATTCCATCACCACAAGGATCCACGTGTCTTCCGCTTTGGGGAGTCCTGCTAGATGCATGTCAGAACTGTGAAATCTATATCCTCCCCACATATCTTTGAAGAATTTTTAAAAAATGTATCTTTGTTCATTTCTTAGGAGAATTCCTTGGCTCTAGCTCCAAACTTACTATTTTGCATTTCACTTTGCTACCCAGTCCATCTATTGAAGTTTTTATTTTGGCAACATTTCATGTTTTCAAAATATCTAATTAGTTTTTATTTTATTTTATGACAGAGTCTCACTCTGTTGCCCGGGCTAGAGTGCTGTGGCGTCAGCCTAGCTCACAGCAACTCCAAACCTCCTGAGCTCAAGCAATCCTCCTGCCTCAGCCTCCAGAGTAGCTGGGACTATAGACATGCACCACCACGCCTGGCTAATTTTTTCTATATAATTTTAGTTGGCCAATTAATTTCTTTCTATCTTTAGTAGAGACGGGGGTCTTGCTCTTGCTCAGGCTGGTTTCGAACTCTTGACCTTGAGCAATCCTCCCACCCCAACCTCCCAGGGTGCTAGGATTATAGGCGTGAGCCACTGAGCCTGGCCTCTAATCGGTTTTTAAATAGTTTGCTATTGTTTTGTGGTAGCAATATTCTCCTTGCCCTCTGAAGTTATTATAGTTCATTTAAAGCCTTATTTGTTCCACGAGCTCATTTTGTTTCCCAGTGTCAATGCATATGTGTATAGGGTTTGGAGCCCTTTTTATGTGGTTGGCTTCCCTCAGTCTGGTGATGGGGCTGCTCCTCTCCCTGCAGGAGGTCCCTCACCGCCTGTCTGCAGCCTTCCTGCACTAGCAGTGAGGCCGCACTGGATCTCCACGGGGCCAGGAATGCATGACACGGAAGAATTCTTTCATGGGAAGCCATGTGGTCTTGTGGACAGAGGCCAAGCCTAAAACCACCACTTCCTCAGCAAGTGACCTTGGGCAAATAACTTTACATGAAGCTCGATTTCTTCGTCTGTAAAATGGGCACATTCCCAACATGCAAAGCCATAGAGAAGGCTATATATGCATAATGTCCAGCAGAAGGCCCAGGGCGGAGCAGACACACTGTGGATGGGGGATGTAAATATTTTTACTTTCTGCCACTTAGAATACTCCCGAGGCAGGATTCGCTGTGTACCTCAACAAATTGTTCTGGACGCTGATGAGACTTAACATCCCCTGTTCAAGCTCAAGCCAACTGTTCCTTTAGGTTGCCCCTGAGCCGACCCCACGGTCAGTATTTCTGCATCTGCTCCACCAATCTCTGTTTCCCTCTGCCTTCTCCAAGCCAGCCTTCCCTGACTCCCACAGCACTCCGCAGCTCTCCCAACTCCAGAACTGCCGACACAACTCATAACCCAGTGAGCCGAACTGTGCGCACGTCACCCCAGCTCGACTCCCGCACGCAGACACACCCCGCTCACCCTGGCCCGACGTCTAGCACGCGGAGGAGCTCCAAGAAGGGCAGAAAGGACACATGACGCCCTGAGGGCCCAGCGCCCTCCCTCTGCTACAGCTCTCCCTGCGTCTTCCCAGGGCAGCAAGACCAGCGAAAGGCTCAGGAGTGCAGAAGCCAGGAGACCTGCAAGCACTCGCTGGTGCTCAAAGGCAAGCTCTCCCACGGGGTGGGTTGCTTTATCCCCGCCATGATTTCCCCCCACTCCCCGCCTCAAGCATCTGCCTCTCCCGGGACTTTACAGCATGAAATGAAAACAGCAAATTTCTCTTAAACATCTTTTTTATTTCTGTTATTTGGTTTTCTACTTTAGTTCACATGGGCTGCTGGCTGCATTTCACACGAAAGCTGACACATCTCAGGACACGCCCCGTAAAACAGAGCACGTATAAATCACCCAGCATGGCCCTGCTTCTTCTGGTTGCTATTGCTGAAACGCCTGGTTCTAAGAGCACGAAAGACAACCTCCCTGTGCATCTGCAGGGAACAAGGACAGGGTGCGGTGGCCGGGCCTGCCAGGATGGGAGAGAGCCAAGATGCGGGGCTCCGGCGTGTCCTTGAGACAACACAGATGCAGACGCCACATGAGCAATTCCAGAAAGATCAGAGCCGCTGGGGGAACATTCCAGAACCGCATCCTCTCTACAGACCCCTTGGCTTCCTCAGCCCCGATAGGTGCTGAAACAAAAGCGAAGGCCGAGGTTGGCACGCCCCCCAAGCCAGCGGGCCTGCCCCCGGCCTCACCACCAGGAGAGCCTGTTTCCTCCCGGCCTGCAGCCCCTGCCCACCTGCGTCCCCAGCTGCGCCCACCGCCGGCCTCGCCCAGCTCTAAAACGTCTTGCCCTCAAAGGCCTGGAGGTTGAAGGCAGTATCCAGAAACTTCTTCAGAGACACCAGGTGAGTGTTCCGGTTTCCTGTGGCCGGTGCCGCTGCTGGGTCGCGGCCGACGTACCTGGAGGAGGAGAGCCGGGCTGAGGGCAGGCCGGGGCGGGTCTGCACCCTCCCGGGACTGCGGGGCAGCGTCTGAGGAAGGTGCAGGGCGGGGCCGAGGGCCCTGCCTTTCAGCACCGCACCGCCCCAGAGAGCTGCGGGCCAGGGCCAGGCTGATACCCAGCCACAGAACGGGAGGAGAAACTGTCACCTCGGTGCCACCAGACTTGTCCTCAAGGACAACAAACGAGGCTACAAATAAGGCTTAGGGGGCAAATGCCCCGCAGAGCTCCTCGTGAGTTCCTCACGCCCCTCCCCGCCTTCCCAAGGACAGCCGCGCCAACACCCAACACCCAACACCCGCTGCGTGCGAGCCCCTGGGGGACTGCGCCACACCGCGTCCAGCCCGGCACCGCCCTGCCTAGAGCTGAAGAGCCTGAGGCCCCGCCACACAGCCGGCCTAGGGCCACACGGCAGGTCTGGACACGCAGCGGGCTCTCTAGCTCGGTTCTGGCTACAGAACAAGCAGAGGTTGCTCTCTGCA
This sequence comes from Microcebus murinus, assembly GCF_040939455.1. Taxonomy (NCBI): domain Eukaryota; kingdom Metazoa; phylum Chordata; class Mammalia; order Primates; family Cheirogaleidae; genus Microcebus; species Microcebus murinus. The sequence goes on along the minus strand of NC_134117.1, from coordinate 76,808,657 downwards.
CACGGTGCCGACGACGCCCGCCCCGGGTGGGCCGCCCTCCCGCCCAGCAGAGGCACCCCAGGCAGATACCAGATGGGCCGGGCGCGGCTCAGGACGGTCGTGAAGCGCGGGCTGACGTAGTCATAGTAGCCCATGTTCTTATGCTCCTCCTGACACCACGCCAGCTCCGCGCCTCGGTACTTCTCTGCCTCCTGCTTGATCAGGTCGAAGGGGAAGGGCGAGATCTGGGGAGGCAGGAACGAAGGGGAACATAGCCAGGGAGGGGCAGTGTGCCCAGGGCCTCAGGACGGGAGCCACAGGGCCTGCCCACCCTCGCCAGCCCCCACCCTGGCCTGCCTGGCACGCCGCCCAGGGCCGGGGCTGGCGATGGGACCTTGCCCACCACTCTGGCCACGCGAGGGGCTTGGCACACCTGCTCCAGGCGCGTGATGGCCACCTGCTCCTCCAGGCCCTGGCTGCTCCGCTCCCTCACCAGGTCGTAGTACACCTTCCCCGTGCAGAAGATGAGCCGCCGCACCCGCTCGGGAGCCTGCGCCGCAGCCCCACCTTCAGGGATCACCCGCTGGAAGCTGGTCCCTGGAGGAGTGACGGGGCGTTGCTACCCAGGGGCTCAACAGCGCAGGAGACAGGCCCGCACTGCCCGGCTCTCTCTGGCCACTAAGACAACCCCAGGCCTGAACCTGTGGCTGCAGTGGGCATCTCTTGATCAAAAGGTGGAGAGGGGCAGCTGACACCCTGAGATGCCACAGCGAGAGGAGGGGAGACAGGGAAGCAGCCAAGGGCAAAGCCCTGGGAGCAGCGCCACTTAAGGTGATGGGGACTGGGGTGCCAGAGGGATGGCCCCGAAGGGAACGCAGAAGGCGACATGATGGACCCCTCTGGTACCATCATCCTCTGCCCCAGGCCTGCGTGGCACTCTGGCCCCATCACCAAGCAGTGTCGCAGGAGGCCGCTGCACAGCCCTCCTCCCTCCACCCTGCAGCCGAGCCTCCATCTCCAAGCCTGTCCACTTTCCCTCCTGAGCTCACACCACGTGCCAGGCACCAGGTCAGGCGTGCTACAAAACCTCTCAGGAGGCTGCTGACAGTCCCCACATCCCTGCGTCCCCACGCTGAGGCAGAGAGGGCAAACGGCTGCCAGGGCCCAGGAGGAAAGCCAGGCAGTCGGCCCAGGCAGTCCAGCCTCAAGGCTGGAGCTCTGAATTGCCACTTCAGCTGCCCGCCCACACCAGAGGGACAGCCAAACACACGGGGACACAAAACCAATGCCTGTCTGCGCCGAGGCCCTTCCTGGCCAGCCCCTGGCCCTCCCCTGCAGCCCAGGACCATTTTCCAAGACGTTCCGCTCAGCCAGCCTCACACCTGTCCCTCTCTGGTTCTCCACTGAGTCACATCTCCATTTCAGCACCTTCAGGCACTTTATCTGACCCTGACTCCCAGGCATGTGAGGCTGAGGGCCACTGGAGGGGACACCAGGTATCCAGGGCCAATAATGTCTGTTTGGCTCATCAATTTTAAAAATGGACAAATAAATGAATGATACTCAGTGCCTTGCTAGCCTGGCAGACCTCCGCCAGGCCTCAGCCAGCCCGGCTAGGGTGTAAGTGGCCCCAGTGCTCACCTCTGGCCCTGAAGCTCAGCCCAAGTGACCCAAACTGGCCCGCCTCAGCCAGCCACCACGCCAACCTCCCAAGCCCCTGGCTGGCGGGGACTGTGCCAGGAGCTGCTGTGGGGCCAGCAGAGCCACAGGCAGAGGGGAGGACAGAAGAGCCTCAGGGCAGAAGCTACCCCAGGGTCACCAGGCCCCACCCCGGCCACCACCCCGATGTGGGCTGCCCCACACGCCCAGGCAGGCACGTACCGGATACCATCTGGTCAAAGCTGGATTTGGCCTCTGGATGCCTCAGCAGAGACTTGGGCGTGAAGATGATCAGCTGGAAGGGAAACACACGCCCAGCTGCCAGCTGCCCGCCCGGCCAGGGCCCGCTTCCGCGCCACACGGACGGACACTTACCGGCTTGCGGAAGGGCAGCAGGATCTGCCGGCGCAGCACGTGGAAGTAGTTGGCCGGCGTGGAGCAGTTGACCACAATCCAGTTGCAGTCATAGAGCTGCCTCACCTCGAAGTCCTCGGTGAACGCCTGTGGGGACGGGACGCGCTGGCTGGGGTGGCTGTCTGCTGCACCACGCCCGGGACCTGCCCCGTGGGCACAGCAGGGCGCGCCCCCGTCCTGGGCACTCACGGGGTAGGCGTCCGAGTCGTCATTGCTCATCTGCAGGAACCTCTCGGGCCGCGCTGAGGAGTGCTCCGGGCCCTGAAAGCAAACGCCACGCCCCTGCTGGCCCCATGGGACAGACGCAGGACAGAACAGGACCCCAGGCTCAGGGCAGAGTCTGGAGGGCTTCTTGGCGGAGGTGCCCTCGCTCTGGGGTCTGAACCACAGGAAAGTACCAGGACCGCGGGGAAGAGCCGGACCCTCGGGGTGAGGTCTGCCAGGCCCAGCGCGTGAATGTGCAAAGCAGGAGGAAAAGCGAAAGGCCCACACTGAGACACTCTCTGGAACATTCTGGAACAGCAGCTGCCACGCCTGAACGTGTGCTGTGCATGAGGCGTAGTTCCAGGGACCCCGCCTGCATCACTCACTAACCTCGCCGGCAGCCCGTGGGGGAGACACCCTTACCCCTCTTCACGGACGAGCCCGGGAGGGCACAGGCAGACAGGGAATGACCCTGCAGCCCGCAGCCCCGGCAGCCTGGGCCTCACCAGGGGCCCCTCTGCCGTGAGGGCAAGACGAGCCCACGCGGGTTTCCAGGCTGGCTTCCCGAGGGATGGAGGTGGCCTGTCCCACGGCCACCAGCCACCCCTTCGTGGGGGCAGCCCACGGACCCGGCACCACAGGCACCGGCTGGCCTACCCTCCATGCCCGGCCTGGCCCCCACGCCTCCCTGAGAAGCTGCCTTCACGGCAGGGCGGCCGCGAGCAGTCACGCCTCTCCTCAAGGAGCTCCCAGTCTCGGGGACTCCGCAGCAGGAGCAGCAGCGCAGAGTGCAAAGAACTGGACGTGCCGCTTGGGCGTGTGCCGCTTGGGCGTGTGCCGCTTGGGCGTGTGCCGCTTGGGCGTGTGGCGCTGTGGAGTCCTGCCCAGACGACCAGGCCCTGCTGAGTGGGACCTTAGGGACGTGCACTGCAGCCTGACCCTCCAGGGGCACAGAAGGCCTTGCCCTGGGTCACAGACCCGGTAGTGGCCGGCCCACCCTGCTTGCTCTCTGCTGCCCTGAGCTAGCACTGCCAGCTCCTCCTGTCCCCTGCCTGTCTCCCACCCCTGGTCAGGCCACATGCCTAGGAAGTGGCATCATGACACTCTGCTCCTTCCTCCCCACCCCAGGGTGCACCCAGCCTGCACCCCTTCCCTCTACGCTGAGTGTGGCTGCATAGGCAGGTCACAAAGGAGGGGGCCAGAGGACAGGCAGTATTGCACAGCGTAGGTTCAAATCCCAGCTACTGGCTGTGTGACCTTGGGCAAGCTGCCCCACCTTTCTGTGTCTCAGTTTTCCTCCTCAGGCCAGTGGGAACAAGAACTACTTCATTAAGTTGTTGTATGGACCGCAAGAGTTAACACAGAGAAAGCGTTAACAGTGCCCGGCACACAGTAAGCCCTCTCACGTGGCGGCTAATTCTGCTGCTGGTATCATCTCAGCAGCTGCAACACACAGGTATGTAGGCCCAGGTGCTGCCAGACCCTGGAAGGCATCTACCACCCAACCCAGAAGGGGCCAGTGTCCATCCCACCGATCCCAGGCCTGCCGGAGCCCACTGGGCCACCAGCCACCACCACAGCCCTCACCATGCCCTCCATGCCGTGGGGCAGCAGAAGCACAATGCCGTTGTGCCGCACCCACTTGGCCTGGCCGGTGCTGATGAACTGGTCGATGATGCACTGGGCTGTGTTGTGGAAGTCGCCAAATTGCGCCTCCCAGAGGACCAGGGCGTTGGGGCTGGCCATGGCGTAGCCCAGCTCAAAGCCTAAACAGAAAACACCAAGATAGAGCTTGCTGTACACTGTCACCAAGTGGCAGTGGCTCCAGTCAAACCCAGCCTGTCTCAGCACACCCTCCCTGCCCCCACCCATCCTTCCCAGGCCAGGAAGAGCCCAGGGATACCCTGGGACTCAAAGAGAAGCATGTCCCTCCTGGGAGCGGGCAACATGCTGCAGATGCTACCCTAAGCCCTGACTTCACATGTGGCCAGGTCCAGCCTTATCTAAATCGGTATCTAAAGATATCCTGGGGTGGGGGCGGTGGCTCACACCTGTAATCTTAGGCTGAGGTGGGAGGACCGTTTGAGCTCAGGAGTTTAAGACCAGCCTGCGCAAAAGTGAGACCCCGCCTCTACTAAAAACAGAAATAAATTAATTGGCCAACTAAAAATATATAGAAAAAAATTAGCCGGGCATGGTGGTGCATGCCTGCAGTCCCAGCTACTCGGGAGGCTGAGACAGGAGCCCAGGAGTTTGAGGTTGCTGTGAGCTAGGCTGACGCCACAGCACTGTGGCCCAGGCAACAGAGTGAGACTCTGTCTCAAAAAAAAATAAAAATAAAGATATCTTGGGGAGCAGCAGGGACCATCTGCCAAGAGGAACTCCCCCAAACACGTGCCGAGCTGCTGAGGAGCCGGGGCAGGAACAGCCCCAGCTGCGTCTCCCGGAGGCCTGGCCGTCCTCCCGGGAAGGCAGCGAGGGGAAAGCGAGCCCGCTGATGAGCCGCGGGACAGTGTGTCCAGGGAACGCCGTCGGGACAGCCTGGAGCCCAGGACGGGACCGCAGTGCAGGGCTGCTGGACGCAGGGCAGAGGAGGTGAGGCGGGGCTCAGGAGTGCAGGGTGGCCGGGCCAGGGCCGGCGACAGTTGGCGGCTGTGGCCATGGTGGGCTCTGCCGCTCCCCGTCTGGGCCCAGCGTGGCTGGTGTCAGAGAAGGGGCTCTGGCACCCACAGAGTCCCCCTCCAGGCAAGCAAGGCCCCGGCTGGATCCCTGCGAGGCCCAGATGGGACAGATCTCTTCCTCCACATGGCCTCAGGTGGGGGCAGCCCAGCCACAGCCTCAGGGCCAGACCCTGACCTGGCCTCCCCAGGGGCCTCTGAGCCTCTCCAGCCCTTCCCGGGCCCTGACCTTGGCCTGTCTCTGCTCCCCAGGCGTCCCAGGGCCCACCTGACCTGCAGGCAGAGCTCGGACCCACCCAGGACTCCGTACTCCGACAGGGAGCTGTTGCACACGGTGTAGGGGGCCTGGTCAGGCCAGAGATGGTTCATGGGGACGCACGTCCTCCGGTCGACCTCCTGGTCATGCAGAACATGGTGCCGGTGACTGCGGAGAGACAGACCGGGCAGGGGGCTGGCACCTGCTCACCCACAGCAGGGCGGCCGCGGCAGGAGGCAGGCAAGCCTTCGTCACTGTCCCAGGAAACCTGCAGGGTCCCACAGGACGGCACCAGGAAGGCCGTGGAAAGCCTCCGGGCTGTCCCGCGGAGCCTCCCCAGCGCTGCCCCTGCCTGCCGCGCCCACACACAGCTGCGGCAGGTCTTGGGGCAGGACTTGCGAGCTGTGGCACCTCCCTGAGTCACAGCTTCTGACCACAGAGGGACCTGATGAGACCTCCGGGGTGCTGGGTGGAGCCTGAGACCTAGGAGGTCACACTCCTGGGGCACTGTCCCTGTGCACCCTGCTGGCCCCTTTACCGTCTCCCCTGCCCTGTCCCAGCAGGAATGCTGTGCAGCGCCTGAGGCTGGCGCAGTAAGGAGGCCGCCTAGGTGAAGCCCACGCCTGGCAAGGATGACGTGCGGCTCAGAGAATCATCGCAGCCACCTGGGCCCCTGGCCGGAGCAAGGCCGGCGGGGCTGAGCAACCAGGACATGAGAAAGCCAAGCTGTTGCGTCCTGGAAGCCACGCCACCCTGGCTCCGTAACATATGTGGATCTGAACAAGTCAGAATCCAAAACGCTGAGGGCCCCAGACCAAAGGAGACGTGACATGGACAACTGGCAAGTGTAAGTCCCCATCTGGATTAAAAAACGTCAACTGCAAACAAATTAAACAGGGAAGGCTGGCTTGATAGCAGTTCACACACGGCATAAAAAAAGATCTTGAGGACCAGAGGTGACCACAAGCTTAATACTAGTTGACAGTGGACCCAGCAGTCAGCTCCGCACACCTGCTCCCATGGAGGACAGACAGGTGGCTCAGAGGCCCCCTGACGACTTGGCCTGAGAGCAGAGTCCGGGGCTGCTGATGTGATTCCAGTGAAGATCTCGGCCAGACAAGGGCCCTTTTTGGGGTCCCCCAGGTCAGGAAAAGGAGGAAGAGCCGGCTCCACTCTAGATCTCCCATGCTGACTCGGAACTCCTGAATGGGCTCAATGGGACAAGGCCACTGCCCTGGGCCAGGAGACCACGTGCCCTCACCTGAACGTGCCCCTCTCCACGTCCTGCCCGCTGAGCCGCACATGGGTGCCCTCCTTAAGCAGGGAGCCGAAGGCCATGTACTCTGCCAACGCCCAGTCCACCGCCCGATTCCTGGTCATGTCTGCGCGGCCCCGCAGGATGCGAGACAGGCCTGTGGAGGGAAGGGCTGGCTTGAGGGCTGCAGGGCTGGCCACCCGCCTGGGAGGGCTGCAGGGCTGGCCACCGCGTGGGCCTGGGGAGGGTGCACGTGTGTCCTGTGCGCACCCCCCACAGAGCAGGGCCCGCCCAGCACCAGGCACCCCCACGGCCAACACGAGGGGCCGCCTCCCTGTGCCAGACACTGCCCTGGCACAAAGCCACCCCAGGGAGGAGGCAGACTCCCACTCTCCAGAGGAGGAGACTGAGGCTCAGAAGAGGGAAGTCGTTTATTTAGGACCACACAACTGCCATGGTGCTCAGACCTGCCCCGGGCCCCCTGGCCTGTGCTGTTCTGCCGTGCTCCCGTCGGCCCCACGCATGCACACAACCAGCCGTGACACACACACAGAGCAGGCGCTCAGCCACTGGCGGGAGCCTCAGGACACCTGGGCTTGCACGCCCACTGTGAAGGACCCAACACAGCCGTGGGCCTCCAGACTTCCCAAGCAAAGGCCACAGGGGCCACGGGGGTGAGAGGGGGTGCAGTCAAGGAGTACCCACAGCCCAGCAGCCCCAGAGTGGTGGGGTTGTCCCACCCAGACACCAGCAAGCCTGTCCTCCCTGCCGCAGAGTCCTGCCCATAGCCCAGACCCACCGCCCCCTCGGGAAGCCTCCGCCTCCCTGCTCCACGCCTGGACAAGCCACGCCCTGGCAAAGGCATCTGGAAAACCCAAGGTGCCGACCTAGGACCAGTGGCCGGCACCCACTGCGAGCGTGGCATCGCACCTGCCCGGCTCCAGTGCCCACCCTGAGAGTGCTCTTGCCGCAGGCACCCCACAGGGACACGCATGCCCCTCCCCTGGCGTCCCAACTGCCCTCCCTGCCGGGCACAGTGTTGGCACTGGGACAGTGGCCCCTGCTGGAGCCTGTACAGCCTCACCTGTGTGGATCTTGAAGTCCTCCAGGGGCACAGAGCTGGCCACATGGCCAATGTGGGTCAGCACGTCCTCAGGGATGCCTGTCGCCGGGCACGTCATGCTCTTGGGCTCCCCGTCCATGTTGAAGAAGCCTGAGAGGGAGAGAAGCTCCATCCAAGCCCCTGCAGTGGCAGCTCCGGTCCCTGGGCAGCCTGTCCCCCCAGGCCTAAGGGGCCCTCGGCTTCATAGCACCGCTGGCACCTGGACTCACCCTGAGCCCACCTCGGAACCCGCGGCAGCTGGACAGCCACACCTGCAGCTCCCACACCGGCCCTTGGTCCCCAGGGTCACTGCTGACCTAGCCCAGCCCGCCCGACAGGGAGGCCCTCTGAGCACGGCAGAGCGCGGAGCTGCAGCTAGCACATGGCCGAGCGCCTGCCCCCAGGGCTTCCTCCCCATCTGGCCCCGCCTCCCTTTCCAGGAGGCGCTGGCCACGCGTGCTCCCAGGGCGATGCCACCGTGGACCTGCAGAACTCGTCCCCACACAGCCTGGCAGTCTCAAGGACACAGGTCTTAGCCCCTGCGCTGGGCAGTGGCCGCCCTCAACAGCCCATCCCAGTCCTGGTGCCAGGGCCAGACCCTGAGGCCCAGGGGCGCCCCGAGCCACGCACTCGCTCACCGGGCCAGGGGGAGTCCAGCCAGTGCTTTATGTGCAGGATCTTCTTGTCCTTGGACCTGCCGTAAGCCTCCTCGCAGATCCGGTCGTACTTGGCGATTTCCTCCTACAACCAGGATGAAGGTCTGAACAGAAGCGGGCACCCTAGAACTCTCTGTCTGCTGGCTTGGGGGCTGTCTTTGGCTAGAGGCCAAAGTTTCGGAGTTTAGGGGGATCTCGGACAGGTACCCCAAGCCAGGTGGGCCTGCTGTGTGCTTGGCAAGGGGTTGGGGGAGACCCAGGGAAGACTCACAGCCCTTGCTCTCAGAGCTCTCTGAAGGGAGGAGGACTAACATGTCACAGATAATTGTGGGGACAACCCTGGCTCAGGGACACCTCTTACAGGAAGCCTTCCTGGACTCCTGCCTGTGGCTGGGCTTCCCCCACATCGCAGTGCTCACTGTGTTTCACCCAGCTATAATTGTGTCCTTAGTTTTCTGTCCCCTTTGGTAACCAGGGGCTCTTGGGGACAAAGACCATATTCACTACATCTTTAAATCCTGAGTCCCCAGCACTGGGCTGGTAACATCAGCCCCAGGGCCCCCACCCGAGGCTTGTCCTGGTGGCCACGCAGCCCGCCTGCCAACCTCGAACTCCTGCAGGGTGACTGTGCCCTCGGCGATGAGCTTGTCCGCGTACTTCTTCAGCACAGGCACCTGTCTGTGTATCTGCTTGTACATGAGCGGCTGCGTGAACATGGGCTCGTCCATCTCATTGTGGCCACGCCGGCGGTAACAGACCTGCAGGGGCAGCCACAGGGCCTCAGGTCCTGCCCCACACCAAGTGGCCAACGCTGCCCCTGCCAAACTGGGCACATGGGCCAGGGCACACACCTTGAGGGCCCTGAGGGCTCCACCATCACCTGTCACTGAATGAAGGTCCCAACCCTAGGGCTTTGCACAGATTGCTCCTGGTGGCACTAAATCTCCCATCCAAGAAGAGCTCCCAGCCCCGAGTGCTGACGATGCTGGAGACCTGGCCAGCTCAGCACGCAGGGACGGGCCACCTACCCCCGCCTGGGCCTCAGCACCCCCAGACCCACCAGGTCCACGACAACGTCTTTGTTAAAGGTGTTTCTCCACTCGGCCGCCACGCTGCACACGTATATCACAGCCTCTGGGTCGTCCGCATTCACGTGGAAGATGGGCGCGTTGACCACCCGGGCCACGTCGGTGGGGTACGGCGAGGAGCGGGCCATCCGGGGGTCCGTGGTGAAGCCAATCTGCAGAGGCAGGCAGAAGGCGGCGCCGCTCTGTTTATTGGAGCGAGGCAGATGGTGCGGGCCGCAGAGACTGGGCGGGTCTCGGAGCTGGGGAGGGTCGGGGGACATTGTGGGGTGTCGGGGAAAGCCCTGCAATTAGACGTGGCAGCAGCTCCCACGGCAGGCAGCAGCACAGGGGGGTCTCACCTGCCCCTTTGCCAGTCGTCTTACACCCAGGTAGTGAGGGACGCGGGCCTGGGCAGCCCCAGTCCCGCCAGTTACTGAGCACACGACCTTGGGCCAGGGACTTACACTCCCAAAGCCGCAGTTTCCTCATCTATAAAAAGGGTTCAGTAAATTCCTGCCTCTCGGGATTATTCAAGGAAGATTAAATGACTTAATGCAAGTAAGGCAGTTAGCACGGGATTTTCTAGGATCAAAAGATAAGCTGTGATTGCCTTAGAGCAGGGCGCCGCGATCCCTGTGTCCTAAGACCAACCCGCTCATGCAGAGCTAAAGGGAACACCCAGTCCACAGCAGCCTCTGCCAGGCACCCGTTACTCGTGGACTCCTTTCGCCCTCACAACCTTCTCCGGTGTACACGTATACACGTGCAGGTGTACGTGGGCACGTGTGCACATATACACGTGCATGTACCAGTGTATGCAGGCACGTGTACACACCCATGTGCCGGGGTACATAGGGATGTGTGCATCACTGAGGCAGCAATTCAGCTCCCTGAATGGATCTCCAAAGATGGGGCGATGCTCACGAAGCCGGGGCGGCCCATACCCTCACCTGGTTGTTGACGACGACGTGCACGGTGCCGTTGGTGGTGTAGGACGGCAGGTCGCTCAGGTGGAAGGTCTCATACACCACGCCCTGGCCAGCGAAGGCAGCATCCCCGTGCACCAGGATGGACATGACCTGCAGGGCAGGGTGTGAGCCAGGAGGGCCGTGCCCCAACCTGCACGCCCAGACCTGCCACCTGCCCTGTGAAGATGTGGCGCCGGCCCTCAGAGCCCTCCCCACAGCACCCAGACCCAGGCCCAGGCCCAGGCCCAGGCCCAGGCCCCGCCACAGCCTGCGAGCTCGCCTTCTTGCCCTGCGTGTCCCCACGGTAGAACTGCTCTGCCTTTGTCTTGCCCTGCACCACAGGGTCCACGGCTTCCAGGTGGGAGGGGTTGGCCACGAGTGACAGAGTGATGTTCCTGTTGGTGACACGGTTGATCCTCTCGTGGTACATGCCCAGGTGGTATTTGACGTCCCCGGAGCCCTGAAGGTGGAGGTGGGCATGTGACGAACCCACCCCTCCCACACCAGCCAGGTAGAGGCTCAAGCCCACAGGCGGGCGCTGCCCGCACACTCCCCCTTCTGCTGGCCTAAGGGAGGAAGGCGGGTTGCCCCAGGGCCTGGCTCAGAGCCCACAGACGAGCCAGCCCTCAGAGCCCCTCGGCACCTTCAACCTGTGTCCTCCCGGCACACTGACCACAGCGCAGGAAAGGATTAAAGCACCGGAAGGAGGGCCATCCCGCATGCAGTGGCAGCGGCAGCAGGGGATGCAGGATGACTTCTAAGTGCCAGCATTGAGGCCTCCAGGGAAATGCAAGAGCGGGTCCCTGCCCCACCCCTCACAGCAGGCTAGCAACACGCACACGACTGACAGAGCCAGCACGGCACCGGAAGAAAACGTGACATGTTTTATGATCTCGGAGTAGGGAAGGCTTACTCTCTAAACAATATCCAAAGCCTAGAAAACATAAAAGATAAAACAGCTAAGATCCAATAAATTTGTCATCGGGGAGCAAATCCATGCACAGTGTTAGGGGAGAAAAATCAAGCTGAGAAAAATGTTAATAAGACACACGCAGGCAAGCAGCTGATTTCCTTAATACAAAACATCCTCAAAATCAGTTGAGCTAAAGCCCCAAAACCCTATAGGAAAATGGGCAGAAACCATGAACAAGAATTACAGAAAAAGAAATGCAAATGGCTCCAAAACATGTGAAAAGACACTTTATCAAATTCATAACAAAGAGATGCATGACAAGGAAGCCTTTCGTTGCACCTGCCTCGCTGGCGAAGGGGAAAGGCTCAGCCGAGGGAGGGAGGGCGCGGGAGGCCCCGTGGCCCCGGCACATGCCATGCGGCCTCACCGACATCTGCAAGCTCTTGTCCCGCCTCGGCTCCAGCCACTGTTTCTCAGACAGATCTAACAAGTATCCTTGCCCACGCGTGAGCAAGGCTGTGAGCAAGGACCTCCTCGCCCCCTAACGCCCAAAGACTCTGCGGCTCTGAGAAGCCTGGGGTAGCTCACAGGTGCCGGCAGGAAACAATGGCGACTTGTTAAGTGAAAACAGTGGGTGCCAAACAGCGCCACAGCTGCTCCTGCGGCCTCTTATACGTGAGGATGTACTCGACCAGTTCGCGTCTGCACCTGTGGGGCACGTTTCTGGATGCACACTCCCACACGCACACGCACACGCACACGTACACGCAGGGCGGCCAGAGACGGCGGGGGGATGGACGGTCCTGGGAGCAAAGGGACACAGAGGAGGGAGTGACAGGCCCACTGCCCAGAGGACCAGGAGAATCAGCGGAAGGGAGACGGGTGGGACCTGGAAAGAGGCAGAGAGCGAGGGGCAGGGCCAGCAGAGCGGGCTGGGGCCGGGCCAGGCCAAGGCCCGCGGGCAGTGCGTGGGGCACGCACGTGCCAGGCAGGGCGGGAGCAGGCCAGGCCCCCTCGGCAGACTGAAGGGCACAGGATGCCGCCCTGCCCTCCCAGACTCTCCTGGGCAAGCAAATGAGCGAGGGGCCCTCCTGGCCCACAAGCTGAAGTAACTTCTGGCAGCCCCCTGCCCCTCTCTGGGCCTCAGTTTCCCTAGCTAGAGCCTGAGAGGTTGGCCTAGATCATCCAAGGGCCCTCCCAGCTATCACAAACTGCAGCCCTTGCTCCAAAGAGCCCTAAGGGCCTCACGCAAGCATGCGGCCCCTCTCCCCCACTCTGCTCCACGCTGTGCACCATGACGCCCGTCTCAGCCTGGAAGCCCCGGCCCAGCCCTCCGCAGTCCCCCTCCCAAATACCAGGCTCCCCAGGGGCACCGGGACCAGGCGTGGCACACACCTCGTCTGCTGCCTCTAGCTTGGGGTCAAACTGGCAGAAGATCTGTTCCAGGTCCTTGCGGATCACATTGGCCAGCACGTTCAATCTGCCCCTGGAGCCAGAGGGGGCTGGGCTCTCACCTGGCACAAAGGCTGCCCCCCACCAGCCCAGCATCACCTGGGACCTACCCGAGACAGCATGTGGGGTGGGGCCCCTCCCTGGTGGAGCCCAAGTGAGGCCCAGCCCTCCCATCCCGCCTCAGTCTATGAGGCCAGGGAGTGGCCCGGCCAGCCAGCTGCCTCCAGGCAGACAGCCCAGCACGTCACAGCCAGAGGCCCTCAGGAGCAGGGCCACCCAGCCGCATGGCAGCTGCCCACTCACCTCCACCCAAAAGCTGAGCCCAGCCCGGTGCCCTGGCTCCACCCTGCCCTCGGCTTAATCTGCTGATGCTCAGCCACTGACACGCAGCCCTCTGTGACCGTGATGCCAGCAGCAGGACAGGACAGGGGACTTGGCTGACCCTCAAGTCAAGGGTCAGTCTTGTCCCTTGACTGACTGGTCCTCTGGTGACCTGTCCAGGGAGCTGAGGTCTGGGGTGTGAGGACAGGAGGGCAGCCAGGGACCAGGGATTCTCCTGCCCAGCCTGAACTTCCCCATGGAGCCGTTAACTGGGCGTGGGCACCAGCCTGATGGGGACGCAAGAGGTGGTTCAAACTCGCCCCACACAGCCCACCAGCCCCATGTGGCCCTGTGATGGGGGCAGCCCTCTTCCAGGTTGGCCTATCCCTGTTCTGTGGGCCTACAAGAGTCCCCTCTCCCACTCTGGGGGCCTGGCCTGGCTTGGAACAGCCCCATTCCCAGAGCCCTCCTCAAGCCACCCCTGGCCACCAAGCGCCACCCTCTCCTGCTGTTCTATCAGCCCAAGACCAGAAGCCCTGAGTATCCCAGCCACCTTGGGCCACAGGGCCAGCTCTGCCTGTCCCTCTGACCGGACACTGGGCATTTCCAGACCCTCAGAGCACAGAGCCTGTGACAGACAAACCCTGCTCCTGGCAGGCCAACCACAGGATGGGACACTCTGCACCATGCACCTGAATGTCCCCACCATGCACCTGAATGCCCCTCATGCTGGTGCAGCCCTGGGCTGGCCTGACCGCAAGCAGCTCCCTGGGTCATAGGGGAGCCTGTGGATGTTGTCTCAAGACAGCTCAGCACATCCTCATGTGCCCCATTCAGCAGAAACCCTGGCCACCATGGCCCCTGTCCCCCACGCTGCATTCCTCAGTAGTCCCCGGGCTCAGGCTCAGAGGTAAACCTAGCTGCGTGGCAAACCCTCCAAGTCTTCATCAGGGTCAAGGGAAACAGGCAGGCAGCCTGCAGATAGGGCAGAGACCCTCAGCTCATCTCCAGAGACCTCCCTCCAGGGTGGCCAGCCTGGGCCACCTGCCCAGGCCCTGCCCTCACTTTCCTGGGAGAAGCCTCTGCCCAACTCCTTGTCCACAGGAACCTCAAGAAGCACCATGCACCTCCTTCTGAAATCCCAGCCCTCCGAGGAATGGCGGTAACAAAGCCAGAGGGAAAAGGAGCCTCAGAGAACAAGTTAGTCCCTGGCCCAGTGTGGCTCTGGGAGGAGCAGGCTAGGCGCAGGGTCTGTGGGAACTTTCCAGGCCACCCCTCTGCTGGCAGCTCCCACCAAGGCCCTGCTCTGACTGCCGTCCCACTCTCCCTCCCAAGGCCGGAGGAGGTGGGCAGGCCGGGTGCAGGCCCACCTGTGTGGCATCCCCAGTATGACATTCTCAATGCCCATCTCACTGGATTTGTCAATGATGGTCTTGAGGGCCGGAATCATCACCTCACAGCCCTCCAGGCCAAACCGCTTCTCTGAGGACCACTTCCGGGCCAGGAAGTCTTCAAACCTGCTTGTGGGAGGAGACAGGAAGGGGGGAGAAGGACGGGGCTGGGGCTCACGGGGGAAGCTCATGAGTGCTCTGAACCCAACACCCAGGACAGAGGAACTTCGAGGCCACCACCGCCAGCGTCTGCGTGGTGCAGGACCCACCGCACACACTGCGCCTGTCCCACCAACAAGGAGCACAGGGTCAGGGGAGGCTGGGCCCTCCCAGGCGAACCAAAAGCCTCTGCCTGAACCCCTTCCTGCTGCCACCCTCCTCCTCTTCACAGCCAGACCCCACCCGCTCCCACTGTCCTCCAGCCACATGCAAAGGGCTCCCTTGCCAACCCCCAGAGACCTCCGCCGGCTGAGTGCAGGCTCCAGCCCACAGCCCACTGCTCAGGAATCCACTGTGCACACGGCAGCTGGGCCAGGTGCTCCGCCAAGCTCCTCGGCCCGGGCAGACCCAGCTTCGGGGAGCCCAGCAGGCAGAGCCAGGAGGTGCTGCTACCCTCACGCCGCCTTCTGCCCAACTCCCACAGCCACTTCCTGTGCCTTCTGCCCTTGCTCAGAGCGCCCTGCTGTCATGTTCTGGAGCCCCATCCCTGCCCACCTGACCAGCTCTTGGCCAAACTGTCCGAGCACCTGGTCCCAACACTCCTCCTAAAGCCTTTCCACAGTGAGGTGGGGCGGGGGGGGAAGTTGGGGGTGGGAGGGAGGCCAATCCAGTCCTGCCTTCCGTGGCCAGACACCCGCCTAGTTTCTTAGCCAGGGCCTGGGACATCAGGTAGAGCCTGGGACCAGGCCCTGCAGCCACTCAGGTCGTCAGGGGGGCCGACCTCATGGACCGCACCAGGCGGGCCAGCAGGGTCCGCTTCTCCTCGCTGGAGAACTGCATCACACCAGGGGTCTCGAACTTCTGCCGGATCCACTGGCACTGCTCCACGTCGTTGATGAACATGAACTCCAGGCCAATGTGTTGGCAGTAGGTGCTCTGGGGGGACAGGTGGGGACTCCACCAGGAGCCGGGAAGAGGGGCGACAGCCCCGGTGTCCGGGGCTCTCCGGAGTGCACCTGCACCCCTTCTAGTGCACTCCAGAGAACTCCATCAGCAGTGGCCGGCACACCTGCCTGTGCTCACCTCCAGGCGCCGAATGATCTCCCGCAGAGAGAGGGTGCTTTCGGAGCCCCCGATGAAGGTGGTCGTGGGCAGCTGGAACTCCTTATCGAGGTCAGCCTCCTGCAGGTCGTAGAAGGCTGGAGGAGGTGGCACAGCAGAGCCCAGGCAGCAGAGAGTGGGGAGGGAGGTCAGACCCAGGTGGGGCCCTCAGTCTCCCCAGTACCCACCTCCAGGTCCAGCCTGGGGAGCAGGGCCAAGAGCCAGAGCGTGGCTCTGCTGCCACAAGGGTGGGCTCAGACAAGGCTCTCAAGCTTGCTGAGCATGGGCACCAGCTGGGGAGGAGGGGCCGTCCCTCTTGGAGACATGTACACAGGCAAGGTCAGAGGGAAGCCTGTGGCTGCTGCCTGGGCTGCATGGACCCTGAGGCACCTCAGGGCCCAAAAGCCCCTCACTAAGCCACCCAACCATCATTGCCATGGCAACATGGAAGGGTCCCAACTCTCACCCAATTTATCAATAGTCGTGATCAAGTCTGAAGGCACAAAGGAGTCCAGGTCTGCATCCAGAATGCCCAGGGGGTCCAGCTGGGCCACATGGTGGCCCCGGATCTGGGGGAAGGAAGAGGGCAGGCAGAGTTGGGGCCGGCTGGATAGACCTTCGCCAAGGCCAAGGTTCTGGGCCCAGGCCCCTCACTTCCCACTTCGGCTTTTCAAGTTTCCATGCCTCCACCCCACAGCCACTGCACTACTGCCGACAAGATCCCAGCCATGGCCACCAGGATGGCAGGAGCTCAACCCAGTTTAAAACTACAATGTACACCTGGTGAAGACCAGACAAGACCCATACACACAGGTACCCACTGCAGTACTATTAGTAATAGTCAAATTCTAGAAATGTCCCCATTGTCCATCAACAGGAGACTGGCATGTGGACATGGGCAATCCACAAGTGGGGACGACAGAGCTGTTAAAAAGAAGGAGGAAAATCCCCATCTGATACTGCAGGGTCGTCTCCACAAAATACTGTTAAGCAAAAACGCAAATTCTAGAAAAGTGTGTGGTGAACTACCCATTAGCCAAGAAAGGGGATACACAAGTAAATAAATGCATTTTGCATGTATTTGTACACATACAATATATGCACTAGAAGAATAAGTCTTAAAATAAGAAAACCGTAAAATAAGGAAAATTATCATCTATAGGGATGGGGCACAACAGGTTGGAGAGGCAGGACTAGAAGGCAGGCTTTTAAGAATATTTCTTACTTTGAAGATTTGACTTTGGAACCCTGTAAATACTTTACATTATTATAAAAAGATAAGTTTTAAAAATTTAAAGTAAAATGAAACAAATAAGTAAGTATGTCCATTTAGTGGTATAACTACACAGAGAGGAACTATTCCAACCAACTAATACAATATTCCCTAAAGAAAAACAACTTCAAGAAAAAAATTCATAAACTCTTTTCTGTTACCAATCAGTAGTGACAGTGCTACCATTGTTATTCTAAGACTGTTACGTGGAGCTTATGGGAAAACCAAACAAGTCCTTGTATTGACGTCTTTGAGGACCTCTATTTTTGACATCTTTAAAAGGAGACGGTAAGATTGATGAGGTCAAGAGCAAACCCTGAGTCCTGCATTTGAAGTATGTAGAAGCAGCAGTACAAATGCATAATGTATGCTAGCTTTTTAAAAAATACACATTTCTGGCTCTGACAACTAAGAAGGCCCAGAAGTAATGACCAAAACAAAAGCAGTGAACATCCCCATCTGGAGACCTGGATGGTTCCGGGGCTGGGCAGAAATGAACAAGCTGCACTTGGCACATCCTGTTATGCCAGACATCAAGGGAGTGCTCCAATGCCACTAGGGCTGGGAATAAGGACACATTTTGAGCAACAGCAAGGGTAGTATATTTACAACACACTGAACTGATCAAATATGTTTAAATTCATGCATTCAAATGGATCTGAAAAAGGAAGAAAAAACTTCATTGGTCACCTTTGGAGGCTGCTAGGGAACTACCTCATAATCGTGAAAATCAGTCAATAAAAGGAAAACTCAAGTAGTGAGCCTGCCTTTCCTATAAAATGTGTGATAAGCAGAGCTGACAAAGAGAAGTTTCTCCTGATAGCAGGATTTCAGGTAATAAACAAGGAAGGAAAAGTAGAATTGGAATATCACCAGTTTTGCAAGCCCCAATGAGTTAACAGAGCTAGGAAATGAATGTCCGTGGCTGCTAACTGCTGAAGTGCCATCACCATCACCACCAGGAAGCCAATTTTGAAAAAAGAAGTCAAATTCCTTGGCAATCTACCCTCTAAATCTAATTGCCAATGAACAGAAACTACATGGGACAATGGGACAGGTGAAATGACACCATGGGGATGCAATCAGAAGAATCCAGACTCAGGAACACTCCATAGGACAAACAACCTGGTTTTTCCACAAAAAATGAGAAGTCAAACAAAAAGAGAGAAACTAGCAGAGTACAAGAGACCTCCAAGCCATATCAACAGATCTATGGCAACCTGTGGATTTATTCCAATTCCTGCTTCAAACAACCAATTAAAAAATCCTAAGACAAAAGGCCGACATGAATATCAACTACATATTTAGTATTAAGTATTAGCATTATTTTTAGATATGAGAATATCATGGCACATTTGTTCAAGAGCCCTTACCTCTAGAAATACATACTGAAATGTCCCATGAATAAAATGATGACATCTGGGATTTGCCTCAAAATGATCCAGCAGGGGGTGGGGATTGAGGTGGAGGAGAAAACAGAGACTGGCCGTGGGATGTCACCATCCCTCTTCTTCTACCTTCAAACGGTTGGAAATGTCCATAACACCACAGTGGTGTTTCCCAGTAGTGTGCAGGTGAGGTAAACCAGAACCCTGTGCCTCACCTGTCCTGTGTGCAGCCGCAGCCCTCCTGGGGGGAGCTTGCCCACACCAGGCAGAAGACAGCGACAGCCTGCATCCAGGGACCACCCTGCTGGGAGGACTCGCTAATGCCTGGTCTTGGCTAATTAAAGAAGGAAGAGCTGCTGAAGAGCTGAGAACTGTGCTTAGAAGACAAGGCCCTCAGGCAGCACCCCCAGCGCTACTCGGCATTTAACACAGTTCCATTCCCGTTCTTCACTGTCAAAGTCAGTGGTTAGACAACTTTCTGCTTCTCTACGCCAGCCAGGAAAAACAATGCAACTAGCTGCTATTAGCTCCCAGGTTGCCTGCAGCAACAGGTACTCAGGCCAGCGAGGGAGCCCAGCCCTGCTCGCCTCCCCTCTTCCATCCGGGGACCACTGCTGCACAGCGGAGCACTGTGCGGAGAGCTCGTCCCACCCCGCACAGAGGGTGCCCTTTCCATTTGCTAATGCCCCTGCAGCCTAGGCCTGCGCAACGTGCTGCTCCCCCCACGGAGCCCCTGCCAAGGGCCCAGGATCCCCTAGCATTCCCTCTGCACTTTGCCGTTCCCAGAGAGATCCCACACGACTGTGCTCAGGATCCAGCGGACCCCCGAGCAGCCCCCAAGTAGTCCTGTTCAATCAAGACCAGGAACACGGAACGTCATCAGGTCTCTTTGACAGGGCAGGGGCCCAGCCTAAGTCTCCAGAAGGAGCTGCTGTTTCTAGAACTATTCATTCATTCCATAAACTAAGCACCTGCTGTATACCAGTCCCTATTATCTTGGAATGCCCAGTCTAAAGGAGAAAACAGACACTACAAGGGTCAATCTACTCACCCTTCATTCAACATGTCTGGAATTGATTATTTACTAAGTACTCTTCCAGGTACTTGGGGCATGGTGTGTACAAGACAGACATTCCAGGAGACAGAGCCCAAGCAAACAAATCAGTACGCACAAAAAATACCCAGGGCTTGGTAAGTGCTCTGAATGACAATGTGACAAAGACCAGCCAGAGAAGTGGGTACCACTGGTAGGAGACTGGAAGAAGAGCTCTCTGTAGAGATGCCGCTGGAGCTGAGCGAGACCCCTTTCCCCCAGCCCCTGGCCATGCCCCAGGAGCCAGTGCAGCCTCCCAGCCTGGCCTCAATCTCCTCTCACCTGGTAGGCCCGGATCAGGGACTGCACTGCCAGGTGGTCCTCCACCAGCTTGCTGGTCTTGGTCCGGCTCGACACCACAGGCCTGCTCTCATGGACAACGGACAGTGGCCGTGGCTGAGCAGAGCCAGAAGAGGCTTCCTCACTGGCTTTCTGGAAGAAGCTGTCCCAGGACTAGGCAGAGCAGAAGCAAGAATGCAGCCAGGTCAGGGCCTGGGAGGAGCCGAGGTTGGCCCAAGCTGGGCGTTGGGTATTTCTTGGAGACCACTGCTCTCAAGGCCTTCCCAAGGTGCCTAGATGTACATATGAGGAAGTTCCCCGCAGGACTGTTTATAAAAATGACAATGTCAAAACAACCTAAGTGACTATCAATAGGGAAACTGGTTAAATAATGATTATACATTTAGAATCTGGAAGATTACACAGTCTTAAAAAAAAGGTGCAAAAAATTTTGTAACTCCTTAATATTCTGAAATTTTAAAAAAAGTAAGGTGCATTCAGTATTGTGGATATGGCATATCACCCAGATACGCTGGAAAGTGAACAGCGCAGAGGAGCGTGGCCTGCTACTCTGCGCAGACACGAAGGCAGAGGAGCAGCGTGCAGCAGGAGCTCCGCGCTCTCCTCCGCGCGCTCCCACGCCGGGCGGGCAGAAGCGCCGGCTGGTACAATCCCTGTGGAAAGCAATTTGGCAACTCCCGTCAAAATTACACATGCAGATCCTCTTGGGCCCAGGCATCGACGACGGGGGATTACCCTACAGACAGCCGTGCCCGTGCGAGACGAATGTACCAGGTTACTGCTGCAGCACCATCCGCGACAGCCACACTGCAGTAAACCGGTACTGTGGGATGACTATGCAGCTGGACAAAGAGAACAAGGCTCCGTATGTGCCGACCTGGGAAGATCCTGGAGATGTGCCGCCAAGTGAAAAAAGCAAGGGGCAGAACGGTGCCTGCTGTATGTTATTTGTGAGAAAGGGGGTAAGTCCAGATCTAAGTCTGTAATAAGTTTACCTAAAGACAGTCTTGGAAAGGACACAGAAGAAACTAAGAACAGATTGGGGGATGGTGGAACTGTACAGATGGGAGGGACTGGGAGGGAGCCTTCTGATTGTAACCTGTCATACTTTCTGGTTTGGGATCACGTGACTGTGGCGTGTGAGTGAAGGGGAGGCAAAGCCACTCCACTTTGCACTTTTCACCCTCTCATCTGATTTAATTTTTTTATTACCATCAGCAAATATTTATTTTCTCAGATCACTGCATACATAAATATGCATGCCCCTAATTACATACAAGGGCCATCTGGAGACAGCACAGCACAAGGGGCAGGGCAGGTCCCAGGTGTGGCTGAGCGGGGCACTGCCAGGGCCTCTCAAGAGAGACCACCACCCACTGGCTGGTTCAGAAACAGGAAAGCAACGGGCTTCCCTCCCCGAGCATGAGGACAGGCTCTTTCACAAACAGGAACGACTGAGGACCTGAGAGGCAAAGAAACCTGCCCAGGGTCACATAGCAGGCAAGCTGCTCTTCCCCACCACCCCAGCACAGCCTGGCCCCAGGGGCTTCCCTCCCATGCAGCGGGCAGGGGTGCTGACCTTGTGGACACTCTGGGGGTTTTCCAACCAGGCGAGATACATCTCCTCCATGTAACTGGAGCCACCTCCACCTCTGCTGCTTGGGAAGATGGCTGGAGGTCCAGAGGACCTGTTGCGCCAGCTGAGCCCCAGGGCATCACGTGCAGACAGGAGCTTGGTGGCCTGTGCCCCAAGCCGGGACGGCAGCAGCCTCAGCTGACTCATCCTGGACACAAGCAATGAGGGAGAGGCATAAACGACAGGACCAGGGCAGAAGGAGGCTCTGACGGCCACTCGTTCACTCAGTCTGCACTTGTCGGTCCTACCGATGGCCCTGGGCTGGGCAGTGATGAGACAAGTGAATGTGACACTCTCCCAGCCCGCCTGGGCTCACTGCCTAGTGGGAGACCCAGGTCCAATGACCTCTATCAATAGATTCTGAGCAGCCCTGAGCCCTGGCCCTGCTAAGCCCTGCTCAGCCCAGCCTGCACCCCATCCGTGCAGGTCTCCAGAGGCTCATGCAGAGACATACCACCCAGGCCCTGCCTCGGGAAACACCCAGCCTAGGTCCTAGAACCCACTCAGAGGGTCGCAGGGCATGTACAGGCAGTAGCCCCAAGAAGGAGTGGGCCGAAAGGCCTGCCACGCTGGAACCTAGGCAGGGAGTCTTACAGGGGCTGGGTGTGCCATGCCTGGTCAGGAAACAGCAGGGAGAAAGGTCTGGCAAGTAGCAGTGCAGGGGTACAAGGGATGACAGGAGGCCCACGGCCCTGCTGGGTCTCCAGTCATTGTGACCAAAAGCAACCAGAGATTCCCTCTAATTGCAATACTGGTCCAGACTGTGTCCCCTCTCCCAGGCACAGCCCAGAGGCCCATGACACAGACCTCCACAATGGCCCTATTTCCCAGCAGGGAGGACTAAGGTCCAGAGGGGTGGCAGAGGGCAGAAGGGAGGGCAGCCTCATCCCCGGCCAGGGTCCCAGGCTAGAGCCACCCTCCCTGTTCCCACACCCTCCCCAGAGCTCACACTCAGGAACAGTGCCACTCAGGATGGATAACAGCCCGGGAGGTACATACAGGCTGAAACCCCCCAGGCTGGGAGGAACCAGAACCTGGAGGTCATCTCACCCCATCATGTCACCTGCCTTTCCCAGGGAAAATTCCTAAGTGATGCACTTCCAATTGGGGGGGGGGGAACTTTCTCTTCCCCAAGAGGAAAGGAGTTCTAAGACCTTCCTTCAATCCTGGAGAACTCCCAGAGCTTCCTGTGCAGGCAGGCTGGGGGTTGACAGTGATGCCCTGTCCTACACAGGATGTGTAAAGTAGGAGCTCTGTCCCCCACCCCTATGACTGTGAGCCAATGCAGGGCCAGAACCCCCTACCAGGGTCGAGCAGGCAGAAGCAGTCTCTGCCCCCTGCACAGCTCAGTCCCCAGAAAATGTCCATCCTGGGGTATAACTAGCTCCCAGGTCCTGCCTAGACCAACGTTCCCAGCCAGGCGTGTGCAGCCAACGGGTCACCTCCCCCAACCCCCGCCCCCAGCCTCTATGCTCAGCTCAACCAGTGGCCCAGGAATCCACCGGCTGGACCTCCCACAAAAGGTCAAGCCCCATGGGAGGGCAGAACACAGCCCTCCCAGCCTGCCTCCCTCCTCCCGTCCTGCCTCTCTCCCTCCAAACTGTTGACAGCCAGGGGGGTGGGGAGAGGGGCAGCCCTCAGGGCA
Source organism: Microcebus murinus (assembly GCF_040939455.1). Classification (NCBI taxonomy): domain Eukaryota; kingdom Metazoa; phylum Chordata; class Mammalia; order Primates; family Cheirogaleidae; genus Microcebus; species Microcebus murinus. Next base: position 76,785,747 of record NC_134117.1, on the reverse strand, counting down.
ACCAGCGCTAAGTCTGAACAGGGAGGAAGAGTCGGGTTCAGCAGGACTCAGCCCCAAGACCCCAAGCTTCCCTCCCACACGCTCAGCCTCTGAATCTTCAGGCTGCGTGTCCAGCCCCACTGGCCAGTGGTGCAGGCGCTACGGCCAGGACCGCTCAGCCCCCAGGGCAGCAGGTGGCACAGGCTCTGCAGGCAGACAGCCAGGGCCCAACCCTGCTCCACCTGACCCCAGAGACCCAGCTGGCCACCAGGCCCAGGAGCTCCTTAGGGACAGGGGGAGTCTTCTGGGGCGTGAAAAGAACCCAAACAAGCACCCAGGACGCTTCACCATCCCCATTCCACCGCCAAGGAGACTAGGCCCCAAGACCATCTCGGTGGGATAAAAAGCAAGCGCGCAGCCAGGGCAGACTGATTCTGGGCAGCCGCTGTGTCTGGTTAATCTTCTCGACAGTCCATGAGTGGGGCACCCCTACAAGCCCCTCCTTATAAGCAGGCAAACTGAGGTACAGGAAGCTAAGCTGGCGAGTGACAGGGCTCTCTGTGGGCCCAGGGTCTGTGCCCTCCTCACTGGTCATCAAGATGCAAGCCCAGATTCCTCTCAGGAACAAGCACTCTCCATCAGCTGCGCTGCAGCCAGAGCTGCTCCGTTTGCCAACCCCACCCCACCGGGGAATGGGGCAGTTCAGGCCAGGCAGGGACGAAGTCCGGCTGAGTCCAGCCTAGCCCAGTGCGGGAACACTGTGTTTTACAAACACGGAACAGTCTAGGGCAGCCACCGGACACTGCTGTGGCCTTCAACCGGCCTCGCAGGAGGGCAGCTAGCCAGCCAGCCAGCCTCCCCCAGCCCCACCCCGAGGGGCCTGAGGACCCAGGAGCCCTGGAGGGCTCAGTATTGTCAAGGGCGGCAGCAAAGAGCCAGAGTCAGGAGCGCTGTGCAATCTCCTGCCCAGCACAGCGGAGTTGCCCCACGTAGTTCTTGAGGGGGTCTTTCTGGGGACAAAGTCACACAGCATGCCCAGCCCAGTCCAACCCCAGAACGCAAAACTGCAGAAACTCGTGACCTGAGGCTCCCACGCACAGGGCCTGTCCGCGGTGGCCCGGCGAGGAAAACGTGCACGCTGTAGTAATCCGCTAACAGAGAGCAGGGAGGGCCCCCCAAGACCTCTAAGCTGAGCCGCAGCAGAGCCTGAATTCTCACTGCCGCAGGCCCACCTGGCCCCACGTTCCGAGAGCTGGATGAGTCTTGCTCAGGAATAAACCCCAGCTCCAGTTTGCTGAACCCAAGGGAAGGTGGCCACGGTCAAGGCAGAGGGCAGGGCAGGGAGGAGGGATGTGTATTTCCCGGGCAGAGGTGAGGGGCCCCGGCCCTCAAGTGGGGAAAGTACCAAAGCAGACGGGTCTGTCAAGGCGCAGCCAGAAGCGTGGGGAGGGGCTGCGACGGAGTGGGGGGCTCAGAGGTACCGAGTCCCTCTCCCTGGCGGTGGGGGCTCTTCCCACTCTAGCTGCGACCTCAGGCCAGGCCAGCCTTTCTCAGGGCCTCATCTGCTCATCTGTGAGTGGAGACCTCGGTTAAGACCGTCCATAAGGGGCCTTCGAAGACCTGAGACGTGGAGGATGCTTGCGGTCCCGCAGGCGTACGCCGCAGGGACCTCCCGGCCCCCGCGGGTCCCGCGGCCCTCCCGAGAGAGGGCGACGGGCAGCAGGCCCCTGCCCAGGCCACGAAAGGCAGTGCGGGCAGGCTGAGTCTGCCAGGGGAAACCGCAGCGCTGCCGGGCCCCAGCGTTAGCGCCTGGCTCCCGCGCGCAAAATGCTGCGCTCGTCGGGACGGACCCGCGCAGGGCTGGGGGTCCTAGCGCAGGCCGGCCACCAAGGGCGGGGCCAAGGTCAAGTTCTCTTCCCCCCTCCCCCAGGGCCCGGCCAGACTCAGCACTGCGGGCAGCGGCGCCCCCGAACCCGACAGCGAGGAGCCGAGGGGCGGCCCCAAAACGGCGGGAGGGGCGGCGCGGGCACGGGAGGGGACGGGCCGCCGCGCTCACCGGGAGGGCGGGGGTCGGCGCGGCGGCGAGGTCCGGAGGCCGCAGGTCGGGGGGCTGCGCGGAGGAGTGCGCGGCGCGCCGTGCCAATTACCGGGGTCACGTGACGCGGCCGCCCGCGAGCGCGCCCCCGAGACTGTGCGCGCGGTGACGTCTCCGCGGTCGCCCCGCCCCGCGCCAGGCGCTGTCCGCGGTGCCGACCGGCCAGGCCCGCCATGGCTCCGGCGCCTGCAGGTCTGAGGCTGCAGGCGGGCTGAGCCCCTGAACCCCGGTCCTCGTCCTGAAACGAAGGAGAATGTACCAGAAAATAAGGAGCCGTTTGCGTGTAGGGGAGGAGAGTTTTTGCTTCATCGTCTGTAAAATAAGGATGCTACTTACAGTTTTACTGTCTTAGGGACCTTTTGAAGAAAAGATGATGAAATAATGCATGAAAGTGCTTATCACAATGCGCATTTTACTCATCGGTTCTCCCGGAGATGGTGATCTAGGCTGCCCTCGCCGCCCTGTTGCCACACTGCTGCAATGAACGTCTCTGCACACATTCCCTTAGGGTCCCGTCTGAAAATTTCTCTGGGAGAAAAAAAAGTATACATCTATATATGTATATATATATGAGATGCATTGCTGTGTCGTGGGTATATGCACACTTAACATAGCAGAGTCAGATTGCTGCTTGATTCTATATTCCCATTAACAGTGCAAGAGGATTCTTAAGTCCTCACATCTCAGCCAACAGTTGGCAATGTTGGCTTTCTAATTATTGCCAGAATAACAGATATGATGTCCTGTCATTGTTTTAATATGCATTTCTCTGATTGTCAGCGACTTGCATCTCATGTTGTTTGTTAGATTGGGGTTTTCCTGTTGTATTTTTTGCCAGTTTTCTATTGGGTTTTGTTCTCATTTAGATGCTGAAGTTTCTTGCATAGCATATTTATTGAGTGAATGAGTAAATGGACACTTGGCTTGAATCCTGAAGGATAAGTATGAGTTTGTCTCATGCAGAAAGGCAGGGTTCATTGGGAATTCTTTGGTTACAAGCACCAGAAATGGTCCACTGGCTTAAGTCAAAAAAAGAGTTTGTATGAAGTTTTATACAAGGCAACTCACCGAATCAGAAGAAATCTGAAACATTAGTCTCAGGAAGCAAGGCTGAGCCAGAGAGGAACTGTCTCCTCAAGGCCCAGCTTGTAGAATTTTTCCATAAATATTTGTTGAGTGAATGAGTAAATGGACACTTGGACATATGTAGTTCAAACCACCTTCAAGTCTCTGCTGGATTATTGCCACATCCCCTAACTGGCCTCCCTAATTCCACACTTGCACCTCTGAATCTCAGTAACAACACAGCAGCCAGTTTTCTTGTAAAATACCAGTTCAAATCATTCACCACTCTGCTCGAAACCTTCAAATGGCTTCCAGTTTCACTCAGACTAAAACTCAAAATTCTTTTTTTTTTTTTTTTTTTTTTGAGAAAGTGTCTCACTGTTTCTCAGGCTGGTCTCAAACTCCTGAGTTCAAGTGATCCTCCCACCTCGGCCTCCCAGAAAAACCCACAATTCTTACATTTAGTTCTAAGGCCTATGACCTCATTTCAAATACTTCAGGCATGCTATTAATACCATGCTGCTACAGGTTGCATGATGGTGTCCCCTCCAAAATTCATGTCAGAATGTAATTCCCAATGCAACACTATTAAGAAGCATAGCCTTTAAATGGTAATTAAATATGAATGGCATTAGCATCATTATTAAAGAGCTCAAGCTTAAAGGGACCATGCGCTTGCCCTTCTGCTCCTTCTGCCATCTGAGGGCAGCTTCTCCACTCCAGAGAGCAGCCCTCACCAGACACCAATGCTGTCAGCACCTTGATCTTGGACTTGCCAGCCTCCAGCACAGTGAGAAATAAATTTCTGTTATTTATAAATTACCCAGTCTTGGATATTTTCTTATAGCAGCACAAACAGACTAAGAAACATGCTTAATGAAGAAAAATAGAAAACCAAAAGAAATATAAATGTAATACTATTTGTAAAAGGCAAAGATTTATCTGATCTAAAGATAAACCCGAGTGTGTACTATTATTTGTATTAATTAAAAGCACATGCCCACAAAACTAAAGTATGAATTTCACAAGAATACATTCAAATACCTATCAAATGTATTAATATGGTTACCTGTGGGGGAGGAAGGAGGATGGGGAATATGGACATGAGGTAATTAATCAATTACCCAGACCATTGCTGATAGGGTACTATGAAGAGGGGAATATAATTAACTCTACCCTCTGCACCTGAGGCCCCCCAAAAGTTGTTTACTTGGAGATATCTCAAGATTCAATATGGTCAGGACTATACCTGTTTCATTTATCGTCAACATGTAGCATAGTGCCCAGCTTGTAGAATTTTTCCATAAATATTTGTTGAGTGAATGAGTAAATGGACACTTGGCTTGAATCCTGAAGGATAAGTATGAGTTTGTCTCATGCAGAAAGGCAGGGTTCATTGGGAATTCTTTGGTTACAAGCACCAGAAATGGTCCACTGGCGTAAGTCAAAAAAAGAGTTTGTATGAAGTTTTATACAAGGCAACTCACCGAATCAGAAGAAATCTGAAACATTAGTCTCAGGAAGCAAGGCTGAGCCAGAGAGGAACTGTCTCCTCAAGGCTCTTCCAATGTTCAAAATTCAAATTCTAGGAAGAGAGAAGCTAAATGATCAGGTTTGGGCTGAAGTAGGGAAAGGAAGCCTGGAGTCACTCATCTGAACCACACATGCATTGGGAGGCAAGGCCAATGGTTCCTCGGGTGCTGGCACCACAAGAAATAGGAGTGGAAGGAAAAATCAACAGAGGTACTGAGGACCTGCAGCAGGAGGGAACAGCATAGGCAAAGGCAAAAGTGTATGAAGGTCTAGGGGTGTGGGAACGACCAGGATGCCTGCAGTGGGCTGATGGGCTGGCCACTGGAACTGGACTGTGTATACCATGTTGAGGGGTTTGGGCTCTATCCAATAGGCCATGGGGCACCAGCAAAGTTTAGAGCTGTACAGGACATGGTCAGGTTTGCTTTATAAAAAGCTTTCTCTGGCAGCTGTAAGGAAGATAGAGTGGTGAAAGGTGAGAATGGAAATCTGTCCGGGTCAGAGGTAATAAAGTACTTGCAGCAGAGACGGAATAAGGGGCCTGAGCTGAGGGACGTTTAAGAGTCAGCTCCACAGGCTTTAGTGGTTGGCAGGGTATGGGGGTGGGGCGATGATGACACACAGGTTTCTGGCTTTCATGACTGGGGACACAGTGCTACTTCTCACTGGGAAACAGGAGAAGATGCAGTTTGGGAGAATAGCAGAAAAGTTTGCAAGTCAGAGCCACCAATGAACCAATTACGAAAGATGAGGAGTGTGACACAGAGCAGCAAGGAGGAACAGAGCCCTAGCAAATCAAAAGGGCTCCGAGCCTTCAGCCTTCTAGACTAATTGATGCTTTGCTAATTACACTGATTAAAGCAAACATTTGTGGCAATCAAGGCTCCCGTGAGGGTGGCTGCCTGAGAGGCCCTGAGGCTCTGCACGGGTCTTCAGAAGCAGACGCCTTTCTTTGCTTCCTTGCCTCTGTGTGTTTCGGGGATGGGGAGAGGGTGAAACAGAACGTGCCAGTTTTTATTTATTCAGGTTGTACAGAAATTAAATCATACAGAAGGACACAGAGCAAAATGTGAAAAGTCCCCTTGCACCTGCCCCAGTCGCACCTTCGTTCACCTCCAGAGGTAACTACTGGCCGGTTTGACTAATATCTTTACAAAACTGTTTATGTACTTACATATATATATTCGTACAAATATACATTTATAAAAACATACAATGGACCACACCAGAACATAGTTCTGCAAACTGGCTCCTTTTTTCCCTTTAAAATTTTTATTTTAATCTCAGTACACGAAGGCCCATCTCATTCTTTATAATGAGAATATTGCATTCATCATAGGGGTGTATAATGACCATATTTCAGTTCTCACCCATTGAATGGACATTACATGCTTTTTGACATTTACAGCAAAATAAAAATAGAGAGAAAGAGAGACAGAGAGAGAAAGAGAGAGAGAGAGAGACAGAGAGAGAAGTCCTGCTATACATACTCTTTAGCACAAGTGCAACTGTTTTGGTAACATTGATTGCTGAAAGATTTTAACACTGGGTCAAAAGACATACATGCTTTAGAATTTAATATACACGGTCTTCAGGAAAGACATTCCAATTTATGTTTCTTGTTAGTGTTTTTGAGTTCGCACTTCCTTACATCCTTGCTGAGACTTATTGCTACCAGGTTTTTTTAGTTTGCGCCAATCTGATAGGTGAAAAAAGATCTCATTTTGCTTTAGTTCGCATAAAACTGATAAATGAAGGTGAAAATCTTTTTACATGTTTATTATTTTGTATTCTTTTTCTGTGAATTGCTTATTGATAGTCTTTGCCCATTTTTCTATTGGGTTATGTTTTTCTTATGAATTTATATAAACATGGTATGTATTCTGGATAAGAAGACTTTGTATGTTATAAATGTTGCAAACATTTCTCCCCGTCTATCCCTTGTCTTTAACTTTGTTTATGGACACTTTGGCCATATAGTATTTATGCTTGTCATGGGCTCAATTGTGCCCATCCAAATTTCACATGTCCTTTTGCCCAGTACTTCAGAATGTAACTATACTTGGAGATGAAGTATTTAAAGAAGAACTTAAATTAAAATGAGGTCTTTCGGGTGACTCTAATCTATTATGACAGGTGTCTTTATAAGAAGAGGAAATTTGAACAGAGACGCGCATGGGGGAATGAGCCTGTGCAGACATAGCAGAGAAGATGGTTATCCGGGTAGCCAAGAAGAGAAGCCTCAGAAGAAACAACCCTACAGACACTTTGATCTCAAACTTCTAGACTGAAGAAAATAAACCTTTGTTGTTTAAGCAACTCGGACTGTGGTGCTTTGTTATGGCAACCTGAGCAAATTAGTAGAGTGCTCTCGTTCGAGGTTCCGATCCTTGATTTGAGAACCACTTAGAACTCCTGCTTTCCCCTCAATTCTGGCTTCTCTTTTCTCCTGGGTTAGGGCTTCTACACGGCTTGTCCTTGGAAGGGTAGGGGTAGTCCCATTTTACCCTCTTGGAAAGCTTCCCACAAAAGTCTGCTTAGCAGTCTACGTGCATTTCTTTCGTTCTTTTCCTTCACTATCTCACTATATTATTATTTTGAAGAGAGATATCAAAGGACAGGTCACCAGAGACAAATACTGTTAACTCTGGGACAGATTTCATCCTCACTTTTTAAAAAATGTATCTTTTACATGCAGAATTGAGATAATGCTTTATTTATGTAACAGGATAACTTAAGCCATTTTTCAAGTTATTAAATGTTTCTAAGCCTGATTTAATGACTACAAGTATATCACTGTATGTGTGTTTCCTCCAGGACGTTTTTCTTCACTCCCAACATGGGCCATTCTGTCTGTGGCTTCCAGCCAGCCTTCACACTGTGTCTGCCTTGTTACCACCACTACTCCCCTCCCACCAGGTGCCAGGTCATGTGACACGCACATTACAGGTGCCATCTCATTTTATCTTTGCCACATGTAAGACATAAAGAAGCTGACACTCGCAGAGGTCACTTATATATAACTATAGGCAGAGTGATGCTCTATGAATCAATGAAGAAATACCAGAGTTGAACCCTGAGACTTCCGGCTCTGGTCCCAACATCTGTTAATGGAGCTGAAAGCAGAACGCCCATCCATGCTCTGATGTTTGTGCAGCGCCACGCGCATACATCTGCATAGCCAGATGCAGATACAGTAGTCCCCTCCTCTGTGGTTTCCCTTTCCTCGGTTTCAGTTACCTGCATCAACCAGAAACTGAAGCAGAACTAACAATGTAGACTTTACTGAAATTTCCCCAAATGTCTCAAATTTCACACTCATTAAAGGGCAAAATTATGCAATGCAATCCTCAAATGGAATGCAGTAATAAGTCACTTGTATGATCCCCAAATGATTACAAACTCTGCAACAACACTTTGACAAGTTAAAAAGAGACAACTCCTTCTGAATACAATGTTCTTAAAAAAAAAAAAGCCTTCAACTATTGAAGCTCGTCTGCTCCTGACATCCAGCCACCCACGTCATCATGGCTCAACCACCCAGGATCACTGAAGTAGATGAGCCTCCTTCTGACGAGTCGCCAGAAGGTCAGTAGCAGCCTAGCCTATGGCATGGTGGCCACACTGTTCACCTCGCTTCATAGCATCAGCTGGGCATCGTCTCATTCCACATCATCGCAAGAAGAGAGAGCACAGTTTGATAAGATTTTGAGAGAGAGAGACCACATTCATATAACTTCTGTTACAGCACATTCTTATAATTATTCCATTTTATTACTGTTGTTGTCAATCTATTACTGTGCCAAATTTGTAAATTAAACTTTATCATAGGTAAGTATGCATAAGAAAAAATGTAGCTGGGTATGGTGGCTCATGCATGTAATCCTAGCACTTTGGGAGGCCTCTGTGGGAGGCTTGCTTGAGGCCAGGAGTTCCAGGCCAGCCTGGACAACATGGTAGGACCCTGTCTCTACAAAAAATTATTTAAAAATTAACTGGGCTTAGTGGAGCATGCCTGTAGTCCTAGCTATTTAGGAGGCCGATGTAAGAGGATTGCTTGAGCCCAGGAGTTTGAGGTTGCTGTGAGCTATGATGATTCCACCACACTCCAGCCTGGGCAACAGAGTGAGACCCTGTCTCCAAAAAAGAGAGAGAGAGAGAGAGAGAGAGAGAGAGAGACAGAGAGAGAGAGAGAGAGAGAGAGAGAGAGAGAGAAAGCATAGTGTATCCAGGGTCTGTTATTAATACTATCCACCATTTTAGGTGTTCACTGGGGTTCTTGGAACATACCCCTCAAGGATATGGGAGACTGCCACATAAAACAGTTCCATCACCACCACAGTCCCTCATGCTGCCCTTTCATTGCCAAACCTACTTACCTCCCACCTCACTTCCTCCTTAACCCCTGCAAACCATTAGTCAGTTCTCCATTTCTACCATTTAGTCATGTAAGAATGTTATTTATAGATGGCATCACACGGTAGGCAAGGTTTCAGGGTTGGCTTTTGTTTCCACTCAGTATACTTCTCTGGAGGTCATGCAAGTTAGTGTGTCTCAAGTGCCCATCCCTTTTACTGCTGAGTAGGATTCCATGGTATACATGGAACATGTGATACACATGAAACACCACAGTTCCTTTAACTTTCACTCATCAAAAGACATCTGGATTGTGTTCAGTTTTTGGCTACTATAGATAAACTGCTATGAACATGTATGTACAGGTTTTTGTGTGAACACAAGTCTTCATTTCTCTGGAATAAATGCCTATGAGTGTAATTGCTGGGTCATATGGTAGTTGCATGTTTAGTTTTTTAAAAAACTGCAAATTCTTTTCTGGAGTGGCTGTATCATTTTACATTCCTACCAACAATGATGATCAAGCTTCTGTGCATCCTTACCAGCATTTGGTGTTGTCACTATTTGGCGGGGGTGTCTGTTACCTGTCCTGATAGGTGTGTAGTGGTATCTCCTTGAGGTTTTAATTTGCACTTCCTGATGGCTAATCAGCATCTTTTCATGTGCTTGTTTGTAATCTGTATATCCTCTTTGGAGAAATGTCTCTTCCTGTCTTTTAGCCCTTTCCTAATTGGCTCGCTTATTTTTTAACCATTGAATCTGAGAGTTCTTTACATAGTCTAGATGCTAGTCCTTGTCAGATAAGTGGCTTGCAAATGTTCTCTCATTCTGTGGCTTGTTCATCCTCTGAACAGGGTCTCGCACTGAGCCGAAGTTTGTAATTCTGATGGAGTCCAGCTTCCCAGTTCTCATTTCATGATCCTGTTCTGGGCATGCAGTCTCAGTGATTTCATGTCCCGCTAGGCCCTGAGGATTTAGGTTCATTCTTTCACCTATGGATGGCCAGTTGTCCCGCACCATTCACTGAAACGCTCTTCTTCCTCCGTAGAATTGCTCTTGAACCTTTAAGACATCAGTTGGGCATATTTGTGTGGGTCTGTTTCTAGGTTGAGTTTTATTGAGATATCATTCACGTAGAGTACAACTCACCCATTTAAAATGTGTCATTTAGGCAGGGCACGGTGGCTCACGCCTGTAATCCTAGCACTCTGGGAGGCCGAGGCAGGTGGATTGCTCAAGGTCAGGAGTTCAAAACCAGCCTGAGCAACTTAGCCAACTAATATATATAGAAAAAATGAGCCGGGCATGGTGGCGCATGCCTGTAGTCTCAGCTACTCGGGAGGCTGAGGTAGGAGGATCTCTTGAGCCCAAGAGTTTGAGGCTGCTATGAGCTAGGCTGACGCCACGGCACTCTAGCCTGGGCAACAAAACGAGACTCTGTCTCAGAAAAAAATAAAATAAAATAAAATGTGTCGTTCAATGATTTTTAGTATATTCACAGAGCTGTGCAACCATCAGCACATTCAGTTTTAGGACATTTCATCCCTGAAAAAGAAACCGAAAGGGGAATTTTTACCTCATTAAGGAAAACAAGTTGTTCCAAGCCCCACAGAGTGTTACGGATCTGCGGGTGCTCCAGAGCGGAGAGGGGCCTCGTGGATAGGCCTGATGTAGACGAGTCCAGCCACCGGCCGCGCTGTCCACGGGCGCAGCGCTGCCAGCGCTGGACTTGGGCCGCAACCCCCAGGGCAGCCAGGGCTTTCCTCCCCGAAGACGGCCGCGGCCAGCCCTCTGCATCTCTGCCTCCTCCGCCTCCGGAGCAGCCAGGCGACTTTCCACGAACCCACGGCCAGGCGCGGCGTGGAGACTCGGGCCGGTGACTCGGCTTCCTTTTGAAGCAGCAGGATGCGGATGCGAATTCAGCCCCAGCCCCTGCGGCGCCTGAGGCCTCCCAGCTTCCAGAGCAAAGAGGCCCAGGAAGATCACAGCCAGGTTTGGGGACTGAAGGAAACGAGGCCACGCACCTCTCTCAAGCCCAGACATCCTGCGCGTCCCCGCCGCCCAGCCCTACCGGCCCGCACGCAGCAAGGGAGGCGTCCCTCTGAGCAGGCCGTGTGCGGTCCGGCAGCCCCTCCAGGGGAGTCCTGGGCCCGGGGGCCCGGGGCCGGGCCGGCTCTCAGCGGCCTTGCCGGTCACCACCTCTGTCCGCGTTTCCCTCTTTTGCCACGCCGGGGTTGGACTCCGCGTGGCCGGACATCGTGGGGCCGACCTCTGTGGTCCCCGATGCGCTCACTGCTTGCTGGCCTGCGGCCAGAGGCAGGGGGAAGGGGGGGTGCCGCTTCAGCTGGTAACGTGGCTCGGACTGGGGACACAGGACGCGTCCGGGCGGGGCGACACCCTGGGGACTCGGGACACAGGACGCGTCCGGGCGGGGGCGACACCCTGGGGACTCGGGACACAGGACGCGTCCGGGCGGGGCGACACCCTGGGGACTCGGGACACAGGACGCGTCCGGGCGGGGCGACACCCTGGGGACTCGGGACACAGGACGCGTCCGGGCGGGGCGACACCCGGGGGACTCGGGACACAGGACGCGTCCGGGCGGGGCGACACCCGGGGGACTCGGGACACAGGACGCGTCCGGGCGAGGCGACACCCTGGGGACTCGGGACACAGGACGCGTCCGGGCGGGGCGACACCCGGGGGACTCGGGACACAGGACGCGTCCGGGCGGGGCGACACCCGGGGGACTCGGGACACAGGACGCGTCCGGGCGGGGCGACACCCTGGGGACTCGGGACACAGGACGCGTCCAGGCAGGGCGACACCCTGGGGACTCGGGACACAGGACGCGTCCAGGCGGGGCGACACCCGGGGGACTCGGGACACAGGACGCGTCCGGGCGGGGCGGCCCAGCGCAGGCAGAGGGTCTGGCGGTCCGCGGAAGTTCAGGGAGGGCGGGCTTTTCCGTGGTGGCATCGGGACTCCAGGGCGGAGCTCGGATCAGCCAGGCCGACCAAGGGCCTCAAACGCTCTGCGTGACGTTTCGGTCCTGGAAACTCTGTAGAGCCTCTTCGGGGTTTAAGTAGGGACTCGGTGAGGTTTCGTTTTAGAAAAGACATTCTGGAAGCTGATGGAAGGCTAGTGGGAAACAAGACAAAGCAAGGCGGGACTCCCCACGCGCCCACGGAGGGGACCCGGGACCCGTGTTACAGAGGTGGCGTCGGCAGGGGCTGGGGCCGGCTGGCCGTGGGTAGTAAAGGAGGGAGAGCCCAGGGTGCCACAGACCCTTCCTGCCCCTGGGGGCAGTTCCCCCCCCAGCAGGCCCTGCCTCATGCAGGGCTGGGCTTAATAGTTCCTTGAGACCAAGAGAATTGTTGCCTTCTTATCCTTGGAGAACTGGCCTGATCCGGCTGGGGAGAAGGACCCAGCAGCCCTGCCTTCATGGTGCTCAGACACAGACCGCTTCCAGCAGGCTCCGGGAGAGCCCATGGCCGAGCATGCAGGAGGACAGAGACCAAAAGAATAGGACAAAAGGAAAGAACACTGAAGTGGCTAACAAATCAGACAGAAGGTGGGCACTCTTAATTGAGTTTTTTTAGAGTCAAGATTTTCTTTTTAATTGCCATGTCAATACATGCTCATTACTTAAAAAGTTAAAAGACACAAAAAAATATAAAGAGAAAAATATTCATATCCTCCACTCAAACTCAACCAGTTAGTTGAGTTTATCATTCAGTGTCTCCCTACAGTCTTTCTTCCTTACATGGTGTTTGAGCATTTAGCAACGTTGGGGTTATATTGTCTTCACAATTGGCAGACCCTTTTCACTTCAGATTATCTCAGAAGCATTTTTCCATCACATGATAAACCCCTGTGTCAGCTTAAACATTGTGGTGTTGAACAGGCCACCACCCCACTCCTGCCCTGCCAGGTTCAGCATAATTCCAGGGAACCTACAAATTTTGAATGCAAATGCCACTTGGTTTACTTGCCTTTTGCATTATAACAGAAGTTCAGAAAGCTGGCTTCCTGATACTTATTACTCTTATTCTCTTCTGAAAAATCTCTAGGCTACTATAAACACAGTGACTTAGAAACACCAGCATTATAATTAACTTCCAGTGGAAGCAAAGAGGCAGTGTGGGCTGAGGTTAGTTAATAAGATTGAGACAGTCTCTTGTATTATATGAAGCACGTGGACTAGAGATTATGGCCTTAGGGAATAATCAATGCCATTGTTGATTGGGTTCAGATTGATTTCATAAGGAAGAACTGAGCTATTGAAACATTGGCAGACATTGCCTCATTATTTAAACTCCACCAAAAAAGAGTTTGCAACATGTTCTCAGTGGTTGATGTAGGAGATGGAAGGAGATATTTACCACTATTCACATGGTGAATTACAGCTAGAAAGAGGGTCTCTGTTGATCCTTCAGGAAACTGCAGTAACAGCAGGCCTTACATTCTGAGCTCAGGGACCCAGTCGCAGAACGCACAACATCTTCTAGAAATTGGGCTCCATCCTTGGCTGTGAACTCACTGCTCACACTGCAGTCCACAGTCCAGAAGCACTGGCATCCTCTGGGAGCATGTGAGCAACACCGAGTCTCAGGCCCCGTCCCAGACCTATTGAATCAAAATCCATATTTAAACGATATCCCCACATGAGTTGCACGTTAAATGTAAGGGACACTGCTCTTAGTAACATCAAAAATCCTTTAGCCCTTTGGAGAAAAATTATGCCCTAGGTAAGTCTTAATGGGGACTGACTTTGTGGCTTAACTTGCAGCGAGTTCATCTTTAACTATGTTAAATAAAAACTCCATCATGACTATTTATATGTTCAAGAATTTCAATCTTTGGAAATATCTTTCCTTTTTTCCCTTCCCAAGAGGCAACTATAAGTCTGGTGGCAGGCACCCCCTCCCCTCCCAAAAGGGATAAGGAGAAGCCCACAAGACCCACAAAAATAACTGCTAGGCCCAGCTAAGCTAAAGAAGAACCACACCTGGATGTTCACCCGGATAAGGAAAGTTTTGGTCCTTGGAGTCCGTACCCAAGTTTCAGTTCCTGGATTCCACAAATACCGCCAGCCCCTCCTGCTTCTCAATAACCACCAAAGGTCACAGTGGAAAATCCTCAGCTCTTCCCGCCAAAAGTCTCTGGCCTGCCTCAAACAATATAAAAGCCCTCACCCCTTTAAAACAGGCACAACTTTTTGGCCCCTCCCTCTTTCTTGGGACCCACAAACCTCGCCCAGGAGCAGTTAATAAAGCCACGTTGTTTGACCCCACTCTCTCTCTGTCTGTCTTTTCTTTTTGCCACTGCCAAAAACTTTACGGCGACTATTTCTCTTCCAAGTGCCACTAGTTTTCAAACACTTGTTAGCATTTTCTAGGGAGAGTCTATGACTTCTATGGAAGACCACAGGAACATGAAATGTGAGGGCTTTGCCTGTGTGTGATACACAAACAAATGTTTCTTCTTAGGAAGGTTAGCTTTGCATTAATATATACATATTTTAAGTTTTTATTTTTGTTAATCATGTATGCCTATCTCCACTTCTCCTTGGGTTCTCATCCTTCCAAGGTCATATCATGGACCAACTGCAAGAACAGGGCCAGATCGAGGTTGGAGATGTACAATCCCCTCTTTGAGGACATAGCTGAAGAAATGAATGTCTGTGGAGGTTGATCCATTGTGCTCTTAATTCCTTTATTTTTTTAAATTTCAATCACTGATTCTTAATTCCTAAAGCTAGCAATTTCAGCATCATTACTAATGGAAATGGGATCTGGATGCACCTTGGAAGGAAGGTTTATGCTCTTGTTCCACCAAGAACTGTGGGCAGCCAGAAAGCATCAAAACTGTCAGGACCAGGACAGCACCTGGACCTCTGCTCTGTAGCCAGCTGGTGACCCAGAGCTCAGACAGGGCAGTTTTTTCCACTGTGGGCACAATTCCCAGCTCTGGATTTACAGCACCCCAGGGTGCCACAGAATTCTCAGAAGTTGCTCAACATCAGTATTAATTCATTAAAAAGAAATTTGCCAGCGTATAATAGTTTACAGTCAGGGGAGGAGAATGTTGTAAAAGTGAAATAAACAACATTATACTACAAAGTCCAAAATTCTGAAAGTGACAAGACTGTGTTTAACCATGGTGGCCCGGTCAAGACCAACATGGCAGTACCCTCCTCTGCCAAAGCTTCCACACTCCTATACACCTCCTCTGCCAGCATCTCTTTCTTCCTTTTCTGCCCAGAGTTGGGGGTCTTAGGGGACCAATTACTGAGTGACCCGGCAAGGCCTGGAGGCCCCTCCTGTGACACTGGCTTCACAGCAGCATTCATCAGAGCCAGTCGTCAGAAGCCTCAACATTCCCATTGTGATCCCCGATACTCTGCTGGGAAATCTATCACAAGGAAACAAGTTGAAAAGGAGCAAAGTTTTACACACAGAGATGTTTATTGCACCATTGTTTAGAATAGCCCTAGGTTGAGAAACAACCTAAAAGTCAAATTGTAGGGAAATGGCTAAATAAATTAAGATATGGCCACATGGCAGCTTATTTTTTAGCCCTTAAGAAATATGTTCATGAAGATGTTAAGTGACATTGAAAAATGCTACTGATAAGGCCGGGCGCTGTGGCTCACGCCTGTCATCCTAGCTCTTGGGAGGCCGAGGCGGGCGGATTGCTCAAGGTCAGGAGTTCAAAACCAGCCTGAGCAAGAGCGAGACCCCGTCTCTACTATAAATAGAAAGAAATTAATTGGCCAACTGATATGTATATATAAAATCAGCCGGGCATGGTGGCGCATGCCTGTAGTCCCAGCTACCCGGGAGGCTGAGGCAGAAGGATCACTCGAGCCCAGGAGTGTGAGGTTGCTGTGAGCTAGGCTGACGCCAGGGCACTCACTCTAGCCTGGACAACAAAGCGAGACTCTGTCTCAAAAAAAAAAAAAAAAATGCTACTGATAGAATGCCATTATAGTCAATAGACATTTAGAAAGCGCTTACTGTGTGCCGGGCACTGTATTAAGTGCTTTAAAATTCTTAATTTAACTTATTTAATTCTCACAGAAACTCTACAAGGGAAGTATTATTATTATTATTATTGTCCACATTTTTGAGGAAATTAAGGCATGAAGAGATTAGACCAGCCCAATATCTAATGCCACTAAGTGGTAGGAAAAAATTCAGGCTTATGTGTACAATATAAACTCACCTAAATATATATACATAGAAAGACATGATTTAAGAAGTCCTTTCCTCTTTTTAAACTTTTTGTTGATCTATAACTTAAGTACAGTGAAGTATATAAATCTTATATGCACTGCTTAATTTCTACATGGTCTACACCCATGTAACTACCATCTAGATAAGCACGAAGATAATTTCCAGCATCCCAGAAGGCTCCCAGGTGCTGCTTCCCAATCAACACCCCCCAAAGGTAGCCACCATTCTGACCTCTGTCACCATAGATTAATTTTGGCTGCTTTTGAACTTTATGTAAATGGAATAACTCAGTATACACTTTCTGTGTCTGTCTTCTTTCACTCAGCATTGCATCTGTAAGATTCATCCCTGTTGCTGGGCCCAGCAGTCCTTTTCCCCTGCTATATAGTATTCCACTGTGTGAATATACAACAGTATATTCTGTTGTAATTCCATTTTACTCTTATTGGACTTTTGGAGATTTTTTTCCTATTATAAATAATGGTTCTATGAATATTCTAGCATATGTCTTTTGGCAGGACTAAGCCCTCATTTCTATTAGGTACATTCCCTAAAGTAGAATTGCTGGATCTCAGGGCATGGTAGACACTGCCAAATGGCTTTTCCAAAGTGATCGTACCAATTTACATTCCCAAATTCTTATTTCTTTTTATTTCATTGCATACATTTCCTTTTAATTTCTTTGTGTAAATTTTTTTGTGTGCAAAGGCCATGTGGGGGACAAAACCCACTACAGCAGCACAATGGCGGCTGCATCACAGAGGGTGGCCTGAGTGTTCTCCAGGGGACGGCTCCCCGGGTTTCCTTGCCCAGTTGCCCCACACAAGGGGGGTGGTGGCAGAAAGGCAGGGAAGCACCTTGGGGGAAGGAAGACTGGAAGCATGATGCTCTGTCACCTAGAGATGCCGCCATGGGTAGTGAGGGGCACACTGGACTCATTGCCTCCAAACTGCCAGGGGCCCACGCTCTTGCCACAGCAAATCAAGGGCTTGTTACTTTACCACAGGAGAAAAGCCACTGCAAAGGAGGTGATGGAGGACTTAACTCCAAACCCAGATGCGCGTCACTGAGCCACCCACGTGAAGCCACAGTCGCTAGTGTGTAAACCGTGTGGCGAAAGGACCTGGTATGAAGTATTTGATGTGCCTAGGGAGTGGCATACAGGTGAGCTCTGGTCACTTCTGCTACACATGGGTGGCAGACGCCTAATGGCTTTTGCTTTGATTATAGTTTTCTTTGCCATTTCTGAGAATTTCATAGCTTAGCTATATATGCACACTGACACCAATTTACAAGATGCATGAGTCATCGTGGAAGAGAACCAAAGAGGAAAAGCTGGGGCCCATAAACTAGCCTCTGGGCCAGCCTAGCAGCCCCTCTCCAAAGGGCTCGGAGCTCCGCGGCAGGCGGGCGACCGCGCGTCCTGGGGGCGGCCGCTCTGGGCTCCGCAGCGGTCTGCGCCGCGGGTCGGGGAAGCGCCGCTGCGTGGCCGGGGCTGCGGTGTCGGGCCGGACGGGCCGGTCTGAGAGAGGGCGGGGAGGCTCCCCTGGCCAAGGCACGTTTGGGCTGCGGCCTGGGGGACGAGTAGGGACTTCCTGCTCGGAGCAGAGCGGGAGGAAACTGCGAGCAGAGGGAGGGCCGGATGAGAAGGTGGACTGCAGAGGCTCACGCTGAACTGGAAACTCAGGCGAGAATCTGATTTTGAAGATGCCCGTACGCATCCACCCTGGTATGGGATTTATGTTTTGTTTGTTTCCTGAGGATGAGAATCAAATAAGGAGGAAAAGCCTCTCCCAGCACCGTGCTGATGTTTCGGCAGCCAAGGGTGTGGGTGCACATTAGAGACGCTGATGGCCTCGTGCCCCATGCAGATACGCTGTCGGGGAAACTCAGTGCAGACCAGCGCCCTTCAGGTCTGCTCACGGAGGGCGGGAGGGCCCATGAATGTGAAGGGAAACAGAAAAAAGTTTTTCTATCTAAGGACATGTTTTCTGAAGGTGATAAAGGCAAGGGAAGTTCAATTCCTCTAAATGATATTAAGCCAAAACATGGTGCCAGGGACCATGTTTCTTGAAGGCAACGTAGCAACTGCTTAATCTTTTAAACAGTTTCATGAAAAGCCAAAGCAGACAGAGAATGCTTGCTTCGCTTTAGCTGAAACTTACTTGTAACTCAGGTCTCAGAAGTCCAGTGCCTGGTGAGAATGGTCCATTGCGGCCAGATTGACGGGGTGCGGGACGCTTGCCCAGGGCCCTGCTCTGGGTGCGATGCGTCTCTGTGCAGAGCCAAGCCGCCCCCCAGCTCCCACCTGGCAGGATCCTCTCAGCGACAAGCCAGAGGAAGCCACGGGGCTTTTAAAAATGGCAGAGGACATTTGTCATACTCTATTACAATGACTATTGATTTCTTAAGTGGTCCCGTGTGTGGGAGACCACACAGCACATCCAGTCTCACGTGGGTGATTCAGATGGCTCCCACTGTCAGAGACGGTGTGCTCCTGGCATCTGAAGATGTCTTACTACAGCAAAAGTCCTCGGGCCACTGGGACTGTTGACGGAGGGTAAAGTATGTGAGAACTAAGAGCAGAGCTGAATTACGCAGCAATGTGTAGAAGCGGCACATAAAAAAGTAGAGGCTTCTAGGATTAGCAGCCACTGGGTGCTGGCCCTGTGATGACGCTTTTCGGTGCTCATACCTAATTCATTCCACAGCCCCCCTTCCTAATGAAGCTGTCATTGACCCCACTTCCTAATGAAGAAACTGGGGCTCAATGTGGGTGGCTGTCAGGGCCCCATGCCAGGCTGTGCAGAGCTGGGGGCACGTCTAGGGCAGCCTTGCTGCCCACCATTGCCTCCTGGCGTGCCCCGCCACCCTGCCCCTCAGGAGTCTCTAAGAGACTGCACATTTGCTGAAAGTTTGGCTAGCCTTCAGAAAATTCACCAAAAAATGCAGAAAAACACAAAATCTATATAGGGAAAACAGACTAATTAAATAGAGATTGTTACATTACATAGGGTTTGTAAATTATATATAATCATATATATTAATCATTTTTTACCTAAAAAACTTCACTTTACAAAAGACATCACCACAGGTTTTACATATCCAACTTCTAAGTACACTTAAAGTGATCTGCTTACAGATACATCGTTTGTAGTTTTTCTGGAATAGTTTTCATGTCTATGTTTTACAGATGAAGACGATTTCTAATACACCTGAATCTATGGGTCCATTTGATTCCTTCGGATATTAGTAAGAGCAAATTAATAAGTATATACCTATACCAATATCTTTAAAGATGCTGTACTAAATCTGCAAGAGAAACAAAGATGAAGAAGACGCAGGCTCTACTCTAAAGAGGTCCCTCTCCAGCGGGGAGCTGGACAAGCTAAACAAGTAGAGAATTAAGTAAAGAAGGTTTATTGCTGCTGTTGATATTTTTAATGTTAGGGACAACAGCTGGGCGCGGTGGCTCATACTTGTAGTCCTAGCACTCTGGGAGGCCGAGGCGGGAGGATTGCTTGAAGCCAGGATTTCAACTCCAGCCTGAAAAAGAGCAAGACTCCATCTCTACAAAAAAATAGAAAAATTAGCCAGGCGTGGTGGCGCATGCCTGTGGTCCCAGCTACTCGGGAGGCTGACACAGGAGGGTTGCTTGAGCCCAGGAGTTTGAGGTTGACGTAAACTATGATGATGATGCTGCACTCTAGCTGGGGTGACAGAGTAGAGACCCTGTCTAAAAACAAACAAACAAACCACAAAACCCCAAAACAACAGAAAAAAATTAGAGAGAAAGAAAGATAAAGGTTTTATCAGACTAAACAGTATTCAGATGATACTCATTGTAGGTACTCAGAAAGGAGACATAGAATCGGGTTAAGCACAGTTAGGGAAGGTTTTACAAAACCCAGTTTGTCACTGGACTTAGAAGGGAGATAAGATGTTGAAAGGCAAAAAGAAAGTGTGTTTATCAACCCCTAAATGAAGGTACAGAAGAAGACATATTTAGGGAAGAGTAAGCAGAATAACTTGCATTTAAAGAAATATTTGCAAATGAATTAAAGAGTGTTGACCCAGAAAAGACAAATTGGAGGCATACTATAAAAGAGTCTTGAGCATCCCAAACAATGACTGGGATAGCTCTCTTCAACTGTGGAAGCCACTGCAGGCTTTTAATCTGCTTCAAATTTTTCCTCCCTTTCCTACAAATAGTGCTGGGACATCTGGGTAACCACATGCAAAAAAAAAAAAAAAAAAGTTGCATATCATCCACAAAGAGTGAGAGTTTGACCTCTTCTGTCCCCACTAGGACACCCTTAATTCCCCTCTCTTGTCTGATTGCTCTGGCAAGGACTTCCAGCACTATGTTGAATAGAAGTGGAGATAGTGGGCAACCTTGTCTGTTTCCAGTTGTAAGTAGGAATGCTTTTGGTGTTCCCCATTCAATATGATATTGGCTATATATTTATTGTATATGGACTTAATAATTTTAAGGAATGTCCCTCCTATGGCTATTTTGTTAAGGGTTTTTATCATAAAAGTGTGCTGCATTTTATCAAATGCTTTTTCTGTATCTATTGAGAGAATCATATGGTCTTTGTTTTTGAAAATCCCAAGGATTCAACCAAGAGACTCCTGGAATCAATAAACGAATTCAGTAAAGTCTAAGGATACAAGATTAATGCACACAAATCAGTGGCATTTGTTTGTGCCAATAACAGTCAAGCCGAAAATAAAATCAAAGACACAACACCTTTCACAATAGCATCAAAATTAAATATTGAGGAATATATTTAGCAAAGGAGGTGAAAGATATTTATAGGGAGAACTATGAAACACTGAGAAAAGAAACTGTAGAAGATGTACACAGATGGAAATGCCTACCATGCTCACGGATTGGAAGAATCAATATTGTTAAAATGTCCATATTACCTAAAGTGTTCTATAGAATTAATGCAATCCCTATCAAAATTCCACCATCATTCTTTACAGATTTAGAAAAAATAATTCTATGCTTTATGTAGAACCAGAGAAGACCTCGGTATAGCCAAAGCAATCTTAAGCAAAAATAACAAATTGGGAGGCATCCGTCTGTCAGATTTCAAACTTTACTACAAGGCTATAGTAACCCAGATAGCATGGTACTGGCACAAGAACAGAGATATAGACCTTTGGAATAGGACAGAGATCCCAGATATAAAACCAGCCTCATATTGTCATCTAATCTTCAACAAAGCAGACAAAAGTAAACATTGGGGAAAAGAATCTATTCAATAAGTGGTGCTGGGAAAACTGAATATCCACATGCAGAAGATTGAAACTGGATCCCCACCTCTCACCTCTCACAAAAATCAACTCACGATGGATAACAGACTTAAACCTAAGATGTGAAGCCTTAAGAATTCTGGAAGAAAATGTTGGGAAGACTCTTTTAGACATCGGCCTAGGTAAACAATTTATGAAGACCCCAAAGCAATCACAGAAGCAACAAAAATAAACAAATGGGACCTGATCAAATTGAAAAGCTCCTGCACAGCCAACAAAACTATCATAGGAGGGCAGAGCAGGATGGTGGATGAGAAACACCGCCAGACAGAGTGTCTCTGCAGAAAACACAGATTCTAGCACAAATTAGAAGAAAGAAGCAAGCAGACGAGCATACATCGGAGGAGGGTCAGAAGGAGGGGTACCTGAGACCACGGGAGACTCCATGGGAGGAGGTTGCGGAGGAGAACTGGAAGCAGAGACCTCCCGAGTAGCCTGGAGACCAGCGGCAAGGGTAGGTGGCGCAGTTAACTCTCCTCTCCCTCGCATCTTGGACTGCTGGTGGGCTCCCCAGCAGTTGGAGAGACCTGCAGACACCAGCCCAGAGACAGCCACCACCAGTGAGCGGCAAGCCTGTAGTGGACGCGGCACCAGGCTCCCAACCCCCTCAGGACACCTCCCTGTGCACAGACCCGAGCCGAGCCGCAAGCATCATATCACTTCACTCTCCCCCCCCCCGCCCCCGCACCTTCCCTATCCGCCGAGAGAGACAATATAGCCACCAGCCAGAGGCATGTCAAGGGAATGGGACCTTCCCTTTTAGGGCCCCACAGCTGACTGAGAGGTACTCAGACGGTGAGCTTCCTACCTGCCAGCCATCCCAGGTGCTGTTGGCCCAGTGATTCTAGGAGAATGGGGCAGACCCTGAGGCTGAGAGACATCAATCCAGCTTGGGCTCCCCGTGGGTGAATTAGGACTGTCACTCCTTTCCCTGGTGGGGTTAGGGATTGAACTCTAGGGCCCAGAGGTCAGACCTGCAGACCAGATCCCATGCACCCAGGTCTTGCATTGCCTGGGGCACGGAAGGGATATTTGTGAACAGCCTGCTGAGGTGTTTGTGCCTTCAGGAGCAGATCAGCATCCTAGAGGGCAACCCTCCTCCCAAAGGGAGGCCGTGTGCCCAGCCCAGGCGGCGATCCTGCTCAGGGAATCTCCCAGCCAGCATCACAGCCAGGGTAGGCCTGGTGGTGTGAGGTCTGGCTTGCTGGCAGAGGCCCAGGAGTAGCCAAGGAGTTGGGGAGGGTGGAAAGGAGTGGGGCCTGTTCCAGACTGCAGGTCTCAGAAGTTCCAGCCCACACGCAGACTTTCTGACTGAGCGGGGTCGTTCCAGTCCCTCCCTGGCAGCTTTTCCTGGAAGCAGAAAACAGAACTTTGACCCCTGCTAACAGCATTTCTGGTGCCTGAGGTCAGGCTGACCCAACCCAGCTCCGCCCAGACTCACTCCCACTCCAGCCCTCACTGTTGTAGAAAACAAGGACACACCTGGAAGTCCTAGGGCCCCAACCACCACCTGAGGCACCAGAGTGCCTCTCCAGAGGAACAAGAACTGGATACAGGACCCAAAATCAACAGTGTAGCCTGTTCCTCCAATCAAGCACCACCTACTGACAGGGAGGACATTCTGCAGACCCTTTTCACAGCACCTACTGACTCATCATACAAGGTGTGATCGAATCTCACCCACAAACACCACCTACTGGCTCAGAGACTAAACAGGGCGTATCATTATCCAAACAAAAACCTAAAGGCAAGAAGCAACAACTGATCCAGATGGGAAGAAATCAGTGAAGGAACTCTGGAAATATGAAGAACCAAACGGAAAGCACACCCTCAAAGAGGAGTACCAGCCCCTTAGAAATGAACACGGACCAAAAACAGACCACTAAAATGACAGAAGAGGAATTTCGAACATGGAAGAAAATTCAATGACTTGCAAGAATAACTGGATAACCAACACAAAGAAAAAGCAAAAAGATTCCAGGACCTAGAACAAAAATTCACTTAAGAAATTGAAACAATGAATAAAAGTCTAACTGAATTCCAGGAAATGAAGAATCAATTCAGGGAACTACAAAATACAGTGGAAAGCCTCAAGAACAGGGTAGATCAAACAGAAGAAAGAATCTTGGAGATTGAAGATAACACCTTCCAATTAAATAAATCAGTCAGAGAGATAGAGCAGAGAAACAAGAGAAAAGAGCAAAGCCTACAAGAGATGTGGGATTATGTGAAGAAACCTAATGGGAGGGTCATAGGGTTACCAGAAGGGGAAGAAGACAACACTCAAGGGTTGGACAAGTTATTTGAAGATATAATAGAGGAAAATTTCCCAGGCCTTCCTAAAAATCTCCAGATACAAGTTCAAGAAGCTCAAAGGACCCCTGGGAGATTCAATGCAAATAGGAAGACTTCACGACACGCAGTCATCAGACTGCTCAAAATATCAACTAAAGAGGCCCTTCTATGAGCTGTAAGACAAAAGAAGCAAGTAACATACAAAGGAAAGACAATCCAAATAACGCCAGACTTCTCTACTGAAACTTTACAAGCCAGGAGAGACTGGGGCCCCATTCTCACTCTTCTGTAACAGAACAATGCCCAGCGTAGACTCTAATTCCCTGCAAAGCTAAGTTTTGTACATGAAGGAGAAATCAAGACATTCTCAGATAAGCAAAGACTGAGGAAATTCACCAAGACAAGACAAGCCCTTTAAGAAGTACTCAAAACAGTGTTACCCACAGATCAGCACAATAAATACTCACGAATGTAAATCTACTCAAAGCTAAAGGTCAAAGCCCAGATACCACAATGGCTCAAGAGAGAAAACAAAGCAACAAAGTTCAACCCAACATAATGAACAGAAATCTGCCCCACCTATCAGTTATCTGAATAAATGTGAATGGCCTGAACTCCCCACTCAAGAGACATAGGCTGGCCAAATGGATAAAAAAACACAAGCCAAGTATCTTCTGCCTTCATGAAACACATCTAACCTGCGAGGATGCAATTAGACTAAAGGTAAAGGGGTGGAGAACAATATTTCAAGCAAACGGAAGCCAAAAGAAAGCTGGTGTGGCAGTGCTGATTACAGATAACTTGGCTTTTAAATCAACCAAAGTAATAAAAGACAAGGAAGGACACTATATAATGGTGAAGGGTACAGTTCAACAAGAAGACATAACAGGCCGGGCGCACGCCTGTAATCCTAGCTCTTGGGAGGCCGAGGCGGGCGGATTGCTCAAGGTCAGGAGTTCAAAACCAGCCTGAGCAAGAGCGAGACCCCGTCTCTACTATAAATAGAAAGAAATTAATTGGCCAACTGATACATATATATAAAAAATTAGCCGGGCATGGTGGCGCATGCCTGTAGTCCCAGCTACTCGGGAGGCTGAGGCAGAAGGATCACTGGAGCCCAGGAGTTTGAGGTTGCTGTGAGCTAGGCTGACGCCACGGCACTCACTCTAGCCTGGACAACAAAGCGAGACTCTGTCTCAAAAAAAAAAAAAAAAAAAAGAAGACATAACAATTCTAAATATATATGCACCAACCCAGATTCATAAAGCAAACTCTACTTGATCTAAAATGGATAAACGACAACACCATAATAGTCAGAGACTTTAACACCCCACTGACAGCACAGGACAGATCCTCCAAACAGAAAATCAACAAAGAAATAATGGACTTAAACAGAACTCTACAACAAATGGGCCTGACACTTACAGGACATTCTACCCCAAAACCACTGAACGAACATTCTTCTGATCAGCTCATGGGTCATTCTCTAAAATTGATCATATCCTAGGACACAAAGCATGTCTTAAACAATTTTTTAAAATAGAAATTATAGGCCGGGCGCTGTGGCTCACGCCTGTAATCCTAGCTCTTGGGAGGCCGAGGCAGGCGGATTGCTCAAGGTCAGGAGTTCAAAACCAGCCTGAGCAAGAGCGAGACCCTGTCTCTACTATAAATAGAAAGAAATTAATTGGCCAACTGATATATATATAAAAAATTAGCTGGGCATGGTGGCGCATGCCTGTAGTCCCAGCTACTCGGGAGGCTGAGGCAGGAGGATCGCTTGAGCCCAGGAGTTTGAGGTTGCTGTGAGCTAGGCTGACGCCACGGCACTCACTCTAGCCTGGACAACAAAGTGAGACTCTGTCTCCAAAAAAAAAAAAAAAAGAAATTATACCATGTATCGTTTCAGACCACAATGGAATAAATGTAGAAATCAATCCTAACAGGAGTTCTCATTTCTACACAAAGTCATGGAAACTAAACAACCTTCTGCTGAATGATCACTTCATAAATGAGGAAATCAAGATGGAAATCAAGAGCTTCTTTGAACAAAATGACAAAGGTGACACAAGTTACCAAAACCTGTGGGACACAGCTAAAGCAGTCCTGAGAGGAAAGTTTATTTCCATAAATGCCTATATCCAAAAGTCGAAAAGATCACAAATAGACAACCTAATGAATCGTTTCAAAGAGCTGGAGAAAGAACAGACCGACCCCAAACCCAGCAGAAGTAAAATCATTAAGATCAAATCAGAACTAAATGAAACTGACAACAGGGAAACCATACAGAAGATTAATAAAACAAAAAGTTGGTTCTTTGAAAAAAATAAACAAAATTGACACACCGTTGGCTAGACTAACGAAAAGCAGAAAAGAAAAATCTCTAATAAGCTCCATCAGGAACAATAAAGGAGAAATTACAACCAATGCCCCAGAGATACAAGATATAATTAATGAATACTACAAAAACCTCTATGCACACAAACTGGAAAATGTGGAGGAAATGGACAATTTCTTAGAAACATACAGCCTCCCTAGGCTCAACCAGGAAGAAATAGAATTCTTGAACAGACCAATATCAAGTACTGAAATTGAAACAGCAATAAAAAAACCTTCCTATAAAGAAAAGTCCTGGACCAGATGGTTTCACATCCGAATTTTACCACACCTACAAGGAAGAACTGGTGCCTATCCTGCAGAAATTATTCCACATCATCAAGAAGGATGGAATCCTCCCCAACACATTTTAAGAAGCGAACATAACCCTGATGCCAAAACCAGGAAAGGATGCAACAAAAAAAGAAAACTACAGACCAATATCTCTTATGAATACAGATGCAAAAATTCTCAACAAAATCCTAGCCAATCAAATCCAGGTGCTTGCCAAGAAAATAATCCATCATAACCAAGTGGGCTTCATCTCAGGGATGCAGGGATGGTTCAACATATGCAAATCTATAAACATAATTCACTATATAAACAGAAGCAAAAACAAAGACCATATGATCCTCTCAACAGACACAGAGAAAGCATTTGACAAAATTCAACACCCTTTTATGATATGAATAGGCATAGACGGGGCTTACCTAAAAATGATACAAGCCATATATGACAAACCCACAGCCAATATCATACTGAATGGGGAAAAATTGAAAGCATTCCCACTTAGAACTGGAACAAGACAAGGTTGCCCACTATCTCCACTTCTGTTCAACATAGTGCTGGAAGTCCTGGCTATAGCAATCAGACAAGAGAGTGGAATTAAGGGCATCCAAATGGGAGCAGAAGAGATCAAACTCTCACTCTTTGCTGATGACATGATATTATACCTAGAAAACCCCAAGGATTCAACCAAGAGACTCCTTGAACTGATAAATGAATTTGGTAAAGTCACAGGATACAAAATCAATACACAGAAATCAGAGGCATTCCTATACGCCAACAACAGTAAAAGGGAGAACCAAATCAAAGATTCAATTCCCTTCAAAATAGCAACAAAGAAAATAAAGTACCTAGGAAAATATTTAACTAAGGAGGTAAAATACCTCTATAGGGAGAACTACGAAACACTGAAGAAAGAAATAGAGGATGTAAACAGGTGGAAGAATATACCATGCTCATGGGTCAGCAGAGTCAACATTGTTAAAATGTCTATACTACCCAAAGTGACCTACAGAGTCAATGCAATCCCTATTAAAATACCATCATCATTTTTCACAGATATAAAAAAAAATAGTTTTATGCTTCGTATGGAATCAGAGAAGACCCCATATAGCAAAATCAATCATAGGCAATAAAAACAAAATAGTAGGTATCAATTTACCAGATTTCAAACTATACTACAAGCCTATAGTAATTAAAACATCTTGGGATTGGCACAAGAACAGGGACATTGACCACTGGAACAGAACAGAGAACCCAGATATAAAACCATCCTCATATAGCCAACTAATCTTCAACAAAGCAGACAAGAACATACACTGGGAAAAAGAATCCTTATTCAATAAATGGTGCTGGGAATACTGGATAGCCACATGTAGAAGACTGAAACAGGACCCACACCTTTCACCTCTCACAAAAACCAACTCACGCTGGGTAACAGACTTGAACATTAGGTGTGAAACTATTAGAATTCTATAGGAAAACATTGGAAATACTCTTCTAGACATTGGTCTAGGGAAAGAATTTGTGAAGAAGACCCCAAAGGCAATCACAGCAGCAACAAAAATAAATAAATGGGACCTAATCAAATTAAAAAGCTTCTGCACAGCCAAAGAAACTCTCAGGAGAGCAAATAGACAACCCACAGAATGGGAGAACATTTTTGCAAGCTACACATCCAATAAAGGGCTGATAACTAGAATCTATTTAGAACTCAGGAAAATCAACAAGAAAAAAAATCAAACAACCCCATCAATAAATGGGCAAAGGACATGAACAGAAACTTCTCAAAAGAAGACAGAATAATGGCCAACAAACATATGAAAAAATGCTTAACATCTCTAATCATCAGGGAAATGCAAATCAAAACCACAATTAGATATCACTTAACTCCAGTGAGAATGGCCTTTATCAAAAAGTCCCCAAACAATAAATGTTGGCATGGATGCGGAGAGAGAGGAACACTCCTACACTGCTGGTGGGACTGCAAACTAGTTCAACCTCTGTGGAAAGCAATATGGAGAAAACCTTAAAGCGATACAACTAGATCTACCATTTGATCCAGCAATTCCACTACTGGGCATCTACCCGAAAGATCAAAAGTCGCTTTATGAAAAAGACACCTGCACTTGAATGTTATAGCAGCGCAATTCACAATTGCAAAGTTTTGGAAACAACCCAAATGCCCATCAATACATGAGTGGATTAATAAAATGTGGTATATGTATACCATGGAGTACTATTCAGCTTTAAGAAACAATGGTGATATAGCACCTCTTGTATTTTCCTGGATAGAGCTGGAACCCATTCTATTAAGTGAAGTATCTCAAGAATGAAAAAACAAGCACCACATGTATTTACCAGCAAATTGGTATTAATGGATCAACACCTAAGTGGACATATAGGAAAATCATTTATTAGGTGTCGGGCAGGTGGGAGGGGGAGGACGGGATGGTATATACAAACACAATGAGTGAGATGTGCAACATTTGGGGGATAGTCATGCTTAAAGCTCTGACTCGAGGGGGGAGGGGGCATGGGCAATATACGTAACCTTAACATTTGTACCCCCATAATATGCTGAAGTAGAAAAAAAAAGAAACTATCATTAGAGCAAATAAACAACCTACAGAATGGGAGAAAATATTTGCTTTCTACACATCCAATAAAGGGAGGATAACAAGAATCTATATAGAACTAAGAAAATCAACAACAACCCCATCAATAAATGGGCAAAGGATGTGAACAGAAACTTTTCAAAAGAAGACAAACTAATGGCCAGCAAACATATAAAAAAGTGCTCAACATCTCTAATCATCAGTGAAATGCAAATCAAAACTACAATGAGATACCACTTAACTCCAGTGAGAATGGCCTCTATCAAAAAGTCCCAAAATAACAAATGCTGGCGTGGATGTGGAGAGACTGGACCAGTCTTACACTGCTGGTGGGACTGCAAGTTAGTACAACCCCTGTGGAAAGTAATTTGGAGATACCTCAAAGAGCTAAAAATAGAAATACCATTTGATCCAGCAATCTCACGACTAGGCATTCACCCAAAGGAAAAAAAGGTATTCTATAATAAAGACATCTGCACTCGAATGTTTATGGCAGCACAATTCACAATTGCAAAGATGTGGAAACAACCCAAGTGCCTATCAATACATGAGTGGAGTAACAAAATGTGGTACATGTATATCATGGAATACTACTCAACTACAAAAAAAACAATGGTGATCTAGCACCTCTTATATTATCCTGGATAGAGATTGAGCCCATCCTTCAAAGTGAGGTATCACAAGGATGGAAAAACATGCACCACGTGTACTCGCCATCAAATTGGTACTAACTGATCAACACTAAGGTGATCATGTGGTAGTAATACTTATTGGGTGCCAGTCAGGTGGGGGGCTGGAGGGATGGGAGGGGTAAACTCATAGCTAATGGTTACGGGGCACACTGTATAGGGGAAGGACACACTTGCAGCCCTGGCTTGGGTGAGACAAACACATTTCATGTAACCAAAATGTATGTACCCCCATAATATCCTAAATTAAAACAAAACAAAACAAAACAAAAAAAAACAAAGTTGGATCCCCTACCTCACAACATATGAAAAATTAACTCAAAATAGATCACAGATGTATATGTAAGTGCTAAAACTATAAAACTCTCAGAAAACATGGGAGTACATCTTTGTGATCTTGGGTTATTTCTTAGGCACAACACCAAAAGCACAAATGATAAAAGAAAAATTGATAAATTGAACTTAATGAAAATTTTAAAATTTTGCACTTCAAACATCATAAAGAAACAGAAAGAACAACCAGCAGAGTGAGAGAAAATATCTGCAAATCATGTATCCAATGCAAGACTTATATGTAGCATTTTTTAAAAATCTTACAACTGAATGATAAAAAGACAAAAAAAATTAACAAAGGGCAAAAGATTTAAACATATTTTATTTTATCCAAATAAAATATGGAACGTTTCGTAAGCACATGAAAAGATACTCAACATCATGAGTCATTAGAAAATTGCGAATCAAAACCACAGTGAGATACCACTTCAAACCCACTACGATGGTTGGTTATAAGACAGACACCAACAAGTGTTGGGGAGGATGTGGAGAAATGGGAACCTGCATACACCACTGATGAGAATGCAAAATGGTGCAACCGCTTTGTAAAACAATATGGCTATTTCTCAACAATATTCAACATAGAGTTATCATATGACCCAGCAATTCCTCTCTTGGAGGAATTCTCTAAGAGAAATAAAAATATATGTTCACACTAAGACTTGAAAAATGTTCACAGCAGCAATGTTACAATAGCCATTTGGTTGCAGAAACAACTCAAATGTGGTGTAGCCATACAAAGGAATACTATTCAGCCACGAACTTATTAAGTACTTATTAACTCATTATGAACTTACTAAGAACTTACTGTGCATTAAGTACTTACGGGTGCTACAACATAGATGAACTGCAGGAGCGCGCCACACAGTGAAGAGGCCCGACACAGGCCAGCACGTACTGCGTGTTCCGTTCACATGAAATGTGCAGGCAGGGCGCCCGCAGAGACCAGGCTGGTAAGAATGGGGCGTGAGCGTATGAAGTCTCTTTTTAGGGTGACAGACATATTCTAAAATTAGATTAGATGGTGGCACAACTCTGTAAACATACTAAAAATCGTTGACATATACACTTAAAACAGGTGAGTTTTATGGTATATAAATGATGCCACAATAAAGCTATTTTTTAAAGTGTTCCTTCCTCCTTTTCTCCTTTCCTGCCTTTCTTTTCTTACCTTCTCTCTTCATTTTTTCTCTTTTTCTCTTAGTCTTTTGCCCAACTTCTCAGCACAGGCGAGCGTTTACAGCACGCCGGCGAGCAGTCCCCGCTGCACGGCTCGGCTCAGCGGATGGGACGCTGCGGGCCGCGGCTCCTGGGCTCTGAACACCAGCTCCCTGGCTGCGATGGCAACCGCGCCACCGCTTTCCTTCGCAGTTTTACCATTCAGTATGCATCCCTAAACGCTTAATATCAGTTGTGCTTGTTTTTGAAATGGATATATAGATACAGATATTCATATATTATGCATATTTTTCAGCCTGGTTTCTTTTATTCAACTCAAAGTAATGTGTGTAAGAACAGAGTCCAGAAATAGATTTCCACACCTTTCATTATTTTTTTTTATAAAGTTGTCAAAGTAATTCAACGAGGAAAGAAATCTGTTCGTGGGGACTGTGAGTGCCGGCTGCGGGCAAGGTGTCGCGGCCAGTGAGCGCGGTGCCGGAGTGGTTAAAGTTAAACATACATTTATCCTACAGCCCAGCAATCCCACCTCTGGGGATTTACCCAAAAGAAGTGAAAACATATAACCACACAAAGTCGAATTGTTATAGGAGCTTTATTCATAATCAGCAAAAACTGGAAACAACCCAATGTCCATCAACTGGTAAACAAACAGATCATGGCACCTCCATATACTGGAATGCCACTCAGCAATAAAAAGGAATGAGCTACTGATACATATGCTACCATGTGGATGAATCTCAAAAACATATGCTAAATTGGAGAAAAACATGATAAATGAAAGAAATCAAATAAAAAGATAAATGATTCATTCAAGATGAATGAATGGCTCTATCACACTGTGGAAAAGGCAAAACTGTAGGAACAGAAATCAGATTAGTGTTTGCCAGGGGCTAGACTGGGGGGAGGGGATTGACTTCAAGGGGCAAGGGAGAAATTTGAGGATCATTAAGGTAGTCTACATCTTGATTATTGATGCAATTACACAACTTTACATTTGTCAACACATCCAAATGCACACCTAACACGGGTGAATTTTATATCTTAATAAACTTGACTTTAAAAATATTTTTCCATATTGTTTCATATAGCTATCATTCCTAAATTACTGCTCTGGATTATCCCATTGTATAAGTATGCCATAATGTATTTACTTATTATATGCTTGATGGCATTAAAGTGCTCTTCATTTTGAACTATTATAAATAATCCTGCTAAGAACTTTCTTTTACTTATCTCCTGGTATATGTTCATACAATTCTGTACAGTAAAATTAGGAAAATTGCTGCTTACAGTTAGGGATAAAATTGCTGGGTCATGGCATATGCATGCATACCTTCAACTTTAGTACATAATGCCAAACTTGTATTACAAAGTGACTGCAGCATGTATACTCTCACCAGCAATGAATCAGAATATCCCTTGCTCCACATCCTTGTCAACAGTTGGTATTGTGAGCAGTTTTTTTTTAATTGTAGGAAATATAGTGGATGTGAAATGGCATCTCATTGTGGTTTTAATTTGCATTTTTCTGATAACTAATGATATTCAGCACCTTTCCTTAAGTTTATTGGCCATTTTAATTTTTCCTTTTGCAAATTGCCTATTGAAATTTCTTGCTCAATTTTCTACCTGAGTTTGTCGGTCTTTTTCTTACTGATTTGTAGTAGTTCTTTACTTTTATTCAATTGTGTGATTTATCTTTTCATTATTATTATTCTTTAATTCTTTTCTTTGTAGAGATGAGGTCTCACTATGGTGCCCAGGCTGATCTCAAACTCCTGACTTCAAGCAATCCTCCCACCTTGGCCTCCCCAAGTGCTGGGATTGTAGGTGTGAGCCACCATGCCAGCCTATAATAGTTGTTTATATTAACCACCAATTTCTTTTGTTAGTTATATGTGTTGCAAACACCTTCTCCTACTGGGGGCTTGCTTTTTCATCTGTAGTTGGTGTATTTTTATGAAGATACAGCTACAAATTTAATGTAGTCCAATTTATCATATTTTAAATATTTGGTGCTTTGGGGTCTTGTTTAAGAAATTTTCTTCTAGTTTGGGGTAAAAATGTGTTCTTCTTTATGAAATTCTAAAGGCTTCATTATTTTCACTTTAACATTTACAGTTACAATCCACCTTAAATTGAGTTTTATGTATAATGTGAGGTAAGGGTTAAGATGAGTTTTTATCCATATTAATAGTCAATTTTCCAAGCACCATTTATTGGAAAAATTATCTTTCCCCCTCTGCTCATAAACCAAGTGTCCAAGGGCACATGAGCCTGAGTCATTACGTATCTAAGACGATTTTTCTGTGGCATTGGTCCTTGAGGAGCACAGCCGGCTAGATATGAAGCGGTTTCTGTTCAGGCACTTTCATGCAGGCTGCCTTGCCTTTTTGTGTCCTAGGTAAGCTCTGAGTTTTTTTGTTTTGGTTTTAAATCCTGCTCCACTGACACCTTGCTTTGTATGTTTCTTTGGGAACTTTGATGCCAATCTAATTCTCTTGCTCTTATAAGTTATTCGGTTTTGGTCTGGAAGCTCTGAAGATATTTGACCTTTAAAGTCTGATACTTTTACCAAGATTTGTCTTGGAGTCAATTTTACCTGATACCCAATGGGTCTTTTCAGTATGTAGACTCCAGTCTTCATTTATCTCTGGAACATTGTCTTAGGTTATAGTTTTAAATATTAGTTCTGTTCCATTATTTGTTTTTATTCTTCAGAAATTCCTGATATATGTATGTTGACTTTCCTTTGCTTGTCTTCTATTTCAACCATTTTCTCTCTGATCCTTTTTTTACTTTCTTAAACTCCCTTTTAAAATTTATTGGATATGTTTCTGCTTTCCTTTGATACTCTTTATAAAATCTTCATTTGACTGTATTTCCCTTTGGGCAAAGGGAAATTTAAAATTTAGTTTTGAATTTTGAAATTTGAAATGTAGTTTTCATTTCTCTTTTTCTTCCCTTTCTTTCCTGAGTTCAACCATTGTTTCATTTCTTATTTTCTTTGCTCATATCTTTTTCTAAGTTTTGAATTTCTTTATTCTTTTCTTTTCTCTTCTCTTCTCTTCTCTTCTCTTCTCTTCCCTTCCCTTCCCTTCTCTTCTCTTCTCTTCTCTTCTCTTCTCTTCTCTTCTCTTCTCTTCTCTTCTCTTCTCTTCTCTTCTCTTCTCTTCTCTTCTTCTCTTCTCTTCTCTTTTTTCTTTTCTTTCCTTTCCTTTTCGGACTGTCACTGGGCTGGAGTGCAGTAGCATCACAGCTCACCGCAGCCTGGACTCCTGGGCTCAAGTGGTCCCCCTGCCTCAGCCTCCCGAGTACCTGGGACTGCAGGCAGATGCCACCGAACATGGCCTAAATTTTGAATTTCTGATCCAAGATGTTTTTCAAATCTTTATGTGATTGTTTTAGGCTGATACAGATAAGAATGCTGTGTTACAGTTTTCTTCTGCCTCACAGTTAGTTTTGGGGAGAGTTTCATCTGCGCAGATGTTCTGATTCTCCTTTCTGTTTTCTTCCCATCACGGCTCGCGTGCGCACGCGCATTCCATGAGGCGCGCGGCAGCTGCAGGGTTCGCCAGACTCCTGCTCAGGGCTCCCCGCTCCTCCGCCAGGCCGGCGCAGGTGCCTGCCTTCCCTTGATAGATGGCTTTGGGAAGAGTGTGTGTGTGAGGCAGGGTTTCATGCACCCTCAACTCTTTGGCTCTCTTTTTGCCTTCCAATATTCTACATTTCCCTTTCTCGATTTCTTTTTCCTTTTGCCATCCAGTTTCAAAAGTCATTTTTCCTACTTTTGCTAGTATTTTTGTAAGGATATTCAAATATAAATAAAAGTGGCATAATTTTCCAGTGAACAGTCATATACTCATCACTTAGATTCAATTAACATTTTGTAATTCTTGCTTACCACATGTTGCTGAAACTATCCCTCTATTCATCCATTAATCCATATTTTGGGTGCATTTCAAAGCAAATTGTACACATTAGTACATGTCCCCTTAAATAATTTATCATATGTATCATTAAATAGAGCTCAATATTTATGTACAGTTTTAAATGTAAAGTCTACATACATTAGCATGCATAAATATTCAGTATACATTTGCTAAGTTCTGACAGTTGCATATAGCTGTGTAACCCAAACTCCTATCAAGATACAGGACATCATTAACACTCCAGACAGTTTCCTTATGCCGCGTCCTAGTCAATCCTCTAGCCCACACTCACAGATGACATTGTTCTGACATTTCCACCACACTTACTTTGCCTGTTCTAGAATTTCATATGAATGGGACCGTGTGGTGTGTACTCTTTTGCATATGCTTATTTCACTTAGCAGGTTTTTGAGAGAGTCGTCCATGTTGTTTTTCTTTTATCAGTAATTTACCAATAATTCATTTCTTTTTATTTGTGAGTAGTTTTCTATTGTATGGTTATACTGCAGATTGCTCAGCTATTCTTCTATTCATGGAAAATGGTGTTGAGGCTATTAGGAAAAAGCTGCTAGTTATTCGGAGATACCCTTTATCAGTCTGAGAAAGTTTCCTTCTATCCCTAGCTTGCTGAGAGTTTTTATCATGAAAGAATATTGAATTTCCTTTCTAAAAACATAATCCTCCTCTCCCAGAAGCAGTGCCTTTCAAGGCTACTGCCTTGAGCCCCATAAACTTTTAAGTCCCTTCAGTTAGTGTGCTGACCTACTACAACTGTTTTAAATATTTGATTTCTTTTTATTTTTAGAAAGAGTCTTGCTCTGTCACCCTGGCTAGAGTATGGTGACGTGATCATAGCTCACTGCAACCTTAGACTCCTGGGCTCAAGTGATCCTCCTGCCTCAGCCTCCAAGTAGCTGGGACTACAGGTGTGCGCCACTGCGCCCCACTAATTTTTCTATATTTAGTACAGACGGGGTGTCCCTCTTGCTCAGGCTGGTCTTGAACTCCTGAGCTCCAGCGATCCTCCTGCCTCGGCCCCAGAGTGTAAGGACTACAGGCATGAGCCACCTCATCAGGCCATTTAAAATTTTTTAACAGCTTTATGGAGATATAATTCACATACACTACAATTCATCAGTTAAAGTGATAATTCAATGGTTGTCAGTATGTTCACTGATGAGCGCAACCATCACCACAATTTTAGAACATTTTCATCACCTCAAGGAGAAATGCCATATCCTTTGGCTATCTGTGTGTTAGTGCTCCATGCCCTGCCACCAATCATAAGCAGCAGCTGTTCCCTCTGTCTCTGTCTCTGTAGGGATATCCCTATTCTGAACTTCCATATGAATGGAACCATATAATTAATATGTGGCCTCATGTGTTCAGCTTCATTGACTTAGCATAATGTTTTCAAGGTTTGCCCATGTTACGGCATGTATGAGCACTTCATTTCTGTTCATGGTAGAATACTATTTCATTGTGTGAATATAGCACATTTTGTTGATTCATTCACCTGTTGATTGACATTTGGGTAATTGCTACCTTTTAACTACTGTGAATTAATGCTCCTATGAACATTCATGTGCCAGCTTGTGTTGTCAGGGTGTTCCACCGAAACCTGCCTGTTTCGCTTATCTTATCCCACTCCTAAATTGAGCGGCTACTCATACTCACAGCTGATGAGGTGATTTGGGGACATACTTCTGATTGGCTGACTACTATGTAAATGAGGTGACTTTTGTGAAGACTTGCCATTGGCTAACTGTAACCCCCAAAAAGGCATAAAACTAAAAGAAGACGCAAAAGGGGCGCTCAGAGTCTGGTGGCAGATGTGCCTCTCTGAGCCGCCGGCGAAATAACGCTGGCTCTCCCACTCTCCGGCTGGCTCTCCCACTCTCCGCGTGTTGTTCTTTGGCCAAGAGCTGTTCGCACCTGCCGGCACAGTGTGGACATATGTTTTTCCTTCTCTTGGGTATGTACTTACAGTGGAATTGCTGAGTCATACGGTAAGTTTGTGTTTAATTGTTTGGGGAACTGCCAGACTGTTTTCCAGAGTGGCCGGACTATATTTATGTTCCCACCAGCAGTGTATGAGGGTTCCAATTTTTCTACATCCTCACCAGCAACTGTTGTTATTTGACTTTTTGATTCTAGCCATCCTAGTGAGTGTGCAGTGGCATTTCATTGTGGCTTTGATTTGTATTTTCCTAATGACTAATGATCTTGAGCATTGCTTCATGTTCTTGTTGGCCATTTGTGCATCTTCTTCTTAGCCAGATCTTTTGCCCATTTTTTGACTGAAATTTTAAAAATTTTGCATTGTATATTTGCATGTATATTCTAGATACAAGTCCCATATCAGATATGTGATTTGCAAAAATTTTGTGTTTTAAACCTTGGTGAAGTGCAACTTACCTGTTTTTTTTTCTTTTGCTGTTTGTACTTTTGGCGTTATGTCTAAAAATCCTTTGCCATATTCAAGATCACTAAAGTTTTAAAATTTTTATTTCTTATTGTGATAAAATATATATCTATCATAAAATTTACCATTTTTAACATTTTTAAGTGTGCAAGTTCAGTGGTATTTGTAAGGGTTTTGGCGGCGGCGAAAAGAAAAGAGAGAGAAAGAGTGGGGCCAAGCCACGTGGCTTTATTATACACTCGTGGACAAGGTTCTGGGGCTCCAAGAGATGGGGGGGCAGAAGTCCCCTCCGTTTGAAAGGACTGAGGCCTTTATACCCTTTGGGCGGGGCTAGGGACTTGGGGGGGGTTCTCTTGTGACCTTGGGTGGTCGCTGAGCAACGGGAGGGACTGGCGGTATCTGTGGAATCCAGGGCGGACTTCTGGGTGTGGTTCCTCTCTGCGGGGCCTGGCAGTTTGTCCTTGACCGGTCTGCTGTCATGAGCGTTTTCTTTCTTT
The DNA here is from genome assembly GCF_040939455.1 of Microcebus murinus. Classification (NCBI taxonomy): domain Eukaryota; kingdom Metazoa; phylum Chordata; class Mammalia; order Primates; family Cheirogaleidae; genus Microcebus; species Microcebus murinus. The sequence goes on along the minus strand of NC_134117.1, from coordinate 76,747,521 downwards.
CTTTTTTTTTTTTTTTTATCTAGGGAAGGAAGGGGGGCCGCCACCAGCCTTACAGTATTAAATACACTCACATTATGGACAACATCACCACCATCCATGTCCAGAACTTTTTGAACATCCCAAACTGAAACTCTGCACTCGTTAAATCCTAACTCCCTGTAGCCCCGTCCCCTCAATCCCTGGTAACCTCTGTTCTACTTCCTTTCTTATGCTTTTGACTGTTCTGGTACCTCATGTAACAGGGATCAAGCAATAAGTGGGATCATTCTTTATCATTTAATCTGGCTTATTTCACTTAGTACGTTGTCTTCAAGTTTCATCTACTTTTATAGCATGAGTTAGAATTTCCTTCCTTTTTCAAGTGGAATAATACTCCATAATATTCATATACCACAATTTTTTTTTTTTTTTGAGACAGAGTCTCACTTTGTTGCCCAGGCAAGAGTGAGTGCCGTGGCATCAGCCTAGCTCACAGCAACCTCAAACTCCTGGGCTCAAGCGATCCTCCTGCCTCAGCCTCCCAAGTAGCTGGGACTACAGGCATGCGCCACCATGCCGGCTAGTTCTTTCTGTATATATTAGTTGGCCAATTAGTTTCTTTCTATTTATAGTAGAGACGGGGTCTCGCTCTTGTTCAGGTTGGTTTTGAACTCCTGAACTCAAACTATCCGCCCTCCTCGGCCTCCCAGAGAGCTAGGATTACAGGCGTGAGCCACCGCGCCCGGCCCACATTTTGTTTATCTAATCATCCATTGATGGGCATTTGGGTTGTTGCCACCTTTGGGCTATTGTGAATAATGCCACTGTGAACATTGGTGTACAAACATCTGTTAGAGTCCTTGCTTTCAATTCTTTTGTGTATCTACTAAGAGGTGGAATTGCTAAATCCAATCAATTAAAAAATTAAGTTAGGCCGGGTGTGGTGGTTCAGGCCTGTAATCCCAGCATTCTGGGAGGCCAAGGTGGGAGGGTTGCTTGAGCTCAGGAGTGTGAGCCCAGCCTTAGCAAGAGTGAGACCCTGCTTCTACTAAAAGTAGAAAAATTAGGCAGACATTGAGGCACACGCCTGCAGTCCCAGCTACTTGGGAGGTTGAGGTAGGAGGATCCTTGAGCACAGGAGTTTGAGGTTGCTGTGAGCCAGGGTGACACCATGGCACTCTAGCCCAGGCAACAAAGAGAGACTCTGTCTTAAAAAAAAAAAAAAATCCTGAAAAAAAATAAGTCAATGTTTAATTTTCTGAGAAACTGCAAGCTCATCAAGATTTGCCCTTGGCCAGGCACGGTGGCTCACGCCTGTAATCCTAGCACTCTGGGAGGCCGAGGCGGGCGGATTGCTCGAGGTCAGGAGTTCAAAACCAGCCTGAGCAAGAGGGAGACCTGTCTCTACTATAAATAGAAAGAAATTAATTGGCCAACTAATATATATAGAAAAAATTAGCCAGGCATGGTGGCGCATGTTGTAGTCCCAGCTACATGGGAGGCTGAGGCAGGAGGATCGCTTGAGCCCAGGAGTTTGAGGTTGCTGTGAGCTAGGCTGACGCCATGGCATTCACTCTAGCCTGAGCAACAAAGCGAGACTCTGTCTCAAAAAAAAAAAAAAAAAAAATTGCCCTTATGTTTTCTTGTAAGAACTTTATAGCTTTTGCTCTTACATCTAGGCCACTGATCCATTTTGAATTATCATTCGTATAGGGTACGCGGTACGGTTCCAACCTATTCTTTTGGATGTAGGCTCTCCAGTTGTCACACCACCGTTGTTGAAAAGGCTGTTCTTTCCCCAATGAATGGCGTGGACACCCTTGCATAGAATCAATTGACCATAGATGTATGAGTTTATTTATGGATTCTTAATCTGTTCTATTATATGTGTATCTTGGTTCCAGTAAATTTTGAAATTGGGATGAGTCCTCCTACTTATTCTTCATTTTAGGATTGTTCAACTCTTCTGGCTCCCTTGTGATTTCATGTGAATTTTAGAATCAGTTCATTAATTTGTACAAAGAAGTCTGCTGGCATTTTGATAGGGATCACACTGACCACCCTCTAATCTCCTGCTCAGCCTTAGCCTCAAGGTTACCACTCAGCCAGCCCCCTGCCTCCAAGACCAGCTAACACTGTATTTTGTGGTCAGTGCCTTGTCTCCAACAAAAGCTCCCAGATTCTTCAGAATTTATTTGCTGTGGCCACTTCTTCTACCACCACCAGGCCAACCTGCATGTGTGGACCTCCAAGACCTAATTCTCTCTGGGCTACTATTTTTACTGCAACAATGTGGCGCTGAAGGGCATGTGCCACTTCTGTGAGTTGTCAAGGCAAAAACCAAAAGGCACCAAATGTCTCCTTGCAAAACCAGTGTGAGTTCAGTGCCTTCTTTGAGGATAAGCAGAAGCTGTCTTTGTAAGGGTGGAGAGCTAGTGCATGCAGGTTTTGGGAAAGATTTCTCCAAAGATTAGTACAGAAAGTTTATTTTGCTTTTCCCAGGCAGAAAAGAGCCAACACAGAAGAGAACGAAGTAGAGAATGTTGGCAGAGAGAACCAGGTACTCAGGCTTTTTGTTTAGGGGGAGATTGTAAGTTAGCAGGGTAAGGTTGAGAAACTGCTGCTTCCCCCCATTTCTTTCTTCCTGGCAGTGAGGATGTCAAAGTCTAAGAGGTGGCTCCCCTGCTTTTCTCTGGAGATGGGCCCTCATAGGAGATGTGACTCTGCCCTGGAGAAGCAAAGCCGTACCTGCAGTTCAGTTCAGGAACGCCAAGGCTGTGAAACAAATTCTAAAAGGAGTAGTTAGTTCCTAGCAAATGTAAAGAGAAAGATTTACATTTCCTTCCTGTGTGTTAGGCTCTTTTCAGATGTTGTGAAAACCCCGGTGGACGCCTTCCAGCTAGTCAGTTTAGGGGGGGAGGGGCAGGAAGAGAGCTCATGATTGATCTGTAGCTGTTATTGGGGAAATTGCGGGATTGGATATTTCTCGCACGGCTGCCCTTTCAGTCTCGAGATGAGTCAGGTCTAGATTGATTTATTTATTTTTTTTGCCATGTGGATGTCTAGTTTGGACTTTGGTTAAAAAGATATCACTTCTACATAAAATTGCTTTTGCTCCTTTGACAAGGATTAGTGAGTACATATGCCTGGGTCTTTCTCTGGGCTCTCGGTTCTGGTCTGGTGATCTGCTTGTATTCTTCCACCAGTCGCACACTGTCTTGATTCCTGTAGCTTTACAGTAAGACTTGAAGTCAGATAATGTCAGTCTGCTGATGTTGTTCTTCAGTATTGTGTTGGCTGTTCTCAGTCTTTTGCTGTCCCATATAAACTTTAGAATCGCTTTCTCAATATCCAAAGATAACTTGGTGGATTTTGATTGGGATTATGTTGAATCTATAGATCAAGTTGGGCCATCATAACAATACTGAGTCATCTGACTCATGAACATGGAATATCTCTCCATTTATTTAGATATTTTTGATTTATTTCATCAGAGTTTTGTAGTGTTCATATAAATCTTGTACATATTTTGTGAGCTTTATACATAAGTATTTCAGATTTTTGGTGCTAATGTGAATGGTATTGTTTTCAATTCCAAATTCCAATTGTGCATTGCCAGCATATAGCAAGGGAATTGACTTTTGTACTAACCTTGTAATCTGCAACCTTACTATAATAGCTTATTACTAATTGTTTTGTCATTTCTTTAGGATTTCTATATAATCATGTCATTGAGAACAAAACCAGTTTTATTTCTTCCTTTTATTATTTCCTTTTATTGTCTTACTGCCTTAGTGAGGATTTCTGGTATAATGTGGAATAGCAGTGGTAAGAGGGGACATCTTTGCCTTGTTCTTGATCTTAAATATAAGAAATCGGCCGGGCGCTGTGGCTCACGCCTGTAATCCTAGCTCTTGGGAGGCCGAGGCGGGCGGATTGCTCAAGGTCAGGAGTTCAAAACCAGCCTGAGCAAGAGCGAGACACCGTCTCTACTATAAATAGAAAGAAATTAATTGGCCAACTGTTATATATACATAAAATTAGCCGGGCATGGTGGCGCATGCCTGTAGTCCCAGCTACTCGGGAGGCTGAGGCAGAAGGATCACTCAAGCCCAGGAGTTTGAGGTTGCTGTGAGCTAGGCTGACGCCACGGCACTTACTCTAGCCTGGACAACAAAGCGAGACTCTGTCTAAAAAAAAATAAATAAATAAATAAAAAAAAATATATATATATATAAGAAATCTAGTTCTTCAACATTAAGTATGATGTTAGCTACAGATTTTTAAAATAGCTTTTTGTGAAAAATCAAGTTTAGTGACGTCCCCCTTATTCCTAGATGTTGAGAATTTTTATCATGAATGGATCTTGAATTTTGTCAAATTTGTTTTGCATCTATCGATTGAGCATATGACTTTTCTTTTTAAGCCTGTCGATGTGATAGATTATATTAATTGATTTTCAAATATTGAACTAACCTTGCATACCTGGAAAAAATCCCATTCTATTACTAAATTCTGTTTGCTAATATATTTTTAAGGATTTTTGCATTTATATTCATAAAGGATGTTGGTCTATAGTTTTGTTTGTTTACTTTGTCCGGTTTTGGTATTAAGGTAATAAAACAAATTGGGAAGATTTCCCTCCTCTTCTATTTTCTGCAAGAGATCGTGTAGATATGGTGTCATTCTTTAATATTTGGTAAAATTCTGTGAAACTGGGCCTGAAGATTGCTTATTGTATGTTGTAAAATTAAAAATTCAATTTCCTTAATAACTATATGACTATTCAAATTATAAATTTCATATTGAATCAGTTACAGTAGTTTGCATTTTTTGAGTTTTGGGTCCATTTCATCTAAGTTGTAAAATGTATGTGTAGAGTTGTTTGGAATATTCCATTATTATCCTTTTGATATCTAGAGAGTCTATAAATCCATTGTTTTATTCCTAATGTTAGTAATTTGAGTCTTCTCTATTTTTTTCCTTTCAGTCTGTGAGAGGTTTTAGATTTTACTGATCTTTTCAAAGAACCAGCTTTTTGTTTTATTGAGTCTATTGATTTTTATCATTTTCATTGATTCCTGATATTTATTTATTTAGCATTCTAATTACTTTGGGTTTATTTTGCTTTTTTTCCTAGTTTGTTGAGTTGGGAGCTTAGATTATTGATTTGATATTTTTCTTCTTTTTCAATGTATGCATTTATTGCTATAAATTTCCCTTTCAGCACTGCTTTAACAGCATCCCACAAATTTTGATTTATTTTCATTTTCATTCAGTTCAACATATATTTTAAAAATTTCCCTTGAGACTTCTTCTTTGACCCATGTATTATTTAGAAGCATGTTGTTTAATTTCCAACTGTTTGGAGATTTTTCTTTCATCATTCTGTTAGTGATTTCCAATTGATCTATTGTGCCCAGAGAACACATTTTATATGATTTCAATTTTAGAAAATTGTTGAGGGCTGTTTCATGGCCCAGGATATGGTCTATATTGGCGTGCATTCCCTGGGCATTTGAAAAGGATATGCATTCTGCTGGTTTGGGATAAAGCGTTTCATGTATGTCATTTAGATCCTGCTGATTCATGGTGTTGTTAAGTTCTTCTGTAGCCTTGCTGATTTTCTGTCAAGTTTTTCTAACAATTGTTGAGTGGGGGGTGTTGAAATCACCAATTATAATTGTAGATGTGTCTATTTCATCTTTCATTTCTATTGGGTTTTGCTTCACACATTTTATAGCCCTGTTGTTTTGTGTATAAACATTTAGGATTGCTGCCTTTTCAGTGGATTGATCCTTTTGCCATGTAACATCTCTCTGTCCCTGATAATGTCTTTTGCTCTAAAGTCTACTTTGATATTAATATAGCCACTCCTACTTTCTCTTGATTAATGTTTGTAACGTATATCATTTATTCCATCCATCCATTCACTTTCTTTCTTTTTTATTCATTCATTCTTTCGAGATGAGGTCTTGCTCTGTTGCCTAGGCTGGAGTGAAGTGTCATGATCACAGCTCACTGCAGCCTCAAACTTCTGGCCTCAGATGATCCTCTGGTCTCAGGTGATCCTCTAGCCTCAGGCAATTCTACCTCAGCCCCCAAAGTGCTGGGATTACAGGCATGAGCTACCATGCCCAGCCCATCCATTTACTTTCAACCTACCTATATTATTATATTTGAAGTGAGTTCCTTGCAGACAGCATATAGTTCATATTATTGCATCTGTTTTTATAAACTCTGCCAATCTGTCTTTTATATTTAATGTCTTTATTGTTAATGTAACTATTGATGTATTAGGGCTTATTAGTGGCTTTGCCACTTTTAAAATTAATGAACATATTTTAGAGTAGTTTTAGGTCCATAGCAAAATTAAGCAAAAATTACAGAGATCCCATGTATCTCTTTCCCACACACACACACAATCTCCCCTGCTATCGACATCCTGAACCACAGTGGCACATTTGTTACACTGTGTCCACCACTGTATTATCATACAGGGTAGTTTCACTGCCCTAAAATGCTCTGTGCTCCATCTATTTCATCCCTTCCTCCTCCCTAACCACTGGCTACCACTGATAAAGTTTACTATCTCCATAATTTTATCTCTTCCACAATGTTGTATAACTAGAATCATACAGCATGTAGCCTTTTCTGGCTTCTTTCACTTAGTTATATTCATTTGAGTTTCCTCCATGTCTTTTTATGACTTGATAGCTCATTTATTTTAATACTGTTTAATGATAAACTATGTTGTGTCATAGTTTTTCCATTTACCTACTGAAGAACATCTTAGTTGCTTAGAAATCTTGACAATGATGAATAAAGTTGCTATAAACATTTGTGTGCAGGTTTTTGTGTGAATGTAAGTTTTCAATCCATGTGGATAAATACTAAGGAGTGTGAGTGCTGGATCATGTGGTAAGAGTATGTTTTGTTTTGTAAGAAACTGTCAAACTATTTGCCAAAGAAGCTGTATCATTTTGCATTCCCACCAGCAATGAGAGTTCTTGTTGCTCCACACCCTTGCCAGCATTTGGTGTTTCAGTGTTTTGTGTTTCAACCCTTCTAATAGGTATGTAATAGCATCTCATTGTTTTAATTTGCAACTTCCTAATAACATGATGTTGAGCATCTTTCCATATGTTTACTTATGATTTGTATATCATCTTTGGTGAGATGGCTATTCTTTTGCTCATTTTTAAATTGGGCTATTCCTTTTCTTACTGTTACGTTGTAAGAGTTCTTTCTGTATTTTGGATAACAGTCCTTTTCAGATGTGTTTTTTGCAAATATTTTCTCCAGTCTATGACTTGTCTTTTCATTCCCTTAACAGTGTCTTTCACAGAGCAGAAGTTTTTAATTTTAATCAAGTCAAGCTTACCAGTTATTTCTTTCATGGATTGTGCCTTTGGTGTTATATCTAAAAAGTCATCACCAAAGTCATCTAGATTTTTCTCCTATGTTATCTTCTAGGAGTTTTATAGTATCGCATTATACTTTTAGGTCTATGATCCATTTTTAGTTGATTTCGTGAAAATTGTAAGGTCTATATCTAGATTGCTGGTTTTTTTTAAATAAGGAGAAATCCAGTTGTTCTAGCACCATTAGTTGAAAAGACTATCTTTGCTCTATTGTATATAGCCTTTGCTCCTTTGTCAAGAATGAGCTGACTGTATTTGTATGGGTCTGAGTTTTCTATTCTGTTCTTTGGTCTACTTGTTTAGTTTTTGCCAATGTTAATATCACACTATCTCCCTATGCTCTTGTTGAGCCCATCTGTTGATTTTTAAAATTTCAGTTCCAAAATTTCCATTTAGTCCTTACTTATATCTTCTGTTGAGTCTTTCTAGCTTCTTGCTGAGACTTTTTTTTCATTTATGTCAAGTATGCTCATAATTACTCACTGAAGCATTTTTATGAAGCCTGATTTAAAATCCTTGTCAGATTTTAGTATCTGTGTCCTCTCAATGTTGCTTATCTGTTGGCTTTTGTCACTCAAGTTGAGATCTTCCTGGTTCTTTGTATGACATGTGATTTTTGATTGAAACTTGAGCATTTTGGATGAGACTCTGTATCTTATTTAAATTTTGCTTTAGCAGGCCTTCTCTGACATTTCTTTTGGGTTTTTTGGGGTAACAATTTATGGAAGTATTTTCATTTTAGAGATGCTATACAATGTGAAGAAATGTCCATTGGTATCTGTGGAATAAATGAATACTCTGAAATAATGTGAGGTCTAGATTATGGTGAGGATGTCTTCATAAATGTTCAAGGGCAGATCGGGGTATGTTTTGGAAGCTATTATCAATTCTACAGTTAATATGTTTCTTCCCTAATACTGAAACTTTATGTCCAAGTTTGTTGGGGGGAGGGAGACACTGCCTCATTACAGCCAGGTTCTTTTCTGCCTTTGCTGCTATCCAGGAAGGGGGTCCTAGTAACTGCTGGGTAGGGGCTGGAGTTCAGGCTCTGGCATAGGCTATGCTGATATAACTGGCTGGAAAGGGAGGAAGGAGCACCTTGTCACTCGTCCTCATGTACCCTCCACCGACACTGCAGGGTGAGGAATGAAGGGGAGTGAGTGGCCTCAGTTCTGCTGAGTAGTGGTGAAAAGTCCTGACTCTCAGTTAGGCTTCCTCTGACAAAGCCTAATGGGGAAGGGAAGACTTGTCCTGAGGTGGCAGTAGAAGTCCCGTCTTCCCATGTGTTCTCCAGTCATAGTGGGATGAGTGAAGAATCTCTTTAACACCTAGCTGGGGCAGTGCAGGGGGAGGGTTGTGACACCTTTCACAACCTGGAGAGTGTGTTTATACACTCAGTCTTTGCTGGTATCAGTTTTTTTTTTATGTGGTGTTTGGCTGGAAAAGAGCAGTTATTACATAAAAGTTTTGTCTTGCTAGGTTGCCCCTGTCTTGGTCCTTTGGCAATAGAGAGCAGGCTTTTCTGGAGCCTTTCTTTGCATTTCCAGGCTGTTGGCTTCTCCACTAACCAGTTCTTCAGTATGGAATACATGAGGCAATAAGAAAATCCACGGAACTCACTGCTATGTCATTCCTTGAATCCTCATGTCTCTGCCTTCTTTTTGCTACCTTTCAGTCTTTTTATGTTTGTTTTGTATATAATGCCCAGGGTTTTTAGCTGAACTTAGCAGGAAGAATAGAGAAAAGTATGTCTACTGCACCTTTGGAATCAGAAGTCCTTTCCCTATTATTTTGACTAGTGTGATGATATTTTAGTCATTTTGAGATATGTTTATAGATGAAATGTAATGTCTGGGATGAACTCTATAATAATTTGGGGTGGGTAATGAGTAGGAACATAACAGAAGTGAGATTAGCCATGAACTGATAATTGAAGATGGGTGATGGGTATATGGAACTTCATTATCCTATCTTATTTCTGTGTATGTCTGAAATTCTCCTTAAAAAGAAAACAGAAAAAAAAAAAGTCCTGACTACCCAGTCTATTACAGGATCTTACAATAATCATGATTTTATCCACATTGTCTGTGTTCCTTGCTAGAGTATAAATTTGATAACAGGGACCCAGTCTACCTTGGTCACAATTATAGTTCTAGAGCTCAAAAATAACAGCATATAGTCACTTAAATTACCATGTTTCCACAACTATAAGATGCCATAGATGTAAAATATACCTTAATTTTATCATTAAGAAAAATTTCTGAAAATTGTAACAATTTATGGAAGTATTTTCATTTTAGAGATGCTATACAATGTGAAGAAATGTCCATTGGTATCTGTGGAATAAATGAATACTCTGAAATAATGTGAGGTCTAGATTATGGTGAGGATGTCTTCATAAATGTTCAAGGGCAGATCGGGGTATGTTTTGGAGGCTATTATCAATTCTACAGTTAATATGTTTCTTCCCTAATACTGAAACTTTATGTCCAAGTTTGTAAAGGTTACTGTTACAAACCTTAATAGAAAACCCAATATTCCAACACAGTGGTCTCCACCTTTTTTACCACCAAGGATCCCCCTTGTACTATTTTATTCCCAAGGTCCTCATATCTTGAAATACTTTCATACCAAGAAAATTCATTTAAACTCATTTTGTCTTTGAACAATTAAATGTGTACTGTTCAAACCGAGGTGATATATTCCAGCTACAGCAAAATAAACTTGATCTTTGACCCAGCTTACATGGACTCACTACAGGGAAATGTAACATTTCCACTAGGAAATAATTTTTTAATCTCCAGTGCCACTTTCCTGGAGTCCAGGCCTCAGTGGAATTGGAGTTGCAGGCACTGGTTCTAAGCTCCTATACAAAGTCAAGACATGGCACTGAGGCAGCCCATCTTACATCATGGTATGAGCTAGGACATTTATTTACACAACTCTCCACAGAGGAATTTGTGTAACGGAGTTCAACACCATGGTGAAGTGACATAGCACAGGACTCTATTCAAATTTCCAAACTGATAGCATAAAAGCTCAACTGGTTTCTCTAGGTGGAACTGGAACAGAACTGGGAAAAGAAAATGCTACCTGAGGGTTTTAGATCACTTAGTCTTATTCTGTGTTTCAGTTTAGAGCTGAGTACAGGGGTACATTATTCATCTTTGCATCCCCTGAGAGAGTTCAGTGACTGGCCCAGAGAAGGCACTCACAGTGTCTATGAATATGTAACTGGTGGAAGGACATGGTCCTCCGAACCTTGAGGACACCTTCCCTGGGATGTGTGGGATTTGAGCTCTCATGAGAGAAGATGGAAATTTGGAAAAGGGAGCAAACACCAGCAAAGAACATGACCTCAGGAACCTGGCAAGGAAGAAAAACCTCACATAGCCAGAATGCTCTTTACTTTCAGAAAGATCCTCATGCCAATGACCATTTCTGCACGCCTAACATTACCATGGTTTGACAAATTTACATGCAAAAACTTTCACCAAGTCTCTAAGGCACCCTCTAAACGTTTTATATGAGAGCATGTATATGAAATCTCAAATGAAAAGTGGCATAATTATTTGAGAGAAAAGAAGTGGTGACAAGGGGATAAGAATTTTATTTTCTTCCTACAAAAATCACATAAACATTAGCACAGATCTTTCCTTATCTCAAGTTCAGAAATCATCATGACAAATTAACCCTACGCTTAAAATAAATTCAGGAGAAATAAAATCAGTTATCGAACATACATAAGTTTGGTTGTCTTGTTTGGGAAATCTTCCATCTGAGGGCTCAGCAGATCCATGTGGGCTCTGGGGAGCAGGGACTAAGGGCACCTGTGACTGGGACAGAGAACAGTACACCAGTGGATTTTAGCATTTGTTCCGGTAAGTAGCACACTGAGACTCCTTTCCCTTCAAAAAGGACAGCACTCATACTCTGAGCTCACATTCCAGGAGTGGCTAGACTTGCCCTTCCTTCCAAAGGTTTGGGGTGGTTGGTATCCACAGGCTTGAGGGAAGGAAATACAGGCCCTCTAAATCTTTACTTATCTCTGAAGCAGAGACACCAGATTCAGGTCTTCTTTGTATCAACAACCCCCCCCCCCCAAAACAAAAACAAAAACAAACCATGAACATGCAGCCACCTGGGCTGGAAAAGAGTAAAGAAAAATAGTGAAAATCTATGTAGCTGCCTCTCTTCCTGTCGAGGAGGTTTTCAAGAATGTAATCCAATTATTTTTTTTGCTCCAATATATTTTTGAAGTTTAGTCAATATTTGGTTTCCAAAGCAATATATATTAGAGAGAAGTACCTTTCCTAGCAATCATGGAGCTTGGTTACATCTCTTTTTCAATCTCCCTTTTAAATACTGGTTTGGATATGCCTGCCCTGTAAGTCATTTCAACCAGCAAGAATGGAGATAATTCTCTCAGAGAGAACCGAATGTACCACACTGATGAGTAGTCACTTGTGATGAAGAATAAACCATTCCAGCAACTTGGTAGAGAATGAGGGCCTCAGGGCCTTTGCTCTTATTTCCTGCCGGTCCCCTTTTGTAATGACCTCCTGGAGGTTGTGATGGCTTTATAGCAGTCCTCCTTCATCTGTGGCAGATAGGCTACAAGACCCCTCAGATAGTTCCAAACCCAACTCCTGCCAATTGGGACATGTTTTTGGTTCTTGTCTTCCATCCATAAATTTAATGCCTTTTCCATCTTAACCAAGCACTTACCATGCAGTGTGGCTGTAGCTTTTGCACTTTGAGGTGTAACAGCAAAACTAGCATGAATTTCTTTTTTCCTTCTTCACAATTTCATGGATAGAAGACTCATTCTTACTGCAGGTCTCAGCAATCTCAGCATATGTTGGTCTCAGCATATGTTGGTCATATGTCTCAGCATATGTTGTTTTTTAATTTTCTTTACTTATTAAGTCAAGAACTTTTACTTTTCACTGAGAGGAAGCACTTTAAGGCTTCTCTTTGGCAATAACCAAATTGCCAGCATCACTACTCTTGTACTTTGGGGCCATTATTAAGTAAAATAAGGATTACCTGAATACAAGCACTATGATACTAGTCAATCTGATTACTCAGAAGGCTAAATGACCAAAGGGTGGGTAGTGTATACAGTGCCCACACTGGACAAAGGGATGAGTCACATCCTGGGCCAATGGTGTGAGATTTCATCATGTTGCTCAGAATGGCATGTAATTTAAAACTTTTTTCCTGCCAATACCGGTAACAGGAGTTGAGACCTTCCACTCTTCATTAATAGGATTTGACCTCCATTAGCTATTCCTGACAGCTGATTACAAAACCAGAATGGTAATAGTGTGGTTTAGGATTATTTTGGAAACCTGAACAAGTGCTTTTGTGATTATAGTCTACTCTAAATTAACACAGGATTGGCCCTGGCTTTCACTTTAACCTCTGAAAGACAATATTACTTTTGTTTGTTGCCAGTTTTAAAAATGGACAAGATTGTGAATAAAGGACTACAAATAGAACCCTGATAAGGCCTAAACCTAATCATTTTCTACCAGTACAATTTTATTTAGATTGTATGAGTTTTCACATAGACACACTTAAAGAGCACATGTTAGATATACATATATAAAATACAGATGATATGGGAGTTTCTGGCAAATGATTTATTAATGAAAATTTATTAACTATATAACCTTTGAATACCAGAGAAACTTCAATATGTACATATTAGCAGGAAGTTCCCAGTTCCCAAACTTTGGTTATATGAATATGCCTCAAGCACCACAGAACAAACATTAATCTTAATTTAAAAAGAAAAAAAAAAAAACCTTAAGAAACAACAACAAAAAAAATCTTTCAACTCTCATGAGTCTGTTTTCTTTATTTTCTATTGGAAAAACCCTTTTATTCTACATTTCCTCTCATCTTGGTCAGTTTCTAAAAACCCTATCAATAAAAACTGATCAGAGGAAAAAGGACAGACAAACCATGACAGATATAGGTGATACTGCAAGAGAATAATTTCTGGCTGGGTGCCACAGCTCATGCCTGTAATCCCTCCTGCTTGGGAGGCTGAGGTGGGAGGATCACTTGAGGCCAGGAGTTCAAGACCAGCCTGGACAACATAGCAAGACCCTGACTCTTAAAAAAAAACCACAAAACTATTTCCGGAACTTACTGTTTTAAATAAAAAAAAGTTTTAACTAGGAGGTTTGCATCATACAACAAATACGAAAAAAGTCCAATTCTTAATTTTCAAAATCCAAAAACTCAAACAATGCAAACATAACAAGAACTGAAGCAAAAGGCTCACAGAAAGACTTGTAGCAAACCCAGTTATAGGGATCCCTGGATTTCCACTTCTTCTCTGGTATCACTGGCATCTGCTAGCTGCAGAAGTAATTTGTATAATACACAGGCAGGAAGAAAGACCAAGACCTGACAGGCTGAGCACAGTCTTTCATGGGATTTCATAAGAAATCTATGGGCAAAAGAAAGAAATATCAAAGAATGAAAACTAAAATAGAAGAAAATGGAAACAAAACATATATAAGCCTGTGTAAATCAAGATAGAAGAGGCTTAGAGGTACAACCTGACAGTCACATATGTATGGAAGGGACTGCATCTTTGACTACAAATGTGGATTATATACACATTTATATTAACTTAAGTCAGTTCATATATACACCTGACATTTCAAACAGAATGTCTCTGGTGAGAAGTGGATGAAGGAGAACTGGATGAACATCTATTCACTTGGCTCCTCAGGTCCCTGTCCTTTGTCCTTGTTGGTCAGTGGTTTCTACATAGGACTCAACAGCATAGTATATGAATGGATAAAGCTTGATGTCTGGTCCAGGGGTGGAACAGCTTTTGCATTCTTCATTGTAATATCGCAGCAACAGCTTATACACTTCTCCTGGAAAGTAAAAGACCAGACCAGTTTGCACATTAAGTAAGGTATGTAAATGGAAAAACCTTCAAAAGAATATTCCAGTTTTGTCTTAATTTAAATAGCATATGCTTAGATTTGGCTTTTGAAAACATAGCATGAATTTCATATGCCTGAAAGCCTTTCCCAACATAAACCTAAAAATTTTAAAATTCTTTAAAGAAACCACATATTAAATCATGATTACAACAGGCTATACATGGTCCCTTATCCATGTACTGTCTTGGGAGTTCATGGCAACCCCAGTTATACACCTCAGCTCTGAAGGTAGCAAACACACTGGCATGTCTGATAGCTACAATAGGGTGAGGTTTCTTAGGTCTGGTCTTACCCTCCCTCTTCCCTCTTTCTCCTTTTTGTTTTTTATATACACAAAAGTAAAAATGGACACTAACTCCAGATTCCTGGCCTTATTTTAGTAAGTTGATATGCTCATTCAAGATCATAGGTGAAATTGCCAGAAAAAAAAAAGACTGCAAATGCTGCCCCTCTAAGAGCTTTGCCTTATCCCCTCACAGTCACCCTTTTGTTTCTTCTTACCCACTGTGGTTCATCCAGATTTAGCAAATGTTCCCCCTGGATAGTGTACAATCCATCTAGATACTAAGTGTCAAGACTACCTCCTACTTACCAACAGTAAGTTTCCTTTCAGTAAGGAAAGTGTGCATGCTGTAAATGTCTCTCATCAATTCTGAGTCCCCAAAGGTGAAATAAACCACATCTCGCTCAGCTGCAGCAGCTGCCAGTATCTGTATTAAGGCTGCAGCGAAGAGAAAAGACACAGCTATATTATGACACTTCTCATCAAGATACCTTTAGCTCCTTCAATCAGCTAAGTTACAGCTGGTATGCCATGGCTTCATTCTAGATTTAAGATTTATAAACCCAATGTACACGTTATTAGAAATGGTGAATACAAAATGGGCATAAATCATCTAGTTGTATGATTTTTCAGACATGCTGCTGAGAATATCATTAAACTACAGAATTCCCACACAGGCACCTTTTCTGGACCACAAATAAAGGAAAGTGCGTTTGGAACAGCAAACCAAGGCACCCAGTGATATTTATATTTGCTTACAGTAATCTGAAAATAAAATTTTTGTGTTAGCTTGCTTGATTTAATCATTTTGTATAATTACATGGTCACTCCTCTTTTGCATTGCAGGCACATTTGGGAGGTTTTACTGCTCTCCTTAACCCCACAGTAAACAACCCCACCTGCATCCTCATTGCTACCTGGTCACTGAGGCATGGAGTTGATGTTACTGAAGACTCTGGATGGTAACTCTTTGGTGTGTTGAAATGGGAAAACAATTGAGAGCCACTGTGTCTGGGAATCAAAGTTACAAATCACTGAGCCTAAAGTATATTTCTAAAAATTAAGTTCTTTTGCAATTTCAATAGATATAATTTATTTTAAATAACAAAACTGAACATAGTTACAATAAATGCCCTTTTGCTAGTTTTATAACTTTTACTTCATAAAAGAGAAGGTAGGGTTCAAATAAAAACATTACAGAGGATATCTTTTTATAGTTTTGATTTTTAGAAGCACATTAAAATATTTTACATATTTAAAAAATAAGGATAATAAAAATGAGAATGGACGGGAACCTACGATTGAAAGCAAACTAAAACAAATGAGCCTAAATTTAGTTCAAATTAATAACATAACCACACTGAAGAGAAAGGAAAAAGAAAAAGAAGAAATAACCCAAGTAACTTACAGACATGGTATTTGACCCCTCTTAGGCCAGAAGGAAAAAACTGCAAACAAATTCTTAACTCTTTTTATTAGGTTTGCTTACCATAGTAGTACGGGTGAAGCAATTCTGAAACTACTTTTAAATATATTAGAGATTGAACAAATGAATCAATGTGTTGATGTTGCTGGGAGCTAGAGTTATCACTATGGAAGAAGAGATACACAAACATGGAATGGAGGAAGACATAAAAGAACTCTGTGGGTATGGCCTGAAATGGAAGGCACTGGGGCATACTAAAATACATATAATCTTATGTGAATGTGTGTTTATTTATGTGTTTCCTAGCTTTGTCTGCTAAAATGGTGAAAAAGCAGACACCACAGTAGCAATGAGCACACTTAGCATCTAGATCTTGGTCCCTAATACTATTCCCCCTAAAAGGAAATGGAATCCTTGGGGAAATTCCTGATTCCATGGTTTGGACAAGAAAGGTACAAGATGAGCCCAGGACATTTTGTTATACGAGAAAGTAAAGAAGTGTTCAAATACATAAATAGAGGAGAGGAGGGAGGGCTCTTGCCCGAAGACTAACTGGTAAGTGTGCAGGGATTGCTAAACCACGAACATCCTTTCTTTGCAACCATCGTAATAAAGACTGGATCAGGCAAGAATCATTAACAGATGCTAAATCCAGCAGAAATTTTGTCTCAAAGTGTCTCTCACAGATTGCTTATTGGTTACAAAGGAGGAAAAAAACCTGAGTAACTACGCAGTATAGAAATTGGGCAACACCTTGACTGGGTGATCTAACTTAAGATCACCAACAGTGTCATATGGCCATCAAGTGCCTCTAGACAGTGTTCTGACCAAGAATATATAACCTTAACCTCATCATGAGGAAACAGCAGACAAACTCGAAGAAGGTTGCACTCTTCAAATATGTCAATGTCATAAAAGACAAAGAAAGGCTGTGGAAATACTCTAGATTCAAAAGGAAACTAAAAAACATGACAACTAAATGCAATACCTGACCCTGGACCCTGTGCTGGAGGGGAAAAAGCTAGAAAGGACTTTATTAGGTCAGCTGACAAAATGAGAACATAGCTGAAATATTAAAAATATCAATGTACATGTATGAATTTAGTAACTCTAATGTATTTATATAAGAATTTTTTCTTAGAAAATATACATTGAAGTATTTTGTATAATGTACATAACTTATATTCAAATGATGCAGAAAAAATTGTGTGCATCTATATATACATACATACGGGTATATTATTTTTGTTTTTATAAATTTGAAGTTAATTTTAAATAGAAGGTTGAAAAATTATGTAAGGAGAAAAAACTTTTAAGTTGAACTCGTAAAATTTGATATAGTTAAGTATTTCTCAGATCTGAAAAAGAATCTATGACATAATATTATTAAAGTATGTTCTAATTTCCAAATATTTATGGAGTATCCACAACATGGGAGGTGCCATGACTATGCCTCATTAATCTCAAATTGCTGAAAATAATTAACTTCAAAATAGAGATAAGTTTTAATTAAAACTGCTCAACCAACTTATGTATACATTAAAGCTTCAGTACACCCAATTTTAAAAGGTTCCTAATTAACCTAAACAATATATAAAAATGGAAACTAATGAATTGTCATCTTTCTCTTCCAAGAGGTATCATTTCGTAAGAAATGAGAATGAATACTTTGGCTTTAAGTATTTCCTACTAAAAAAGGACAGAGACTCAAAGAACCAAAGAAGAGTCCTTTCAGCCCTATGTCTTCCTAGATCACTGGTCATTTGCCATTTGTGAAAATGAAATATTAATAAAAACATTTAAAATTTATCTCCTTATAGAATTTATTGAAAAATTGCTCCACAGGCCATTTTGCCACTGGGAATAGGCTCTTGGAGCAAAGCTTGACAGAACTATCAAAAAGAGGCTGGATCCTAATAATAGAAAAATAAAAAATAAAACCAATTCATATCACTTTCTTGATTTTCCACCCATTTCTGTGTGTATGCACACTGTACCGTAAGTGCAAGTTAGGCTACTTAGGACTGGGAAGCAGCCAAGTTCAGTCCTCAGCCTTTTGCTAGCAATCCAGTTCTGTGACTTTAGCCAGTCACTTAACTCTCTTGGCCTCATTTGTCTCAGCTACACAATGAAGGAGGTGAATCAGATGATTCCTAAACACTCTTTCAGGGTTTAGAATTACACAATCACTGGTATAAGTGTTTTCCTTGCATTGGATGCTAGACTGTAACTACATAAATGAAATTCCCAGAAAGATAATCTTGACCCTAGATACATCAGTAATCACTGACAAAAGATCATTTTAAATAGCACTGTCTTCAGACCTCACTGTCTACATCCTCAAGCTCTTTGCAAATCTAGAAAATTATGCTGCTTGAATTAAGTGAACTCTTTTGAATCAAGAATTAGATGAGAATAAACCAAAACTTTATTATGGTGTGTGGACTGATTCCAAGTATGATATAAAAGCATCAAATTCTAACTTCAAGCACAACTAGGTGCCAAAATAATCACTAAAATTAACCTGCAGGGAGCTTGGTTTTAATTTTCTTTTTGGCACCAATGTTAAGCTATGAAGAAAATATAAATAAATGTAACATAAAAAAATTCATAATGTTGCAACAAATGGGCCAAGCAAAAAATGGGTAAAATGATGGATACTCATACCACAGGTGTGGTGTGAAGCCACTGGCATGTAATACTGGTAATGGCTGCTAACACTGAGCTCTTATAGCAAGCTCAAGATCGCTCTAGGAGCTTTACAAGCATTAAGTTATGATTTTGTACAAAAACTGCACAAAGTAATTATTTGTAGTATCTCTATTTTGAAAATAAAGAAATTTAGGCACCAGAAGGTTAAGTAATGTGTCTCAGATCACGGTGCCAGAAAGTGGGAGAGCTGAGACTAGAACTCGGACTCAAGGACTCATGCCCTCACCCGGTCTGCTTCCAGGCTGCCACGTCAAGTCATTCTGCTTGACTCCAAGCAGCCCTTACCACATGGCAACCAGAAGATTGTTCTTAAATCACTTATTTACCTTATTTAAATGCATGCTGGCAAGGGGGCTAAAATAGTACAGATTTAAAAATACTACTCATATCCTTCTAATGAAACGTAAGGTCTGTGTGTGAACTCTCATGACCCTGGTACCCTGAAAAGCTCAAGTGCTGTTCACCAGCCCCCAAAGCAATTAGCTCCTTATTTCCACCACACGGCACTCTTCTAGGCCATCACTTATCCTCTAATTCTGTGGTCCCCAATCCCAGGGCCACGAACCAGCACCCAACGGCAGCCTCTTGGGACCATGCCACGCAGCAGGAGGCAAGTGAGCAAGCAAAACCCTACCTGCACCCACAGCTGCTCCCCATCACTCACATCACTGCTGAGCCCCATCACCCATCAGATCAGCGGTGGCATTAGACCCTCATAGGAGTGTGAACCCCACTGCCAACTGTACATGCAAGGGATCCGGGTTGTGTGCTCCCCATGAGAATCCAATCTAACAATCTGAGGTGTAGTTGAGGCGGCGAGCCCCTCCCTCCCTCTGTGGGAACTGTCTTCCACAAAACTGGTCCCTGGTGTCAAAAAGGTTGGAGACCACTGCTTTAACTGGTCTTGTCCTCTGGCTACTGTTCTGAACCTTGACACCCCCACTCCCACCCCCACCCCCATCCTGGATATTACTAAAGGCTTAATCTTCGTCCTCTCACCTGCTTTAAATACACTCTCCTTAAGAATTCAACCACTGTCTCTAGAATGGTAACTTCCAAATCTAGATCCAGATCCAGAGCTTATAGCCAATATAGATTAAATATCAAAAGCACAGACAATGTCTTCAACCCTGGTTTGAATCCTGGCACTGCCACTTGCTATCTGTGTGACTTTAGACTAATTACTCACCTTTCTATGCCTCAGTCAATGCACCTATAAAGACAAAAAAGAAAACCTATCTATTAATAGGTTGTTGTGTGCTAACACAGGTAAAGAATGTATTTAGTACAATTCCTGGAACACAGAATGCATTCAATATGTTCTCAACTGGTAATATTAACAATAATACTAATGAACAGATACTGGTTTTTGAGGAAGATGGGGCCAAGTTTGAATGTTGGTTCTGGCACTTGCTATTAATAGCTTTCTTTCCTTAGACAGGTTTATTAGCCTATCTTTGAACCTTGGTTTCCCATTCTTTAAAATGGGGCTACAAATAGAAGGGTAACTATGTAAATTATAGGAGGAAATACAATGATTCTTAAAATTGGATGATCACCAGCAACTCCTAGACAATTAAAAAATTCCCAAAGCCATTAACTCAGCAGCATCTCTGAGATGCTGATACAGGCTGAGTATCCCTTATCTGAAATGCCTGGAACCAAAAGTGTTTCTGATTGTGAATTTCTGGGAGGTTTTAGAATATATGCAGTACTGGTTAAGCATCTCAAATTAAAAAATCTGAAATCCTCCAGTGAGCATTTCTTTTTGAATGTCATGTTGGTGTTCAAAAAGTTTTCAACTTTGGAGCATTTCAGAATTTAGATTTGGGATGCTCAACCTGTAAGAAATAGTCAATTGCTCCAGACACCTTTGAATAGAATGCCCATTACCATACAAGACTCCATTGTAAGCACTGGGGCCACAAAAGAGGACAATACAGAAATGTCAAGGGAGGAATACTCTTACCCAAGGCAAGGCTGAGAAAGAATGTGATCTACTCTAGCAGAAGAAAGCAACGTGTCAAAGAACCTGTGGCAGACAAATTGAGGTGGCCTGGCCCATAGTTCTATTCTTCCACTTTCCATTTTCTGTTGATAGTCAGCCCTTTCCCCCTTCCACAACCACACCTCCCACAGAACTCAGAGGGTGAGGCCAGGCCAACCGCATCAGCATGATCCAGATTCCAACCTTCCCTAGATTAATGGTTTTTCTGGAGTTTAGCTATTTTGATTTGAAAATATAATTAGTAATGACATTATTTAGGTTTGATATATAAATGGACAGAAGGTCTGAAAGACAATACATTTATAAAAACTTTCTGTATCTCAGAAACATTTCACTCAATATAAATATGCCATGGAAAACAACTGGAAATCCTCTTAATCACATTAAGGGGAGGTACTAGTGTTTACTTACTCCCTGGCTATGAAAATTTGGTCCAAGGGATGAGAAAGTGATCCAAGTTGGTCTAATTAGAGTATTTCCATGGGACTCTTAAACTAAGGAATCCTCCTTTGCTCTTGGGTCACTCAATTACAATGTTTTTTTGTTCTGTTTTATTTTGTTTATGAGACAGGGTCTCACTCTATTGTCCAGGCTAGAATACAGTAGCACACTCAAGCTCACTGCAGCCTCAAATTCTTGGGCTCAAGTGATCCTCCTGCCTCAGCCTCTTGAATAGCTAGGGTTATAGGCATATGGCCACCATGCCTGGCTAATCTTTTATTTTTTGTGGAGATGGGGTCTCACTTGTTGCCCAAGCTGGTCTCAAACTCCTGGCCTCAAGGTTTCCTCCCACCTTGGCCTCCCCAAGTGCTAGGATTACAGGCTAAGCCACCACACCTGGCAACTGTAGTACTTTAAGCCTGGTCCTGGTTCCTGCCATCAAATGATAACCTGAAGGAAACAAGAGAATGAGGTAATCATATTGAGAGAAATGGGCAGGAGAGGAACCAACACATACGCGGAATAGAGGGAACACCTGATCCTACAACCTGCTTATCCCCAAGGCCAACTCTACCCTGCCTTTCTAAGCCACATCAAGCAACAATCCCCTTGTAGGTATAAGGGATAAGATACATTAGTGCCTCTTTCAACGAAAGAACCCTAATGCAGAACTTTTATGGAGGGTGAGGGGAATCTCTCTGGAGTAGTTACCACTGGAGTGGAGTCTTACAGGAATAGAAGGAATTAGGTACAGACAGGCAGGTTACAGAAGAATGAGCAAACTCCAAGATTAATGAAAAGCTGTTGAATAAATGTGTTAAACAGAAATTCATTGATCATATTTTATTTGCAAGTCACTCCTAGGTACTGAAGGTTTGGAAGGGAGATAAAAAAGAGAATATAAGAAAATGCACATACTTTTTAAACTAGCAATCGCATAATCTTTCACAAGTGAGGCAACATACTCTGGAGATGCTAAAAAATAAACACCAAAGGAACTGCAAGGAGAAATTGACAAAAACACAACAGAATAAAGAACTTTAAAGTACCACTTAGTCCCCTCACAAAGTAAGCAGATCAAATCAGAAAAATAGAATGTGATCTACTAGGTATAGAATCTTATAGGTAAAGAGTAAGCTCCATACCCAGAAACACCTTTTCAAGTACCAACCTATGTGTAACAATCGACTATTCTAGGTCACAAAGAGAAGTTCAAAAAACTCCAAAGTATAAATATTGTTTACAATGTAATCAAATAAGAAATAAGAGATAAAAGAAGCAATTTTAAATCAGTCATTTAAAATTTTTTAAATTATGCCCTAAAAATCTCACAGGTCCTTGGGGCCTTGGTGGTACACTTGAGGCAGGAGCCCACCCAATAACCTCTGCTGAGATGGGATGTAGAAAGCTACAAAAAAAAAGTCACTTCCACCCTAATAATGAGAAAAGGCCAAATACTATAATCTTATTGTAATTATAACTTCTCCTGGGTCTACCAGAGAGCTGAGTTTGCAAGGCAACTGAAGTGTGACAAAGCACTTCCAAGGAGAAGAAATACATGAACTGTTTGACGTTTAAAATAACTAGAACAAAGAGGTGGCCACCATACAAATGGGTAACAAATAAGCCAGCTAAACCTTTAATAAAATGTTAAAAGCGAAGTGTGGATTAGGGGGTCACTTAGAATAATGAGGAGCACCATAAATGAGTTCACATTCACTCCAAAGTGCTTTCCCACGGGTGTCCACAGGGTGCTCAGAAAGATGGGAGCCAGGAAAGAGGACAGAGAGAGCCCCATTGGTGGCATGGGCTATGTAGGAGGCCACTAGTTGCTGTTGTAACCAGGCACCAAACCCTTCCATCTCACAGGAGTGAGGAACCTGTGGCCTTGGGGCCACATGTGGCCTTCTGGATTCTTAAGTATGGCCCTTTGACTAAATCCAAATTATACAGATTTTGTTACAAAAACAATATGTGATCACAATAGGAAAATACACATTACAAAGAAAATAAAGAAATCTATATCACCCACTTAGAGACAACCATAGTTAATCTTAACACATGAACAGATAACCACAGAGAATCTGAAATCTGTGTGGTATCTTATATTCAAAATTTAATTTTTAAAACAGAAACAGGTCATATACCATATACCATGTATTTCTTCACATCTGGCAATATTCCAAAAACATCTTTCCATGTCAGCAGATATATTTCTGTTAACGGGTTTTAGTAACTGCATAATATTTCATTACAAAGATACAGCATAATTTCTTTTTTTTTTCAAAATCACAGTTTTAATAGCCAATTTTCAACATTATAGCCACTTCTAATTTTTTAACAATTATTCAAGCTAATAAAGGGAAGGGAGATGTCAAAAAGTTACTCCAAACTTTAAATCTCAATAATTGAGAGAATGAATTACATTTGGAAACCTTTGAATACTACATTTGATAGTCACGGCAGTAAGCAAAACTGTAGTCTGAGAGAAAGGCTTTTAAGCTGGGGGTGGAGGGAAGGAAGTGAAAGTGAACACATTCATAAAGCATTCCAAGTTGTCCATCACAAATGACCGTGGCTTATGGCAGACCTGGTTTCTGGATTGATGACATGAATCTAGTCATTCATTTTACTTAAGTGAAAAACAAAAAACATGTTTGTCATAAGATCAATAAGCCCAGAGTGAAAAACAGCTTTTCTCAAACAAATTCAGGATGATAAAGAATTTCATAAAATAAAAACTAGAAATTCTTCCATTTATAGACTTTCAACACTGAAAAAAGTACCATGCAGTTTTTGTTTTTGAATTCGTAGAAAATGTGGGTGGAAAGTCTTCAGAATAAGGTGACAGGACAGTAAAGATTTTTCTAAGTACACCACAAAAATCTGAACACATTAAGAATCACTCTCTATGACAATAGCCAAATAGGCTGAAATAAATGAAAAAAACTGAAAAAAAGTCTGCATTGTTTTTGTTTAACAGTTAAACAATTATTATTTCTTAATATATAACGAGTTATTATTAGCCAATGAAAAATTAAAACTACTCCCAAAGAGATTTAAAAAATGGGCAGGAAGCATAAAAAAGCAACTCACAAAACAAACACATGGCCAATAAACATGAAAATTGCTGAATCTCAGAAAAATTAAGAAGACTGACAACATCTCATGTTGGTGAGGTTGCTCATACAAGGAAGACCCTGTAAATTCATACAGCCTTTTAGAGGACAATTTGCAACAAGTATTGAAATATGAAATACACATATCCTTTAAGTCAATAATCTTACTTCTAGGAATTTACGCTAAGAAGATAATTATACATAACATATAATTATACATGGTAGTATTGCTTATAAGATAATGAAAACAAATAACTATCTGTGAATGGAGAATCTGCAAAACAAATTATGATATACACACACACACACACACACACACACAACATGTTGAGATTAGGCCTATATTTATTAGTGTTGAAAACCATGCACGAGACTGTAGTATTTTCAAATAGAGGTTAGAGAACAGAATAGATGGTGTGATCTCATTAATAGTTACATATCATTACACAGAAATGTCTAAAAGGATAGCCACCAAAATGTTAACAGTGAATTCTGATAATTTTTACACACTTCATGGTCTTTTTTGGATTTCCAAAAAACAAGTATAATTTTTTTATACAAATAATAACAAGCTTTTTACTGTTGGGGAGGAATGTAATCTGACATGACAGATTCAATTGTTCTGTTCCCAAGGAGATGGATTTTATCTAAATCTAGTTTGGCTATCAAGACCAGTTGGTTATTTTATGTTTGCTTTACTGTTACTTTGATATCAGTGATATAACAAAAAATCTGTCAGGTCTTAGTCTTAGGCTCTCAGCAAGAGCTTCAAAAACCCCTGGAATTTGTTATGTTAATGAAATAGTCCAGATAGCCTGACCTCCTGGAGTGAGGAAGGACTGGGAGTTGAGTTCAACCACGTGGCCAATCATTAATCAGGAGAGTGAGGTGCCAGAGGACACATCACCAGAGAGGTAGTGGAAGCTCTGCATTCCCTCTCAGACCTCGCCCTATGTGTACCCTTTATAATAAAACTGCAATTGTATGTACAGGACTTTTCTGAGTTCTGTGAGTACTTCTAGTGAATTACTGAACCTCAGAGGTGGGGTCATGGGAACTCCTGAATTGGTAGCCAGTTGGTCAAAAACGTGATTGGCCTGGGGGCTCCCTGAAACTTTTGGCTGGAGTTAGAAGTAGGGGCAGTCTTGTGGGCTCTGTCCTTATCTGTGAAATCTGCACTAATTTGAGCTAGTTAGTATCAGAATTGTATTGTGGTACACCCAGTTGGTATCAGACCAGTGGGATAAAATGGAACAGCAATCATCCTAAGTAATAATATAATGTTATTTTCTATAACTGATATTTTAAAAAGTAAAGTAAATATCAATCTGGTAAACGGCCAACAGCATTGCTGATCAGGTTTTGTAATTTTTTTGCCATAAACAATAAAACGCAAGAAATGTTCATCTTTCTTGGGAACCCAAATGCCTCCTTCGCTGTGCCACTCACACAGCTCTTCCAAACTATTCTCCCACCACGCCATGGACTTTTTACTAAAGCACTTAATACTGTGTGTTGCATTTGTCTATGTCTGTCTCTCGTATGCTGGACTGTGAATCCCAAAGCAGGGACCACATCTTATTCAACTTTGTATTCTACAACAGTGCCCAGAACATGGAATATGCCCAGTTCCATAAAATCTGTCCATAAAAGTCACTCCAGTGAAGGAAGACTGCTCGAGTGGACGCTTTGGTTTGAAACGTCATAGTTATTATAGATTCTTCTTTTCCTCTGACCTCTCTATATTCAAATAAATAGTGTGTCTGGTAGATCAAAGAGATAAGTGACCTGTGTAGGGAAATAGTAAATGAAAATAAGAATTCCTTTAAACATAAAAGGAAAAAAGAGGATAGTGTCAAATATTCTTTTTCCTTTTCTCTTAGATTTTTGTGGTCTCTTATTATGAGAGAACATCAGAAATCTGGCTTAAAGGACTTTTTTTCTGGTCAGGATGCTATTATCCTTTTCTACAACACCTTACTCACCTTTTAATCTAGCATCACCCCCAAAGGCACCACAGCCCCAGTTTCCAGTGGCCACTGCAGAAAGATTCTCTGAAGAAACTCCAGGACGGAGAAATCCACAGTAGGCCTGCAGGATAAAAGAGTTATCAAAGCACATGAGTTAACTAGACATTAACAGTATTTCTAACTGACTACTAGGATCAGTATCCATTATCAAGCTTATGTTCTTTCTCATTTTCCTTTTTTTCTTAGGGGCTAAAGTAGAGGGGAAAACAGAGAGAAAAGCCTGGGATTATACTTGGGAAGTGAGAAAGAAATGGCAGATTCTAATATTTATTTGTTTTGAAGCTAGGCAAATCAAATCCCTTAAACCAATATAAGTCTCAGTTTCTTTTTCCAATTCAAAAAAACAGAAATGGAAATATCAGAGATATTTCAAGAATTGATGGGCTCCCAATTACAGACTACCAAGAAAGGCGCTTGTTTAAACACTGTTTTCTTTGAAGGCTTTTGATTACTATTTTTTCATCAGGCAAAGGTCACTGTCATGCTTCCTCAGCACTTTCTCTGAATTACTGGGACTAGATTAATAACTGTGATTAGCTTTTAAATGTGCTTCCTGCCACAGAAATGCTAACAAAGAGCAAGCAACTGTCTATAAAAGGAATTCCTATGTCTGGTTATAAAATAACCTTTAACCCTTTGCACTCGGATGTCGAGTGTGACTCGACACGGTTAGCATTGGTAGCAGCTGGCATGTTGAGCCACACTCCACACGTAGTTTCAGAGGGGGGAAGGGGGATTTTTGTCTGTTTTTACAGTATCTTTTCTTGTTTTCATTAGCATGAAAGGACAAGTAAAATGTAAATGCAGAGATGGTACACTAACTTCCAGGGGTAGGTTATTATCCACTAACTTAGAGCAATGTTTACATGGAAAGCTCCATATAATCACACCTCACCCTAACAAAAAACACAAAGATTGTGTTGTTTGTTCTAACAGAAAAATCAAAGGAGGAAGAAGAGACGATTTACATTTGCAAAACATGTGACTGTAAACCAGGTCTTCATGTGGGTGCATGTTTCAAAAAATATCACACCATGAAAAATTATAGAGATTAAAATTACTCTTTGAATGTATCAGTAATTTGAAATATAAATAAATAAGTTTGTATGAAAAGAAACTCCAGTTTTTTATTCTACTGCCACGCTTTGTAAAATCTGGGGTATTTAAAAAATTAAATCTCGAGTAGAATAAAGGAATTGAGAAAAAAGCAAGCGAGTACAAAGGGTTAAGATACTTTTTAAGCTCTTCTAAGAATCTCTGGTTTCATAGCCCTGTTTTAAGCTACAATATGTAGAAATTTACTGATAGCCTGAACAAAGTACAATACACCCCCAAGAATGCTGGTTAAGCATTAATTAAATGAACAGCTCATTTTGTATATGAGAAGACTTTAGTTTAACATCCCAGAGTTCCTGATTTCCATTTATTTGTTGGCTTAGTTTGTTTTTCTGCCTCTTTTCTGTAGTTTTCTGAAACTATCAGACTATATTGGGAGGTCTAACATTATATAATAGCAAAGCAAATCTCCCCTAGGTTCTTTTAAGTACCAAAGCCTAAAATATTGCTTTATGTAATAGTAAATAAAATTAAAAGAATGATCTGTGACAAATGTTCCCACAGAAAAACCAAGAATATAAAGAGAGATACTTCTATGAAACCCACACATAGAAATATAGTAAATTGCTCTCTGAAGTTTCCACAAAGGTATAAAAATTTATTTTACACACTGTCTGGATGGATTAACAAGGCTATTCCTTCCACACTCTCCTACGCTGTAAATCCTGACAGATATTAATTATAAGTTGGTAGCAGATCATTATTCAACGCTATGGTACAGAGCTTACACAAGAGCTCACAAATTACCTGCATAATCAGATGCATGGAGCTTCTGAAAATCTCTTTCAGGTCAAAAAATCAGAGCGTTCCATTTTTTTGAGCAGGCTTTTGAAAGATTGTGCCATTATATGAACAAGGGGGAGAACAAAACCTCTGTCAGAATAAACATAACTTTGACACTTTCTTTCCTGTCAATTTTTTCTAACATGTCTAGATGAAGAGGAGGCTTTCTCAGCCTCCTGGCTCATGTTTCTGTTCTATACTGTCAGAATGATTTTCATCTCTTCCTTACCACTATCTCTAAATAACTGTGTTAACTTTAATGAGCAAAAAATAGCCTAGTGAAGATAAGACCTAACAATGGAGAATATGAAACAGTTAAATCATTAGAAGAAAAATCTAATATAAAATATTAACCAATTTTCCTGAAAAATGTATCCATCTTGGAAAATGGCCATAACAAAAAAATCATGAAATTGAAATTAAACTACAAGGCCGGGCGTGGTGGCTCACGCCTGTAATCCTAGCTCCCTGGGAGGCCGAGGCGGGCCGATTGCTCGAGGTCAGGAGTTCGAAACCAGCCTGAGCAAGAGCGAGACCCTGTCTCTACTATAAATAGAAAGAAATTAATTGGCCAACTAATATATAGAAAAAATGAGCCGGGCATGGTGGCGCATGCCTGTAGTCCCAGCTACTCGGGAGGCTGAGGCAGGAGGATCGCTGAGCCCCGGAGATTGAGGTTGCTGTGAGCCAGGCTGACGCCACGGCACTCACTCTAGCCTGGGCAACAAAGCGAGACTCTGTCTCAAAAAAAAAAAAAAAAGGAAATTAAACTACATTCAGTGTTTTGATCAAATAATATCAAATAAAACTTTAATTGGATAAAATTAAATGATCCAAAACTACAGAGTAATTAGGTATAAAGAATAACTAGTTATAATGATTACATATACAAAATTCTTTTATTCTATTAAAACCAAGCATTTCTAAGAGAAATGCTTCTAATAAGAGAAGTAGTAAGTTGGCCTGAGTCCCCTTTGGAGGCTCTGACTAGGCTTTTCCCTTCTCCGGGAAGGAGAAGGACCCCTAAATGCTAGAGACTAGGGCAGGGCCTTGAATCAGAGGGCCTTTCCTTTTACAGTAGGAATTGCACTCCTTTGATAAGAAACAAAGATCAGATAAAGACAGAGACATCAAAAGAGTTGCCAAGTTCTCATAACCACAGGGAAAGGCACTAGGAGTTCCCAAGAGCTCTGTATTAGCAAATCCTTTTCTTTAGCCCCACCAAGAGCCACAGTAGTTGAGGACATTGATCAGAGCTGTGAGAGTAAAAAAAGTCAGCTTGAACTCTAGTCATACCCTGACAGAAGAATTTATTTGTACAATAAACAACTTAGTAGGGTAAAAAGAGGAAGCATTCATATCTCAGGATAGCAAGAAGATACCAATAAGCACTCCAATCTCAGAGTGAGCTGTGATGGGAAGGAAGAAAAGGGGAAGTCTTGAAGGTTGCAAGGGAGCATTGAGAAGCAAGAAAAGGAAAATATTTGTTAATTAGTTAAAAACTAGAGACTGATCAGGAAGTAGTACAGATATAGATGTAGAAAAGAAGCAAAGAAAGTGGAAGATGGACCAATGCAAATTGGTATAAAAGTCTACAGGCCCAGAACTGGACTCAGGAAAGAGACTACTGTACCCAGGGGAAAAGTTTAGCACAAATATGCACACATACACTTAAAGAACTCTGGCTTCAATATAAATTTCAGCAGGCCCAAGTAGATATATAGTCATGTGCTGCACAAGGACCTTTCCGTCAATGATGGACCACATATTCAACTGTGGTCCCATGAGATTATAATATTGATAACATATGTTTACAGTATCTATTCTATGTTTAGATACACAAATAACATTATTTCAAAATTGCCTACAGTATTCAGTACCATAGCATGCTGTATAGGTTTGTAGCCTAGAAACAATAGGTTATACCATATAGCCTAGGTGTGTAGTAGCCTATACCACCTAGGTTTGTGTAAGTACACTCTATGATGTGTGCACAATGACCATTTCTCAGAACACGCC
The DNA here is from genome assembly GCF_040939455.1 of Microcebus murinus. Classification (NCBI taxonomy): domain Eukaryota; kingdom Metazoa; phylum Chordata; class Mammalia; order Primates; family Cheirogaleidae; genus Microcebus; species Microcebus murinus. The sequence goes on along the minus strand of NC_134117.1, from coordinate 76,717,204 downwards.
CCCCCATCATTAAGTTATGCTTGACTTTAAAGGATGTCTTTCATTAACTATAGTATACTACTTTCTAGATTAATAATTTAATAAGATTGTTCCTAAGGATTTGCTTATTTATATGAAATCAACTTATTATACTTATTTAATTTAAATTAATACATACTTGATACTGATAACCGATTTCCTAAGGTTTTTTTTTAAAAACAACCATGATATAAAAGAACCCTCAAGGATCTTTTGGAAGAGAATAAAGTAATATTAATCAAGAGCAATAAAATTATCCTTAGACTCAATAACATTTTTGTAAATTTCTTCTAAAGAAACATCAACTGTACAAAGATGTTTATTCCTACCTTATGTATAACAGAGAAAAACTTGGAAACACCTAACTGTTCAAAAGTAAGGACAGTAGTTAAATTATAGTACTGTATTTGAATCCACCCAATTTTATTAAACATTTTATTCTGATGATTAGAAAGTATGAAAAATAATTATAATATATGGTTAAATGAAATAGGTAAAATATAAAGTTATAGGTAACTTTTGAGCACATTTATATGAAACTAAATTTCATTTTCAAAAAAATGAAAACAACTGTTTGAAAGGTAGGATTATGGATGACTTTTTTGTCCTTAAAATAATTATAACATTAGTACATTGTTTTTACTATTTTCAAATGCAATATAAAATGAAAGAAATACGCAGACCTTAGTTTTCTCATGTGTAAAATCCAGGATTAGGTTAGGTATCTCATGATCATTCTGATTCTCCATATTGAGAAACTTACAGGAAAAATCACTAGAAATGACACACTCTGCACTAACATTTTTAAAGACTATAGTGATACACACTTTAAGAAAAGATTATAAATAAGATGTTTAACTTCTTAGAAATATCAATAGCAAGTATTGATTGGTTTTGTTATCAAGCTTTGGTTTAATAACAAACCCATTACAAATTTAGTGGTGGGCAGTAACAAAAAAAAATCAATAAACAAATCAAGTTTTTAAAAAAAATAAATCATGGCAATTTGCTGTTGGGAGTATCTCTCCACTTTGTCCAATTTCTGATCCAGAAGGTGTCACAAAATATGTCCATTACTTAATCTTACCTAAACGAGTCTAACATAGCTAAATACAACTTTTCCAGGTGATTTCTTTCTTCTCTTGCAAAGGTATTTTGCCACTTTTACAAGCTAGAGTCATAAATCTTTCCAACCTCAAAGATAATTCTCCTCCAGAATGTCAACCAACTGATCTTTCACAGGATTGAACATTGCTTCACAGTATCAGTTAGATAAAAGGAGACTGATTCCTTCCTTTTAAAAAACCAACTAACTCTACTTGCAAATCATAATGCAGGTCCAACAGGATAGGTGGAGCCTGGATAGAATAGACCTTTGCAAGAGGTAATAAAGCACTTGTGGGATTTCCCTTTCAATTATTTATTATCTGATGAGTGATGCCTAAAAGTAGCAAATAGGCCCCCAGAGCTCAGAGATCCACACTGAATTCTTTTTTTTTTTTTTTTTGAGACAGAGTCTCACTTTGTTGCCCAGGCTAGAGTGAGTGCCGTGGCGTCAGCCTGGCTCACAGCAACCTCAATCTCCGGGGCTCAGCGATCCTACTGCCTCAGCCTCCCGAGTAGCTGGGACTACAGGGATGCGCCACCATGCCCGGCTAATTTTTTGTATATATATTTTTAGTTGGTCAATTAATTTATTTCTATTTTTGGTAGAGATGGAGTCTCGCTCAGGCTGGTTTCAAACTCCTGACCTTGAGCAATCCGCCCGCCTCGGCCTCCCAAAGTGCTAGGATTACAGGCGTGAGCCACCACGCCCAGCCTTGAATTCTGACGGTAAAAACTGGCCTGATGCTTTGTTGCTTCATTAGAAAAATATAGTTTTTCTATTCTTCCCTACTTTCTCTCTGGCATGAAAAAAAAAAGTGGACTTGTGCAAGTCATCTCTAAAGTAATTCAATAAAGACTGCTTTATAGCAAAGCTTACAAAACATGAGGTATAAAACAGTAAATTAAATATTCTCTTCAAGTTATGCTGTTTATGTGAAATTCTTATTGCTTGTACTTATATGTGTAAATCTATTGTAAATCTATTTTAATAGGTAAATGTAACTAATAAAGGATGGAATACTTTAAAAGACCCAAAGTTATTTGGATTCATTTTCTAATTAAGTTGTCAATGGCATTTAACAAAATTATTTGCTGCTTTTTCCTTTTTCAGTAGAAGGATTAAAAATAATCCTTTGCTAAAATTTTTTGGAATATAGCAGTGAATGAAAGAATACACATTCACTGAATGACTTCTCACATGCCATGACCTGAACTGCATGCTTTCTCGACGTTAGCGCATGTGCAGATAGGCTATACATTACACATGTGGTATTTTCTTGTCTCAAGGGAATTTAGTAAGTAGGCTGGGGAAAAACCTTCAGATTCCCTTGAAAAAGTATGCCAAACAGAAAAGGATACTGAGAAAAGCAATCAACAGATAACTTGCTCACAATGTAAGTTTATGATCAAAAGAGAAGAGGTGACCCAGGCATGTGCTTGTAGAAGATCATGTGTTCACCAAAGGCAGGGAATATTCTCAAAGACGTAAGACTGAATCACAGAAAGTCTGCAAGTCAGATCTAGTTATAGTAATCTCTATGTTGTAGAATTCACATTTTTAAAAATGTGATCTAAATTTGGGGAGCCTGGATTTAGGGTTTGGTTACTGCCCAGCTATGAGATCTGGGACAAGTTACTCAACTCTTTCTAAGGATCAGTTCACTTATTCAAATTGGAGATAAGAACAGTATCTATGCCTTCTTAGGTGGTTAAGACTAAATCAGACAATGCATTTAAAGCACTAAGTAGAGTGCCTTGCATATATATAGTGGGCAACCATTCAATGACAATTACTTTTACAATTGTTACCTGTATGATTAAAAAATAAATTCTACCTGCATTTGACTGAAAAGAATTTTTTATTAGATATAAATTAGATATAATTGCATACTGATATAAATAATGGCAGACTGAAAATGAATACAGAACTACATTACTATACATTTAAAAAAATCAACCCATCTGCTTCATATGGCTTCATCTGTCCCATACTTGATTTTATACTAGACTTATTAGGCTTTATTTAGTACTTTAAGAATATTAAGGAAATATGTAACAAACTGTAACATTTTAAGTGATTTCAGACAATGTACTTACAAAATTTCTGAAGTGTTTACCTCAAAAAACGGAACTAGCATTGTCTAAAAAGTTATTTTATCATCAACCAAGTCATTTAACAAATCATTTTTAAATCTATAAATAATTTTATTTATTTTTATTTACTTATTTATTTCAAAATATTAAAGGGGTACAAATGTTTTGGGTTACCTGGATCACTTTTGTAACGTTTGAGTCATAGCTATGGGTGTGCCATCACCCAAATAGTGTTCACTGTACCCATTGGGTAGGTTTTTGCCCTTCCCCTTCTCCTACCTGTTTGATTTCCACTAAGTTTTACTTTCCTCTGTGTATATGTGTACCATCAGTTAGTTCCAATTTAATAATGAGGACATGTGGTGTTTGTTTTTCCAATCTTGAGATACGTCACTTAGAATGGTCTCCAGTTCCATCCAAATTGTTGCAAAAGGCATGCTTTTTAAGGCTGAGTAGTACTCCATGGTATACATATATCACATTTTATTGATCCACTCATGAATTGATGAGCACTTAGGTTGATTCCACATCTTTGCAATTGTGAATTGTGCTGCAATAAACATTCGAGTGCAGGTGCCTTTTTGATAGAATGATTTATTTTCCTTTGGGTAGATAGCCAGTAGTGGGACTGCCGAATCAAAAGGTAGATTTACATTTAGTTCTTTGAGGAATCTCCACACCATTTTCCACAGTGGCTGTACTAATTTGCAGTCCCACCAGCAGTGTATAAGCATTCCCTTCTCTCTGCATCCACGCCAGCATTTATTGTTTTTGGACTTTTTAATAACAGCCATTCTGACAGGAGTGTTATCTCATTGTAGTTTTAATTTGCATTTCCCTGATGATTAGTGACACTGAGCATTTTTTTATGTTTATTTGCCATTTGTCTATCTTCTTTTAAAAAGCTTCTGTTCATGTCTTTTTTTTTTTTTCTTGAGACAGGGTCTTGGTCCATTGCCCAGGCTAGAGTGTTGTGGGGTCATCCTAGCTCACAGCAACCTCAAACTCCTGGCCTCAGGCAATCCTCCTGCCTCAGCCTCCTGAGTAGCTAGGATTACAGGTGTGCAACACTATGCCTGGCTTATTTTTTCTATTTTTAGTTGCCCAGTTAATTTTTTTTCTATTTTCTGTAGAGACAGCTGGTCTCGAACTCCTGAGCTCAAGCAATCCTCCTGCCTCAGCCTACCAGAGTGTTAGGATTAGTGGTGTGAGTCACCACACCCAGCCTGTTCATGTCTTCTGCTCATTTTTTAATGAGGTTATTTTTTTCTTGCTGATTTGCTTAAGTTCTTTGTAGTTTCTGGTTATTAGCCCTTTATTGGCTGTACAGCTTATGAATATTTTTCTTTCATTCTGTAGGTTGTCTATTTGCTCTGCTGATTGTTTCCTTAGTGCTGCAAAAGCTTTTTAGTTTAATCAAATCCCATTTATTTATTTTTGTTATTTCAGTGATTGCCACTGGGGTCTTAGTCATAAACTCTTTGCCTAGGCTGGTATCTAGAAGAGATTTTTCCTACATTTTCCTCTAGAATTCTTATGGTTTTGTGCCTTACATTTAAGTAAGGCACAAAAATATCTTGAAATAATTTTTGTGAGGAGTAAGAGATGGAGGCCCTGTTTCATTCTTTTGCATGTGGCTATTCAATTTTCCCAGCACCATTTATTGAATAGGGCCTCTTTTCTCCAGTGTACATTGTTGTCTGCTTTGTTGAAGATCAGTGGGCTGTAGGTAGCAGTTTTTATATCTGGGTTCTATGTTCTGTTCCATTGGTCTATGTCTATTTTTGTACCAATACCATGCTGCTTTGGTTCCTATAGCCTTGTAGTATAAAGTCTGGAAATGTGAAGCCTCCAAATTTGTTCTTTTTGCTTAAGATTGTTTTGGCTATTTGGACTTTTTTCTGGTTCCAAATGAAGTGTAGAATTATTTTTTCTAGGTCTGTGAAGTATGACATTGGTACTTTGATGGGGATTACACTGAATCTGTAAACCACTTTGGATAGTATAGTCATTTTTTAAAATGTTGATTATGTCAATCCATGAGCATGATATGTTTTTCCATTTATTTGTGTCCTCTGCGATTTCTTTCCTCAGTGTTTCAGTTCTCCTTGTAGAGGTCTTTCACCTCCTTAAGTATATTCCTAAGTATTTTATCTTTTTCTTTATAGCTACTGTGAATGGTACTGAGTCTTTGCCTCTCAGTTTGACTGTTACTGGTATATAGAAATGCTACTGATTTATGTACACTGGTTTTGTATCCTGAGACTTTGTTGAATTTATCAATTCCAGGAGTCTCCTGGTGGAGTCTTTAGGGTTTTCTAGGTTTAAGATCATGTCAATGAAGAGCGATAATTTGACCTCCTCTTTCCCAGTTTGGATACCCTTTCTTTCTTTCTCTTGCCTGACTGTTCTGGCTGGTCTTCCAGCACTCTGTTGAATGCAAGTGGTGGCAGTGGTCACCCTTCTCTTGTGGCAGCTCTTAGGAAGAATGTTCTCAAAATTTCCCCCTTCAGCAGGATGTTAGTTGTGAGTTTGTCATGAATCAGTTTTATAATTTTGAGATATGTTCCTTCTATGCCTAGTTTGTTGAGGGTTTTTATCATGAAAGGGTGCTGATTTTGTCTAATGTTTTCTCTGCATCTATTGAGATGATCATATGGCCTTTGTTTATGTGGGGAATCACATTTATTGATTTGTATATGTTGAACTGTTCTTGTGTCCTAGGATGAAGCCCACTTGGTTGTGGCGGATTCCTTTTTTGATGTGTTGCTAAATTCAGTTTGCTAGTATTTTATTGAGGATTTCTGCATCTATATTCACAAGGGATACTGGTCTGTAGTTTTCTTTTTTTCTTTCCTGGCTTTGGTATCAAGGTGATACTGGCTACATAGAATGAGTTGGCGAGAATTCCCTCCTTCTCTATGTTACGGAATAATTTCTGTAGTGTGGTAACAAATCACTTTTGAGACACTTCCATAAGACAGTGTGCCAGGCATTGACTGACCTGAATGAAATAAAAGTCTTCCTTCTGCTGCCATGTTCTTTAAAGACTCATTCTTTTTATAAAAAGTGTGTCTCATAAGGACACTATTTCTACAAATAAATGTTTTTCAATGTTGCCAATACTTACAACTAACTTAACCTACTCATATATAACAACGATCAACATCATTAAAATTTCCAGTGTCTTTGAGGCTGGCAAACTGAAGGTTAGTGTTATGTAAGTAAATGTAGAGAATGTCAATTGGCTATGGGGAATTTAAAAAAAGATATATTTATGCCCAGAGATGACCTTTTCAAAGATCGTAATTGAGGATAATTTCTACAAGTAAATGATCTAGCTCCCACAGGAAGGTGTATGTGGAAGTACACACTTTATCCATAAAAAAAGGGGGAACTTTTCAAAATGTGTTAATGTATAACATTTTGGTTCTACTTTCCTTTTCATATGTTTCTCTCCAAACGACCTACTGCCTTCTACTATCAACAACTATGTGGTAAATTTACATATACATGTTTGAATAAATAATATCTGATTAAAATTTAAAGATAAATCTTATTGTACTTGATATGCTCTATCATAAAAATCATGAGCTTAGAGACAACTACTTTAAGGCAGGAGTGTAGAACAGTGAAAGCAGGCTTACATTTAAAATGTACCCAATGACTAGTAAAAAATACTCTTCGGCATAGGAAAATCTCCTTTATTCAGGTAAGAGAGAAATTCAGAACTGTCGATATAGCAAAGATCAGTCTTTCCAGATGGCTTCTGTGAGGAATTCTTATTTTTAAATAAATTATATCTGTTGTGTAAGTTCAACTTTGGAAAATAGTGGATTATTCTTCAAACATTTTATGAAATTCATTCGAGAACACTTAAAATTAAAATAATCTAATAAATTATATATATAAGAGGCCAGGCATGGTGGCTCACACCTGTAATCCCAGCAACTTGGAAGGCTGAGGTGGGAGGATTACTTGAGGCTAGGAGTTTGAGACCAGCCTGGGCAATATAACGAGATCTTGTTTCTAAAAAATATAAGAAAAATTAGAGGCCGGGCGCAGTGGCTCACGCCTGTAATCCTAGCACTCTGGGAGGCCGAGGTGGGCAGATTGCTCGAGGTTGGGAGTTGGAAACCAGCCTGAGCAAGAGTGAGACCCCGTCTCTACTATAAATAGAAAGAAATTAATTGGCCAATTAATATATATAGAAAAAATTAGCCAGGCACGGTGGCGCATGCTTGTAGTCCCAGCTACTTGGGAGGCTGAGGCAGTAGGATTGCTTGAGCCCAGGAGTTTCAGGTTGCTGTGAGCTAGGCTGATGCCACAGCACTCACTCTAGCCTGGGCAACAAAGCGAGACTCTGTCTCAAAAAAAAAAAAGAAAAAGAAAAAGAATAATTAGCCAGGTGTGGTGGCACACACCTATAGTCCCAGCTACTTGGAAGGCTAAGGCAGGAGGACCACTTGAGCCCAGGAGTTTGAGGCTGCAGTGAGTTATGATCACTCTATTGCACTCCAGCCTGGGTAACAGAGCGAGACCCTATCTATTAAAATATATATATATATATATTTGCATACATATATACAAAAATATATACATATATAAGCAGATGTTCAAAAATAAATTAGATTCTCAAGCCCTGACTCAGCATTATAAAAGGGATCTATGTAATCAAAACATTTGTACCCCTGTAATATTTTGGAAAAAAAAATTAGATTCTCAAACAGATCAGGGTATAAAATAATATATCTAATTATACTCAAAATATCTATTCCATTGTTTGTAAGTGTAGTCAAAACGTGTCTGGATTATTTGGTTGTTTATACCCAGTCTGCTGTTATTAACAGACATCTTTGTATAGGAACTGGAACATGTATAGCCATGCAAAACCATAAATCTGCTGTCTTAATAAATAATCTCACAGCCAAATTCTACTTGTGGGCCTTTCAACTGGAACTGCCATCTTCTAGTAATTTGCCAAAATGAAAACACAAAGGGAAAGAGGAGAGGCACCTGACAAGTGTCCTCTAGGCCTTTTAGAGAATATGGCATTGTTCCTTTGGTCACATACACGCAAATCTCCAAAAAGGTGATACTGCAGACATCAAAGGAATGGGTACTATTCAAAAGGCATGCCCCACAGATATCACCATGGCAAAACTGGAAGAGTCTACAGTGTTACCCAGCATGCTGCTGGCACTGCTGAGATCAAACAAGGGCAAGATTCTTGCCAAGAAAATTAATGTACACACTGAGCATATTAAACACTGTAAGAGTTGAGACAGCCTCCTGAAATGCGTGAAGAAAACTGATTAGAAAAAGAAGGAAGCCAAGGAGAAAGGTACCTGGATTTAACTGAAGTGCCAGCCTATTTCTCCCAGAGAAGCACACTTCCTGAGAACCACTGGAAAGAGCCTGGGCTGCTGGAATCTACTCCCTATAAATTCATGGCATAATAGGTGTAAAAAAAAAAAGACCTCTGTACTATTTAAAAAAATCCAAACCCTACTCATGGGAGTCAAACAATGGTTTCCAGAATTGGGTCAGTCTTGTGAGAATAATTTGAGAGAAAATCTCAACTATTTTGGTAAGGCACAAAATCTAGAAAACAAAATCAGTACTCTATTGTACAATAGAGTTTATTTATTATGGTTACCAGCAGTGAAAATTTGAACAATAGATATGGTCTGCTTTTATATTTCCGTACCACAATAAAAAAGAAAAAAATGATTATAGTAGACAGCACTAGCTATCACAGAAAAGCATAGATTTCATCATAAATATGTTAAATTACACCAAATCAATAAACAATTAACACAAATCTTGCCTAAAATAGGACAAGAATTAACTTGACTTTTTTGGTTTATCTGTTTAAATCCTGACAGCATACCTTGTAGAGAAAATGTCACTGGGCAGGTCTGGAAAAAAATTTTCAGGGCTCATTCATTTCTATATGGTTTTATAATGATAAGGTTCCAAAGCAGATAAAAGTACTTAATGAGATAAATGCATGTGTAGGGTTTAATATCAAGCAACAGTCTATTTGGCAACCTCAGCTGCTAATCAAACAATTACGAAATGGAAAGTACATCTTGTACAAGCTGACAAGCCATTAAATCAGGACAGCTGTGGGCAGACATACTGACACTGCAAGAATTACCAGAAAGCATTAATTTCAGCATTAATAAAATGGCAGTAAATAGATGACAGCTGCCAGATGAACTAGGAAATAAGGTTACTGGCCTTGTTAAGCTCCCGTCTCATTTTCTCAGGCACAAATTGATCAAGGTGGCGTCTGAAGTGAAGTGCATCAATGGCAACAATCTCAGTGCAGCGCCGCTGCCAGTCGTCCCTGGGAAGAAACAGAAAGGGGAGAAAGATGAGGAATAGGTAAAGTCACTCAAAACTCTCACAGGGGTCAGGATGCCAAGACTTTAGCAGTGTTAAAATAACAAAACAAAGAAACGAATCAGTATCTGCAGGTCTAAGCAAAACAGGAAGAGAGAAAATACTCTTCTATTTTCAGATTCTGAGGCATATATATTGTGTACTGTCAAGGCATTAAGCAGTAAAATGAAAACTTATCAAGAGAGAACAGAATGAAGTACTGTAAGCAGATATATCATTTACAGTGAGTCTCAGAGGTTAAAGGATATCGAAGCAAACAAAAGAAATTGAGTTCTTTGTTTTCCTCTAATACTAAAGACATGGCATTTGTACCTTGACAAGAGCTCATTCCTACTTTGCTTTGAGAGATCTGCTTTAAATCACTGGGGTTGTAACGTCACCATATATTGTCTAGGAAATAATCCCAATCAGCCAAGTGTTACAAAAAATGTGAAATAATTCAGTATAGCATTCTACCTCCTATGCTCAACTGTCATCAATGAGAGACTATTTTTAAAAAGACAAAGACATCAAAGTAGACAATAACATGTTGCCTGTGGAAACAGAAGAACTAGTTGAGATGGTAATTTTGAAAATGGGTAAAATTCCAAATATTTCATCTCTTTCTAAACTTGCATATATTGGTATGCCAAGCAACTTTTTACACTGCAGAATAACAATAGAAACCTTCATGCTTGTTTGCAAATAATTATCAGGAATAAACATCCACATAGATAATTGTTTGTTGCAACCACATATTTTAAACAAAATAAGGATAAAGAAACCAGAGGCTGGACTTGAGACATTACAAAGAATAAGTTTGTGGCACAGATATGTCTACATGGGCAAGAGCTGATTCTTTTTGCCATAATAGCTTTCTTGTTAAAAAACAAACAAAACAAAACAGAACAAAATGAAATACCCCACATGCTTTCAGGTAGCATTTCTGCAAAAATTTACCTCTGGTGAACTACACAATTTAGTGGGGAAGCAAGAATGTCAAGGCATAAAAACATTTCAAGAAGAAACAGGAGACAGCTGCAGCAAAATTCACAGTAGGGCCTGTCATCCACTGGTTTGTTGCATCAGGCCCACTGTCCCACATGGGTTTCCCTCATCTGACTCATTTCACAGAAAAATTAAGGATAATCAATAAGCTGGTCCAGGACTTTAGGCTCTAGCTATTAACAGAACTTATTCTAAATACCACCCCCCCCATTTAAAATGTAGTTAATGGTTTAGGTATATTACATTATTAATTATTTTAAATTGTGGTAAAAAATATATAACATAAAATTAGCCATTTAAACCATTTTTACATGTACAATTCAGTGGCACTCACTACATTCACAATGCTGCTATTCTAAATAATTCTGAACTTGGAAGTTAACCTCCATTGCTCTGCTTTAAATTGGCAAGTTATGTAGGTAAAGAACTATAGAGAACTCTGCCCCTCTTGTCTTTGCTTTAGACTTTTGGTTTTTATATTCTCTCTTTTTCCTTTTGGTATATGGAGATGGTAATACTGTTTTAACTGTCAATGAACCTGTAATACTGAACTTAAAAGAAAGCTCAATTGCTGAAATAAGGGTAGAAGGGATACAGAGTATATCAGGGTCAAGCTCACATTCTTTTGCCTTCAGTCATGCGATTCTAAAGACTCACCTTTCACTCCCATCTTCATGGCTCCGGGCCCAGCGATATGTCTCAGCATAGCCTGTGTATTCACTGTACTGTTCAGTACCTGAAACATATAATCTGTTACTATTAACTTCATACTGCGTGGTAAAAACATTCCACCTAAGATCAACAATAAGGCAAGGATTACTGCCCTCCATCACTTCTATTCAGCACTGTACTAAAGGTTTCCCCAGCCATTACAGTAAGAAAAGAAATAAAGGCATAAAGAGGGTAAAAAATAAGTAAAATTGCCCCTATTTGCAAATGTTAGGATTGTTTATATAGCAAATCCCAACGAATCAATGAAAGAAAGGAAGAGAGAAGAAAAAAAAAAAGGAATAGCTCATAAATTTAGGAAGATCAAAGGTATGTCAGTATATTAGCTAACAATGGGAAAATAAAACTTTAAAAAAATTCATTAACCATAATGTCAAAAAATATCAAATACCCAGGAGTAAAAACAGACATAGAAGACATCACTGAGAAAAAGTAAAAACTTAAATAAATGGAGAGATACTATGCTCTTGGGATAGAAGAATCAATATTGTTACAGTGTTAATTTTTGAAATACAGATTCACAACAATCTTAATAATAATCCCAGCAGACTTTTAAAAATTAATAATTGAGGTGATTTTAAAATTTATATGCAAATGCAAAAAACCTAGAATAGACAAAAAATTTTCGAATAAAGAAGAAAACTGAAGGACTCAACTACGTGAGTTAAATGCCTACTTGGTCTTAACCTAAGGAAAAACCAAGAGCTCAATGGAACTAGAATCCATAAGTAAATACACACTTCTATAGTCAACTGATTTTCAACAGTGGCGCCAGAACAATCCATCAGGGAAAGAATAGTCTTTCCAACAAATATTGCTGGAATAACTAGATATTCATAGGAAAAAAACCCCCACAAACCTCAAGTGCTATCTCACACTACAAATAAAAATAATTTTGAGATGAACAGACATAAACCTAAAAATTATATGATTTCTAGAAAAATATAGAATAGTTTTATGACATTGGTGGTAGGTAAAAATTTCTCAGAGGAAATAAAGAAGCAGAAATCATAAAATTTACAAAACAAAAACTAGAATATCAAAATTAAATACTTCTGGTTATTAAAACACATTTAGGAAAATGCTTAGGTAAGACTAGAAGAAAAATATTAGCAGAACAAGTATCTGACAAAGGACATGTATTCAGAATATCTGAAGAACTCTTATAAGTCAATAATAAAACAACTCAATTTAGAAAAATGAGAAGATTTGAACATAAACTTCACACAGGAAGATACATGACTGCCTAACAACTACATGAAATACATACTGCTCAACTTGATTAGTCACTAGAGAAATGCAAATTAAAACAACAGTGACATACCACTCTATACCCAAAAGAATGGCTAAAATCAAAAAGACTGACAACACTAAATGTTGGTGAGGATGTAGAATAAGCAGAAATCTCATATACTGCTGGTAGAACATTAAAACGGAACAAAAACTTTTGAAAAGAGTTTGGCAATTTCTTATAAAATTAAACATATATCCCACCTTTTAACCTAGAAATTACACTCCTAGGTATTTACCCCTCAAAATTAAAAATGTACGCCAACAAAAACTGTATAGAAGAATGTTCATAGCAGATTTATTCATAATAGTCATAATAGAGTTCAACCAGAGAAACGGAACCAGTAGGAAATACGTATGAAGAGGTTCATGGCAAGGAACCGGCATACACGATTATGGGAACTGACTAGGCAGGTCCAAAGGGCAGGCTAGAACTCTCAGGCATGGGCTGAAGCTGCTGTCCACAGAATGAATTTCTTCTTCAGGGATGTCTCAGCTCTGCTCTTAAGGCCTTTCAACCAACTGAATCAGAAAACTGCTCATTTAATGCAATCAAATTAACTTAGCTTAGTGTGATTAAATTAACCCCTTTATTTAAGGTTGACTGACTGTGGACCTTGATCACATCTACAAAACACTTTCATAGCAACACCTAGATTTGCCAGAACTGACCACATTATACACTAGACATTGTATACTTCAGTGTGCATAAATTTTATTTCAGAAAAAAAAAAAAAAGAAAAAGAAAAGACCTGAAGACAAATAGTGAACCCCACTTAACAGGTTTGCTTTTTGCAGTGACATGGTTTAGTAGTTCTGAAACCACCCTTTGTATATTCTAGGCTTCAGCAAATGAGAAAATAAATTAAGAAGATACCAGAAGCCCCATTTTTCGCTATTGGGAAAGAGATTACCAAATATAGAAAGGGGGAAGACTACAATGTACACTGTGATATTGGATGAGAATGGGAAGTGTCAATATGAAGTCATAGCTGTGTGTGTGAAATATATATATATGTCCTAGTTCAAATCTTGGTTTCTAAAAACTACTCCAACTAAAATCCAGGACTCCTTGGACAAATAGTTGATTTCAGAGCTAGGGCAGGGAATATACAAAATGAGTCTAGAACATCTTTCTGTGCTAAAAAAAGAAGGAAATGCTCAAAGAAGGAAGTGCATTAAAGAATGATGGGCACACGTCAAAAGCACACAATAGCTGACTTGAAGGAGCCCCACTGATCAAATCTGGGACAATTTAGCATCAAACAGATGATAGTAATGGATTATAACCCATTGAATAAAATAAGAATCCATGTATCTATATAAATATTAATAAATAAGTATACACAAATGAGGAAGAAGGGAAAATCCTTCCTTACAGTAGAATGCCAACTACTAAATGTAGAAGGAATGATTGGAGTTAAAAAAATTATTAATGGCTGCTAAAATTAGTAAGTGAAAGTTTGATGATGACAGGATATTCAGTTTCAAAGTATATAAAACACATTAATTACAAAGTGAAAAAGAATAACCTGATGGTGGAGAAACCTGGTGGACCCCACCTTAACCAAGCCATTACACCTATATCATAAATATCGGGAGAAATCATTACCACTTGTCTCCTCAAAAGACATTCTAAGAAAAACACAATATCACTTCAGTGGAATTCCTACCAAAATGAATAAACTGAATCTAATTTGGGAGAAACATTAGGCAAACCCCAAATGAGGGAGATTCTATTAATACAAAGTAAGTGGCTTACAGACTTCAGAAATATCAAGATGAAAAAATATAAGGAAAGACTGAGAAAGTGTTCCTGTTTAAAAAACACATGACAACTAAATGCAAGGTATAAGCCTAGACTGGCTGAAGACGGGGGGAACAAAAGCCACAAAAGACATAATTGAGACAATTGACAAAATTAGAACATAGACTAGTGCGTAGGCAACAGTACTGTATCAATGTTAAATTTCCTGACTTTGATAACTATGCTATGCTCATATAAGAGAATGGCCTAATTCTTAGGAAATATACATCGAAATATTTAGGGGTACATGGGCACAATGTCTCCAATACACTCAAACAGTTCAGAAAAATAACATTGAGAAAGAGTGATGAAGCAAATGGGACAAAAATATAAGCAGGTGAATCTGAGTAAAGATTTTATGGAAGGCCAGGCGCGGTGGCTCACGCCTCTAATCCTAGCACTCTGGGAGGCCGAGGCAGGCAGATTGCTCGAGGTCAGGGGTTCGAAACCAGCCTGAGCAAGAGCAATACCCTGTCTCTACTATAAATAGAAAGAAATTAATTGGCCAATTAATAGATATAGAAAAAATTAGCCGGGCATGGTGGCACATGCCTGTAGTCCCAGCTACTGGGAGGCTGAGGCAGGAGGATTGCTTGAGCCCAGGAGTTTGAGGCTGCTGTGAGCTAGGCTGACGCCACAGCACTCACTCTAGCCTGGGTGACAAAGCGAGACTCTGTCTCAAAAAAAAAAAGAGTATATGGAAATTCTATGTATTATTCTTGTCACTTTTTCTGTAAGTCTGAAATTGCATATACACATATATATGTACATATAAAAACATGTATATAATATAAAGCTATGAAAAATACTCTATTTTTATATATGATTAAAATTTTCCATAATAAAAATTTTAAAGATTTAAACTTAATACTAGAGTTTATAGTCTATTCCTTAGCACACTGCTTCTTACAAATAATTTTTTTTTTTTCTTTTCTTTTTTTTGAGACAGAGTCTCACTTTGTTGTCCAGGCTAGAGTGAGTGCCATGGCGTCAGCCTAGCTCACAGCAACCTCAAACTCCTGGGCTCGAGTGATCCTTCTGCCTCAGCCTCCCGAGTAGCTGGGACTACAGGCATGTGCCACTATGCCCGGCTAATTTTTTATATATATATATCAGTTGGCCAATTAATTTCTTTCTGTTTATAGTAGAGACGGGGTCTCGCTCTTGCTCAGGCTGGTTTTGAACTCCTGACCTTGAGCAATCCGCCCGCCTCGGCCTCCCAAGAGCTAGGATTACAGGCGTGAGCCACAGCGCCCGGCCCAAATAATTTTTTTGAAATTTGAATACTGTGTATTAGATGATATTACTTTTAATTTTTTAATTTTTTTATTTCAGCATATTATGAGGGTACAAGTGTTTAGGTTACTTATACTGCCTTTGCCCCACCCGAGTCAGAGCTTCAAGTGTGTCTATCCTCCAAGAGATGACATTATTGAATTGTTAATTTTCCTAGGTCGATAATTGTTTTGTGGTTTTATAAGAGATTGTCCTATTCTTTTTAATTTAATTTTTAATTATTATGGGTACATAATAGTTGTATATCTTTATAGGGTACTTAAAATAATTTAAATTTATGCTTCAATTCCTATAAATTTACCTAGAATTTTGGGCAAGATCTCCCGCTACAAATCAAGAAAATCAACTGTATTTCCACACAGTGGCAATGAATGATCAGAAACTGAAATTTTTTAAAGAAACCATTTACAATAGTAACAAAAATTATGCAATCAAAAATGTAAAAGAGTGAAAACTATAAAATATTACTGAAAAAGAATTAAAGACCTAAATAAACAGAGAGATACATCTTATTTATGTGTCAATGACTAAATATTGTTAAGATGTTAATTTACCCCCAATAGATCTATAAATTAAAAAGTCTATATTAAAATTCCAGAAAGCTTTTTTGTAAATATTGAAAAACTGATTCTAAAATTCCCCAAAACAATTCTGAAAGACAAAGTCAGAGGAGTCATGCTACCTGATATTAAGAATTATTAAAATGCTACAGTAATCAAAACAGAAAGAATAAAAATAGACTTAAAAAGTTTAAAACTTCTGTTCTTCAAAAGTCACTGTAAAAGAATGAAAATATATGCTAAAATGTCTGAGAAAGGACTTATTATATCCAAAATATATAAAACACTTTTAAAACTCAATAAGAAAAACTAACCAAATTAAAACATGGATATTATATGGTTTCATGGGTACAGCCATGTTAAAACTTAATCTAATTGTATATTTTATATAAACAGTTTAACATATATTAATTATATCTCAATAAAGCTATTTTTAAAAGTGTAATCTAACTCCTTTACTAGATCATCAGCTCCTTAAGGGCAGGGACTATAAATTATTAATATTTATTTCTCCATTAGCATCTTGTAATGCAACAATATAAGCTGAGTAAGCACTTGCAGAATAAACATAATAATGAGCAAAAGACATTTAATTGAGATGACAATAATGAGTCCAGAAATAGTCTGAAGGCACTACATAATTGACAAATACAAAAAATTTACACCTATAGAGACAACAAGGCATGGTAAAAAGAGCATCACATTGAGATCAGGAAACATGAGCAACCTAAAATGAATCTTTACTAGCCAGGTGACGTTAGATAACCAAACCTCACTACACTTCATTACATCATCAACAAATTCAGGGATGTTAATAACTCTTATGTTCTTTACTTCATAGAATTTCTTGGCAAACTAAATAAGACAAGTAAATATCTTTCAAAATCATGAAACAGTCAGTATTGGTGCTTAACTTAGTAAGGGGGTACAGAAACCTAAGATAGATGACTATTTATGTGAGGGTTAAAAATGACCTGGTCTACTGGACTGATTGGAACCAAGATAGCCAGAAACACTCTTCTTGTTTTCTATTTCTGGCCTAACAGTAGAAAGCCTCGTTTTTCCTGTTCATGAGACAAACTACCTATTCTGATTTCTTAACTATAAAAACAAATATCTGTTCTGTCTTTCGCAAAGAAAGTGGTTGAAAAATATAAGATATATTTTTTATTTCAAGTTAGGATCATTTCAGTCTTCTTTCTTGAGATGATTAAGAGTAGATTTAGTTCCTTCAGGTACAGGAAATCAAAAATGCAAATACAAATGCTTTTGTTCTAAACAAATTAAATCCTGGGTTTTCTAAGTAGACACTTTTTAAAATTATGCCACTGTCTCCTTCAAAAAAGGAATAGCTTTAACTCGTTTAAAATTGAAATTTATTAATCAACTATGATGAAAATGCAAAGGTAAACAACAACATAAGACTGACCTTTGTGATAGCTCTTTCTAGGGATGGCCCATAAGACTTCCTGGTCAAAGATAGACCTTTACTAAAGGAAAAAACTAGAAGGAACCCATTAAAATCTTATCAAGAGTTCATGACCCGGCTGGGCACGGTGGCTCACGCCTGTAATCCTAGCACTCTGGGAGGCTGAGGCGGGTGGATTGCTCAAGGTCAGGAGTTCGAAACCAGCCTGAGCAAGAGCGAGACCCCGTCTCTACTATAAATAGAAAGAAATTAATTGGCCAAATAATATATATAGAAAAAATTAGCCAGGCATGGTGGCACATGCCTGTAGTCCCAGCTACTCTGGAGGCTGAGGCAGTAGGAATGCATGAGCCCAGGAGTTTGAGGTTGCTGTGAGCTAGGCTGACACCACGGTACTCACTCTAGCCTGGGCAACAAAGAGAGACTTTATCTCAAAAAAAGAAAAAAAAAAAGAGTTCATGACAACTTTATGAGTTTTTAGATGTAGTAGAGTAAGAAACATTCTTAGTTTCTCTTACTAGGAATAAAAGTTTGTAATGAACACAGGAAAAACTATTTGGAGATTAAAAAATTTCTACTTACCAACGGACCCTTGGCAAGAGGTTTATATGAAAGACATCTATCCAAATTTCATTAGCATCACTCCTACAGTGGTGAGTATGTAGTAATTAGAACACTCTTGCTTTTAATTCTCATGATTAATAAAAATTTAGAAAAGATAAGCACAAGTAAGAAAATGTTTGATTTCCAAACATTTTAGGAAAACTCCCACAGAATCTGGATCTTTCTCAATAAGCCGGCGTCATTTAGCAACTGGGCTGTTTTTGTAGTGATAAGCACTTCTGGCATTGTAATGCTGTAAGTTGACCCCAGTATTATAAGCAATGCTGTCTACTTGTAGTCATTTCTATTAATATCAGCTCAGCTGACACTCAGAAAAGATGTAAGGACTTGTAATGTCTGGGATGATCTGATTCACTAGAGGGCAGGTTTTATGTTAAATATACGAATACTCTGCTCCATGTCTAGGCATCTGCTTTATGTGGTCACCAAACAAACAACAAAACAACCCCCCCCCCCAGAGCCACTTAACTCACTTTGGTATTGAAGTTATTTTTGCTGGATGTTGTAGAGCAGCAGTTCCCAACCTTTTTGGTACCAGGGAATGGTTTCATGGAAGACAATTTTTCCATGGGTGGGTGGGGAGTGGAATTCAGATGGTGATGCCAGCAGCGACATGGCTGCAGAGCTCTGTGGCCTGGTCCCTAACAGACCACGGACTAGTACCAGTCCGTGGTCTGGGGGTTAGGGATGGCAATTATAGAGAAGCAAATGAAAGAACGGAAAAAGGAAAAGAGAAGACTAGAGTTTTAATTTTTTTCCTCAGGCTGGGCGCAGTGGCTCACGCTTGTAATCCTAGCACTCTGGGAGGCCAAGGAGGACGGATCGCTCAAGATCAGGAGTTTGAAACCAGCCTGAGCAAGAGCAAGACCCTGTCTCTACTAAAAATAGAAAGAAATTAATTGGCCAACTAAAAATATATAGAAAAATTATCTGGGCATGGTGGCGCATGCCTGTAGTCCCAGCTATTTGAGAAGCTGAGGCAGAAGGATTGCTTGAGGCCAGGAGTTTGAGGTTGCTGTGAGGTAGGCTGATGCCATGGCACTCTAGCCTAGGCAAAAAGTGAGACTCTGCCTTAAAAACAAACAAACAAAAAAATTCTTTTCCTCTATTCATACTTACTGAAAGGTTTTAACTCATGGCTGCCCCAGGGAGGATCACAGTAAATAGAGGGATAACACTGTCTAGATAAAAGTATTTGCCTGTTTGCATGACCTGTTTCATATTCATTTAAAAGTCTGATACCAACCAGATGTCCCACGATGATGATAAATTTAATTTATTTCCAATTTCTCAAACTCTTCTACAGATTCAGGCAGCACACTCACAGCCATTAGCTCACTGAGCCTGGGTGCATCATTGAAGGAATGGAATTGATCAGGCAGATAGATTGCAGTGCATGGTTAAGAGTCTCCTAAGAAGGGAGATGGCAGACATCCAGACATCAAATAGATGATGAAATGGCCATTTCCATTAAGGGAACATCACATCACAGATATTAATTAGGAGGCACTGCAATAAAGTTAAGTGGATGTGGGAAAAAATGCTGAGTTAAAAGTCACCCCAAATGTCCTTAGCCTGAGGTAATTATAGATCTAAAAGTGAGTCAGGGATCTGCAATTTTCCATTGATTTTACAATGGCTGCAGGTAAGTTAGAGAACTGATGTAAGTCCAAAGTAATCCTTTTTTAGACCAGGAAGACACTATCTTTAAAAAAGAAAATATCCTAATGTTTTTCTTTTAACATTCTTACTTTATTCCTAAGGGAAATGACATCCTTTATCTACAGCAACACTAACAACAGATGACAAGGTACTTACTACTTTCAAGAGAAATGAAGCAAATGAAGTAAATTATCTTTAAGTTTTAATGCCAGTATTTTGCCAAGTTTTTTATTTCAATGATGTATATTCGCCTTAAAAATTGATGGAATATTTTGTTATGAGTCTTCAGTTCAAATCTAGCATAGCTGTTAAATATTAAAAATCTTTTAAAGTATTATTCAATATACTCAAATGACAGAGACAGTCACATTCCAAACCTTCAGAGCTCCCAAATACAGTGTGAGATCAATATTCCAAGCATTTAGTTGCCTAACAATAGATTTATGCCAGGTTATTTTAATTTTTTGTTCTATAATTCCTTACACTCTTACCCTCCCACCACCTGCATCCTTCCTATACATCAGCAGTCCCCAACCTTTTGGCACTGGGAACTGCTTTCATGGAAGATAATTAGGCTGCAGACAGGGGATGGGCGAGATGGTTTGGGGATGATTCAAGCGCATTACATTTATTGTGTAGTAAGACCTCTCTGCTAATGATAATCTGTATTTGCAACCACTCCCTAAGCTCTAGCATCACCGCCTCAGCTCCACCTCAGATCATCAGGCATTAGATTCACATAAAGAGCACGGAACACAGATCACTCGCATATGCAGTTTACAGTTGGGTTTGCACTTGTATGAGAATCTAATGCCACTGTGGCTGATCTGATGGGAGGCGGAGCTTATTTGGTGATGCAAGCAACGGGGAGCAGCTGTAAATACAGACAAAGCTTTGCTTGCTCACCTCCACTCACCTCCTGCTGTTCGGGCCTGTTCCTAACAGGCCACCAGCGGGTACCAGACCAGTACCAGTTCACAGCCCACGGGCTGGTGATTGCAGCTATACATGATAACCAACAAATGTAGCTTGATGACCAATATGTGAATTAAGGAAATTTTGAGAATTAAAGAGGTTTATCTTTCCATTTTAGTATAATTTGGATCATAATCTCAGAATTCTGGGTGAAATACTGTCACTTCAAATAGCTGACTGAGGTTGTACCTAAGAAGAAATTTGTTTGCTGAGGTTCCAATCTTAATTTTTTACAGAAACTCAGACAATTAAAAATTGTCTGTTACCTTATCAAAACAGCAGAAACACAGGGATAAGAATTAATATAGGATGTCTAAATGATATAGAATAACTCACTGAAAGCCCCTTTACCAATGGGTGCTTACAAAAGATAAGGAGACATCAGCAAAAATGGTGAAGTAAAAACTGCTAAAAATTCTCTTTTCCATGAAAGCTATGAGAACAATGTGAGAATCATAGTAAGAATCAAGTATGGAAACTAAGCAAAGGCTGCAGCAATCCAGGGAGTATTTATTCAAGGAAAACTGGCTATATCTTTGTAAAAACAAAAACTTCGTGATGCTTTCATTTACCCTATTCCTATCCCACTCTCCCAAGCTCCACTGTAACTTAAAAACCTGTCTTACATAATCAGTGAGAAAATCAGCAGCCTGGCAGCCACCAGAGAGGCATATGAAGACTGAAACTCTTTCAAAGTCCCATTCTTAGAGAACTGTCAATATTTTACCTGTCTGGTAGTCCCCAGAAAAACCTCACTCAGAGGGCTGTCTTTACTTTACTGGACTTGGAGTGTGCCCAATCTGAAAAGACTAATCCTCACAAGTGTTTGATGAAAACAATTACAGGAAATTATTTAACACTAAGGCTGCCTGAAGTGATGGCTAATAGTTGGGGCAAACAATAGGCTAATCAAAAAGCTTCAAAGGAAAAGCTGAGGCCTGAGATGTACATAAAGGGCTTTGAAAAGTTCTAATATATTCTTAGGAATCGAGAAGACCACATGCATGCCCATAGCTGTGCAAATGATTGGGAAATATTTGAGAAGGCCCTCAGCTCTCCCCTTTGCCTGACCTTGAGGCTCTGTGTAAGTAGGAAGTGAAGGCTAAGGCAGAGTCATCAAGTGCCTGGTAGCATATTGAAGGTGAGCACCAACATGCATATAGAGCCCTTCAGCAAAGACTGAGAGACTTAGTTTTAGGTATTTAAGGAAATCTCTTCAAACATTAGCAGACCACTAACCTAACTGAGCAGAAACTTCACCAGCCACACATGAGAAAGAACAGTGACTTTATAAAATTAGTTTAGAAAAGTCATTAAACAAATAAGAAACAGCAACGACAATGAGCTCTGATGAAAAGGGAAAATATGATTTCCAGGGTAACCACATTATAGTATTTAAAATGTCCAGTTTCTAACAAAAAATTATGAGACATAGATAAAAACGAAAAAGTATGCCCTATACCCGGCAAAAAAAGGAGTCAATAGTAACTGCCCCTTGAGGAGCCCAGACATTGGACTTATTAGACTAAGACTTTACATCAGCTATTTTAAATATGTTCAAACAACTAAAGAAAACTATATCTAAAGAACTAAAGGAAAGTATGAGAATGTTACTTCTTAAATAGAGATCAAAGAGATAGAAATTATAAAAAAAGAAAGAAATAGAAATTTTGGAATTGAAAAGTACAAAACTAAAATAAAAAATTTATTAGAATTCAAAGCAGATTAGAGCAGGCAGAAGAAATAATCAGTGAACTTGAAGAGAGGTTGAGATAATCCAATCTGAAGAACAGAAAGAATAAAGAATGAAGAAAAACACAGATTTAGAGACCAACATCAAATACATCAAAATATAATAATTTGGGAGTCCCAGAAGAGGAGGAGAGAAAGGGGCATAAAATTTACCAAATTTGATGCCAACCATTAATCTAAATACTCAAGTAACTCAATGAACTCCAAGTAGGATAAAGTGAAAGAGATCCACTCCTAGAGACATAATCAAACTGCTGAAAGACAAAGACAAAAGAGAGAATCTTTAAAGCAAAACTTATGGACCAAGATATGCTCCTGAAGGTTGCCTACAAATGTAATGGAAGCAAAGAGTGTGGCTTCAAGATTAGATATATCTTGGAGTCAGTTTTTTCAGATACCTCTTGGGAGGTAATTCAGTTGAGTACATATTTCATTCAACACACAGGGGATGGTTTTTCTCTTACTGTGATCTTTGGGAATAACAATAAACCAGATTCTCAACCCAGGTGAGTGGTTACTCTCCTACACTCGTTTAAAAGCAGCAATAGATTCCAAGATGAAATAAGAATTCCAGTTTTGCAGGGGAAAAAAAGTACCAACAATTGATGGTGTATTATGGCTTTTAGGTAGGAATGTTCTTTTAGGTATTTGAATAAAAGGCTCAGCTTATATATGGTGGCTGATTAAGGGTCTCTTAAGAGGCATGAGGTAATCATTAATTTTTATAGCTCATTCACAAGAAAATAGTATGACAGTTTGAAGAAATTTAAATAAAAGAAAATTTAAATCTCTATCAGACCTACAATATAAATTTGACTAAATTTCTACCCCCTCTTCCCATATTAACTTAAAGAAATCAAGGAGAAGCATTAAGATAATAATACTTTTTCCTTTAAGATTAGAAATTAGGGTGAACATACAATTACTGATTTTTCTCCCATAAAGCTCACTGTTGTATTGGCTCTCTCTAAATGCTGTAAATCTGCTTTTTATATTTATTTACTGTCTCCATATTGAAGTATAACAAATAACTTAAAAAAATTATCTATTTTTAATTGAAACAATTCATTTTCAAAATATAATGGAAGAATGACAATAGAATACATACTCAAAGGTCTATCACTATGTTCTTTTTTGGAGCATTGTATCTTTTTTTTTTTTATTTCGGCATATTATGGGGGTACAGATTTTAAGGTTTCAATAAATGCCCATTTCCCCCCCTGGAGCATTGTATCTTATCATACAATTTCAAACTGGAGGATAACTGAATAGTTTTTACCTCTGTTCCTCAGATAAAGATGCCAAGAAAGAAAAGGTAGGGATAAAATGTTTTACTCAAGACTAGGAAAATGAGACTGTAACAATTTCAAAAAGCAAGTATAAATTAATGAATAAAAATATCAGGACCAGGCCAAGTGCAGTGGCTCATGTCTGTAATCCTAGCACCTCTGGGAGGCCGAGGTAGGAAAGCTTGAGATCAGGAGTTCAATAATAGCCTGAGCAAGTGTGAGACCCCATCTCTACTAAAAATAGAAAAAATTAGCTGGGCATGGTAGTACGTATCTGTAGTCCCAGCTCCTTGGGAGGCTGAGGCAGGAGGATCACTTGAGCCCAGGAGTTCAAGGTTGCTGTGAGCTAGGCTGACTCCATTGGCACTCCAGCTTGGGCAATAGAGTGAGACTCTGTTTAAAAAAAAAACAATTGGGACTAATGCCCATGGAAGAGCAAAGTTATACCTGGGTAGTATCTAGTCTTCATCACAGACATTCATAGATGGGGGGAAAACTATCCTGTTATCCAGACTTCCCAAAACTAACCTGTGATAATAAGACATTCATTGTGATCCAGCACCTCAGTGAAGAGTCGTGAAACAATCAACTCAGGATTGATTAAAAAGCGGATTTCTTCTTGCACAAGTCCTGCACTGGTTACACCACCTCCAACGAAGCGATTTGCAAAATCCACCTATTTGGGAAAATGTGACATGTTAAATAATGGTCTAAAATTACTTACATATATGATAAAGAAGCAAACACCCTCTAAATTCTAATCTTCTATTCCTCTGCCATGAAAATCAATCCCCAAATTAGCCCATCCCAAGAAGGACAGATAACAGTTGCTTGTATTCTTTCATCTCATTGCAGTTAACATCCCTGCGTATTTCTTTGGATCCTAAAACTGTAAAAGGAACCTAGAAAATGAAGCTCTTAGGCAAAATAGTATGTATTATATGGATTCTTGTTTATAAACCTTATTTGTACCCCAAGGGCCACAAATCAAGAGAAGTCTTTTATCTGGGAAGGTTTCAAGGTCAATTCCCCGCACTCACTACTTAATTTCCCTTTAGGTATTTCATATGACTTTAATATATTATAACTTTCTTATATAATATGGCCATCAAACACTTGCCCTAAAGAACAAATAACTTTAAAAAATTATCTATTTTAATTGAAACAGATCATTTTCAAAATAAAATGGAAGACTGACAATAGAACGCATACTTAGAGGTATATAAATAGTAATTGACTGTTTGGGGGTAACCTTTTTCAATTTTATTGGAAGAATAAAGGAATAGAATATTTGTCTTTCTAAATTTAACTGCAAACCCCCAAATGTGTGAAAATTGCTATTTTTTAAAAATGTAGTAAAAGAAAGAAGGAAGAAAGAAAACCTAGTATTATAATGACAAAAATTCAACTAAATCAATATTTCCAACTTTGCTTGAAACTCTATATAAGCTTTATGTGAAGTACTTGATGGGATTACCAAGCTCCTACTAATACAGAGGAGCTACATACTCCTCAGGAGAAGGCAAACCCAACCTGCCAGCATTATTTCAGTTTGTCTTAACCTCACTAAGCACTACAATGTATCCAACACTATGTCAGGCCCTATATGGCAATATGTAAGAAATGATGTCCATCTTTACTTTATTCTACCTGAGGAGCTGGATTACACACCTCCCCACAAAACTTGTGTACATACGTAGTCATACACACAAGAAAAAGAGAATTTACTAAGTACTGTAAGAGAGGGTTATACGCTTTCAAACTATTGTAAAATATAAGATTTCTTAAAACTTGTTCATGTTCTCTAAAGCGACTGATATTAAATGATAATCTGAAGACTATTTTACAAAATAATGAAATAGAATATCAATCTTTTGATATGTAAAAATATGTGAAAAGACAGAAATTAGTAGAAGGCAAGGTAGTCTTCTTTCACCATAGAAGAACTACCAGAAAATACAGAAATATACTACTGATAAGTTCTTAAAATGAGTTACCACAGAGAATTTGTATTTGAGTTTGTATTCTGGAGTACTAAAATCAATGCTAAAAACACAGATTGACTCTTTAGCTTATATAGAGTGCTAATTTTGGTGAAACTAGGCTGTTAATTAGAATTTGTTAGCTACTACATATAAGGTCTTTGGGCAAAGGGGCTTCATGGCTTAAACTGTTCAAATCAACAAATATTTATTCAACAAATACTGTGCTGGGAATCATGGGATACAAAGATGAATAAGACGTGTGTGGTTCCCAGCCTCACAGCATTTGCAATCTAGATGGGAGTCAGGCACATAAGCAGAATGATAAGTTGATTATTAAAGAACCTACAAGTATGTATTCGATATTTCCCAAATAATACAATTAACTAAAATTGGAACGTGGGAGGAGGTAGGGGAGCGTTACAAGAGGACGTGGCATTCAATCCAGACTTAGCTGACATGCAGGCGGAGGGAATAGCTATGCAAGGACATAGGGAAAAAACCAAATGTAAATTGCTGCATGAGGGAAATGGTAAACAGATTCCTCATGCCTACCTGCAACGCAGAGTACGTAGAAGGTGATGAGGTGGTTCTAGAGAATTGTTATGTACTTCTGAAGGTTCTGGGAAAGACTCAAGTAACAACTGAATCTGTGTTTTAGGAAGATAATTCAGGCTAGAGTTTAAAGAAAAAACTGGAAAAGTGTAAAATTAAAAGCAAAGAGCCTGGTTAGGTGACTACTAAATAGTTTAGACAAGCACTACTAGGGCTTCAAACAGGGCAGTGTTAAAGTAAAGGAAAGAGAGGAGACCCAGCAAAGAAATAAAATGCCCTGCACTTGAGAACTAGAGACTGGCTGAGTGCCTGTTAGTATAATGGCATTGTGAATACAAATGAGAAACAGACAAGGTTTGAGATCGGCCTAACTTAATTTTTACTGGAATAAGGTAATGTAACTAAAATAAAAGAATAAGCTCTATCCAACTTATGTAATGATCATGGAATACATTCAATGTACATGCTATTGTTCACTCTTTGAACAAAATTCCAACATTTATTACTTAAAAGGTATGCACAGAAATAAATATACTAAAGTAAGTAAGTCTCTAAAAGCAGAGGTCTTTTAGAAAACCAAAGTTTCCCCTACTTAAGAAAGTTCTTAATGAGAGGCTCTCTATAACAGGTGAAAAACCTGTTCCAGTACATGAAAACAAGCATATAAGTGCTTCTTTATTTTTAACCAGTCATTTTCCAAGTGTCATTACTTTAAAGCTACTTGTTCAGATTACTCATCTTCTGAATTATAACTTGATGAAAAGAGAGAAATGATAACACTCCTTAGAGAGGGTTTGTTGTTGTTGCCATTCAGCATAATGTAATTTATATTCTACACAAGGAGCTTTGTAGCATTGCAATACAATATTCACTGATCTCCTGGGGAGACCTGGCATGAGTATGGAGAACAATTAATAGTTAGAAGCCTTTATGGTATTCTTTTAATCTACCGAGGTCTCACATTTCATCTATAATATATTCCAGGCAAATGGGGGAGAATCCCAGTCTTGACTACTGTTAAATAATTCCTTATTAAATTGTATTGTAATAAAGGTCAGCATTCCTGTGGTGCTAACTAGCAATAGCTTTGTTCATGCGTGTTAAGAATCCCTCAGTGCATCCAAGACTTTAATGTAGGAAAGAACTTAATCAAGCAAAGAATGTGGGGGAAAGAATAATAGTTGTTTGAAACAATATTTAAACATATTTTAAAATTATATTTTTAAATAGAAGTATATGATTAAATACAGATTAAAGTATGTTTTGCTTTGTTTTGTGCCAAAGCTAAATACAGGACAAATATTAATTCAGTTATCCTAAGTGTTTTTATTTATACACTTAAATAACCACTGGGAGAAGGTGATTTAAAGCTAAACATGGTTTGTCCTTTTAAAGATTTTAATTACAAATATTTCCAAATAAAAACACCATTCTAAAAAGAATCTCAGTTTCATTGGTCATTTGCAACATATAATAAGTAGCCACACTCAGTCTAGTCATTTTATAATAAACATTAAATTATTCTAAGAAATCAGCCCATTTTCAGGCAACTGCTTTCTTTAGCTTCTGACCCAACATAAACATCAAAGAAGGAGCTAAGAAGAAAAATCAGCTATTACCAGTACAAATGGGATAGTGTACAAGCTACTGTCAAAGAAAACTAAGTTTACAATGCTCCTATAAATGGGATAAAGAACACAAAACACTAATATTTTGTCTCTGATTATTGAATTCAAAAAAACTACTACAAATCAAAAGATTAGGTTAGGTGTTACTACATTTTCAAGCTAAATACATGAGGTGTTTTGTTGACCCCTTTCTCCAAAAATACCTTTTAGAGGGGCGATAATGAGGATTGGGGGATGGAAAGAATTACCTACTCTATAACAGGGAAAAGGACACTAGCAAGCACAGCTAGCTCATGTGCCTAAAATTGTTACACATGGGAGACAGGTCTTTCTAATCAATCAGATGCCTGCCTCCTAGACCTAAATAAGGTTGTGGGTGGCAGAAAAACAACTCAAGCTGGTCATCATTTGGGGCACAGCAAGTGTCTTTAAAGAAAAAGACCAAAACTGCCTGGTGAAAGCTTGTCAAGACTATACCCTGGGAACTTCCTCCACTGTCAACCTACAATCAATGTCTGAACCAAGAGGACTGATGTTGTCCAGATCTTGGGATTTTCTGTCAAAGGCTTTTTAAAGAAGCACATGTAAGAAACAGAGAGCATACACTGGCAAATAACATTACTGAGGCTGTCAAAGTGATCTGTTTGGTGTTTTTCTCCATTCTGCTATCATGCTTCTTTGTATTAAATCAGTTTAGGAGACAGTTTTTCAAATTTCTTGTGCTGTCAGAAGCTTGACAAGAGAAGGCCCTAAACACACAGACACTACTGAAGCTCACCTACCTGTAGCATGCCTCGGCCATTTCCTTCTATGGTACCTTCGTAAGTGACATGCAATCGCGTCAAGGATTTTTCACATCTACAATATAACAAGATATTCCCTTATTCATTTTTTAGTATATGTTTTCCAATTTTTAAAAATTCTATGAATTCTGAAACTCAAGCTAGAACCATCTCAGATCCCTTATTCTTTTTTAATGACGAGTAATTCACTACAGACAAATCTGCAAATATAGATAACTATAAAAAAATCAAAACCACCCCTAATCTCAAAAGCCATAAACAGATACCCATTATTAATATTTTTGATATTGTCCTCCAAAACTTTTTCTTATTCAAATATATAAATATACATATTTAAATCAAAATGAGACAACATACTATTTGAAACCTGCTCTTCCTGTAAATAATATCAAAGTTTCTCTTCTTTAAAACAGTTGAAAAACTTAAAATACAGAAAAATTAACATCTATGAAATTTTATTATGCTATAGTTGCAACTTGAGGAAAAATATAGAAAAACTGGCAATAAATCATATATGACTGTCAGATGGGCTCTATTTTCACTAGTTTGATAACTATGTGTATGTGTCAGCAGCATGTGTCTTAATGAAAACACATGTCATAGAAATTTTGAACTACAGTATTTTTATATGAATATGGTTGACAAATGAACCTAATACCTGTAAGGCATTTTGAAGGTACAATTAGTTTCTTTCCTTTTCACTATGGTCACTGAGGTATATACCTGGTTTAGATGATATTAAAATCCAATTTTATCATATTAATAGTATTTTATAGCATTTTTTCCTTACTGAATTTTTCTCCTGATCACTTACTGAATAAAAAATATAAATTGTAATAAATGTAACAGATGAGATTCAAACTCCTAAGGGTGGCAATAACTTTATTTTTGTGGGGGAGGTAATTATATTTTTAAAAAATAATTTAGGAGGCTAGCTGGCAAGGCACTATTTACTCAGGTTCACTTGCTTCCTTCTTTCTTGGTTTCAATGACTCCAAATACATTTCTGGCAAAATGCCAGCCCAAGAGACTGATAACCTTAAACTCAAGGTAATTCTATATAGGTTCTGTTCCAAGAGCTTTATTTATATTAATTCATTTAGTACTCATAACAACCCTATTACTATCTCCTTTTATAAATGGGAAAACAGAGCACGAAACATTTAAATAACCTGCCCATGGCTAGTAAATAAAGTAGCAAAAATTTATTTGAACCTAGGTAGCCTAATTCAGTGGCTCAAGCTCTTAACCAATATGCTATATTTCTAGAAAAATTACTTTCCCAAAATTTGATTTTTTTTTAACATTCTTTTTTTGGGTCCTACTTTCCCAGTCATTTTATTCAGAGGGAGACCACCTGTGAGGATACTACTGAAAAGATAAAGAAATATAATACAAAAATCTCTGGGCTGTCAGTCAAAACTTCAAAACAGAAATTCCATCTGTTGTCATCTATTCTCCATACTGAAGTTGGCAACTTTATAGTACAGTTCTCAATAAAATTATGAAATTGCTAGAAACTTTTTGTTTTGAAACATCCTCCAACTTCCCAATAGATCTCCCTTTCCAGTCCCAGCAAATCCTCTACATCCCTACATCAGGAATCAAAAACACAGACAATTCTGGCTCTGTGATTAAGCCTGGCTAAGATATTCACTGATAATCAAAAGGTTAACTACAACATAACAGAGACTTGGAATTTCAGAAAAGCCTCTATGTTCCTGGCACCCATTTGGCCCCTTACTCTTGGGAACACCAACAATCATCTCTTCTTCAGCCTCCCTCCTTAAGTGAATGCATGTCTCTGGTTCTATGGAGTCTGGGAGATTGATTTTAATTACATTCTCCAACTCATTTATGAAGCAGCTAAAACAAAAAAGAGATTAATGAAATAAAAATAAGTTAGACAAGGTATCCAGTTAAATTCTGCCTATCAAAGTTAAGGGAACAATCTTGGTCTTATTAGGGGCAAAATTACTGCATCTCATTGACACAGCAGCCTTGGTAGTCTCTCCCACATGGTGACATACAAATGGGTGTTCTTTCATATTAGTGTCAAATGAATATCAGATGCAGAGTAGAGATCCTGGCTCAATTAAAAATAAGCTCTATAGACTAGCAGTTACTTGTTAAAGAAAAAAAAAAAAAAAAAAGCTCTTGGAATGACCCATAAAATCTACACCAAAGTGATATGAACAAAAACATATACATTCCTGTTAGAAACTAATAGAAGAGCACAGAAAAACAATCCACTATACTCTGGTTGGGCCAGATAACATAGCAGAATGTTACTTTTAGTTTTAGGCACCATATTTTAAGAAGGACAAATGAATAGGAGTATGTCAAGAGCAGAGATAAAGGAAGAACGAGGTAGGTAGAAGGGAGGCAGAAGACAGACATTTTCAATGAATGAAACTGTGTGATAAACAACTGATGATGAAACAGACTATGGTGAAACAGTGAATTTCCCATCCCTGAAGCTGTCCAGTCTCCATCTGTTGCAGGTATTACAGAGCCAACTGATATTTTTAGTAGGCAGCTGGGCCAGATGACTTCCAGGGGCCCCTTTCATCTTTAATATGCCATGACTCCAAAATGCTGTACATGTTCTCTTCCTTTTCAATTTTCTTTCTCTCTCTCTTCAGAGATCAATTTTTTTTCTCTCTCTCTTCAGGTTGCTTAACCTTTTATCTACTTCCCTCTATTAATAATCATCTCAACTATGCAATCAGCCTCCTGAAGTAAGTTTCCTTTTCTTTCACCTCACAAACATCTTTGATGGATGAAAACACCATGGGAAAGCCACCTAAGCAGATATGCCTTCAAGTTAACTTCCCTTAAGAGTTATTTCCCTTCGTCACTAATTCCAAACAAAACAATTTACAAACTAGTATCAAAATAATTAGAAAGTGAAAATGGGAGGCATTGGTAACATGAACACACACCCAAAATATGTATTTAATATGCCTGATCATGTCCTCGTGTATATCTAAGAAGTTATTCACATTTCTTTAATTGCATTGGGCATTTACTCTAGATGAGGAAATGTATTAACTACTTCAGGACACTAAGGATCTTACAAATCTGAATTAACTAAGATTTGTTATTATTCTCCTTGATATTTTCTGCTAAATAAGAAAAAAACCCAGTAAATTAGCAATTTCCACATAATCTACATATAGTATATATGGACTGCCAAACTTCAAAATTCTTGTCACTCAAATTTTAGACAACTACTGTTTACATTTTAGCCTAATAAGAAGATTTTTCTCAATCTTGTTCTTCAGAAAGAAAAGCTATAAAATAAAAATACTAACAAAAAAAGAGGGTAAAGAGAAACATTTAAATACTGGTGTTCCATTTAATAGTAGTGTCTCTTCACACACAAAACTCCTTAATTCTAAATGGGACTTCGTTTCGGAAGACAAAACTAAGACAAAATGGTAGAAGTTAAGGGTTGTAGACTTTGATTTAAAAAGCATGACCTTTCTAACAATGAGAACTATCAATGGATCATTTATGAGAAGAAACTCCCTGGCACTAGAACAATTAGAGGTTGAGAAACAAACCATCTGTGCAGGGGCTGTAAAAGAGAATCTTCTCATGGTAAAAGAGTCCTAATTTTAAGGGCCTGGGATTATTTTTATTATTATTACCTTTCCCATTCTGGAAAATCTTCAAGACTCTGTCTTGTAAATGTCACCAACCCAGTAGGTTCTACAAAAGCAATAAAAGAAAAACACACCCAAAATAAGTTTCAATTTTGAAAAGATTACATATACATTCCGTAAAAGAATGGGTCTAACAATGGCTATAAAATTAATTATGTTATATTATAAAATTGGGAAATACCAACCCTAATGTTGAAATACAATAAAATATTGATTTAAAATAATACTATCCTAGCAGGGCATGGTGGCTCACGCCTGTAATCCTAGCACTCTGGGCGGCCGAGGAGGGAGGACTGCTCGAGGTCAAGAGTTCAAAATCAGCCTGGGCAAGGGCGAAACCCCGTCTCTACTATAAATAGAAAGAAATTAATTGGCCAACTAATATATATAGAAAAAAATTAGCCAGGCATGGTGGTGCATGCCTGTAGTCCCAGCTACTCAGGAGGTTGAGGCAGAAGGATTGCTTGAGCCCAGGAGTTTGAGCTTGCTGTGAGGTAGGCTGACGCCACGGCACTCACTCTAGCCTGGGCAACAAAGTGAGACACTGTCTCAAAAAAAATAAATAAATAAATAAAATAAAACAAAACTATCCTTTCATTAGAACTCCTATAAAATAATAAGACCTCACTAAACAAACTATACAAATAACAGCACAACAGTAGGATCTGAGTGCTAATACTTCCTGGCAAAGTTTTAAAAACTGCATATATAATACTTTTTATTAAAAAAGGATGCATGGCCGGGCGCTGTGGCTCACGCCTGTAATCCTAGCTCTTGGGAGGCCGAGGCGGGCGGATTGCTCAAGGTCAGGAGTTCGAAACCAGCCTGAGCAAGAGCGAGACCCCGTCTCTACTATAAATAGAAAGAAATTAATTGGCCAACTGATATATATATAAAAAATTAGCCGGGCATGGTGGCGCATGCCTGTAGTCCCAGCTACCCGGGAGGCTGAGGCAGAAGGATCACTCGAGCCC
Source organism: Microcebus murinus (assembly GCF_040939455.1). Taxonomy (NCBI): domain Eukaryota; kingdom Metazoa; phylum Chordata; class Mammalia; order Primates; family Cheirogaleidae; genus Microcebus; species Microcebus murinus. The sequence continues at coordinate 76,683,561 of NC_134117.1, read as the reverse complement.
AGGAGTTTGAGGTTGCTGTGAGCTAGGCTGACGCCACGGCACTCACTCTAGCCTGGGCAACAAAGCGAGACTCTGTCTCAAAAAAAAAAAAGGATGCATAATTGGTACAGCTTATGCAATAAAGACAAAACTGAATTCCAATTTTTAGGTCTTTTACAAAGGAAAGCCTTAACCCTACACTCAAAAGACTGGTGAACAGACAGACACATATTTACGTGTTCTGTGGTAAAGTAAAATGTCTAAGATTAAAAAAGAAATCATTGGCATGTTCTTTGGAGTTAGCACAGCTTGGATGATCGTTCCCCTTATTAGTAGGCGGCTTGGCTAGAGGAATTACTGTGTTCTAGAGTTTAGAAAAGAAAGATGACACATTTTTCAAGGAGTAAGAGATTTGAGAGGATCAAAATGAAACACCATTAATGCAGTCAATAATTTTAGAGGTTTTTTTTAAATTTAATTTTTAAAAGCTAGTGACAAAAGCTTTAAACAAGTAAATCAGCTGGCCAGAAGTAATCTGTCTGATTCAAATCAAAGAACTAAAAAGGCCATGCCATTTCTGTTTTCTTCTGTTAAAAAATTAAAAATGAAAAAAGGTCTTAAGCAAAGAGAGATGTCAGGAAGTATTAGTGATAATGGTGTAAAGCCCAATGAAAGCCTGGGAATCATTTCAATCCGACGGACAATTCCACATTTCTTTTCTGTCAGTCACAAGCAGTAACAACTCAAAAATCATATGGAGCAGTTGTCATAGAAAACAAATATTTTTGTTAACATGAGCCTTAAAATGTTCTTTAGATATCTAACCTTAAGTGAAATAGCATATTTGAAACTCAAAAGAGGTCAAATAATTCAAATATTAAACAAGCAACTCTATTAATAGGTAACTAAAGTCTATATCTTCATCCAGTAACTGAGCAGAAGTAAAAACATTAAATGTCCTTCATATATACTAACAGAGGCCAAGAGAAATTCATAACTCCATTGTCAAAGCAAGAGAAAAGGCAAGAAGAACATGGTTTTTTAGATATAATTATTAACAAAAAATGCCTTGAGAACATTAGCTCTCCTTGAGAACATTAGCTCTCTTCCAAAAGAAGGCACCTCTTACCTCAGAACAAGGTACTTTGTTAATCAACTATTTCCCATAATAAAATCATAATATATACTACATATGGATCATCAATTTTTAAATACTTAATCTATGAGATGCTTTATCTTAAACTATATCAAAAATAATTTAATTCAGAAGACTCTCTAAAATATTTTACTCTCAAGATCCTCACCACAAATATAAAACATAGATGTTTAACAATACTGAAAAGTTGGTCCTAAAATTATATTTTACCAATTCTAAAAAGCATGTTTTTTTCACGTATTAAATTTCTGAAATACAACTTTTGGAATAATAGAGGTATCTTGCCATGAGTTCTAGATGTAAGTTGAATTTTCCCAGAGAAGATGTGAATCTGCTTCTGCTGTCATCAGGGAGCACAACTGACCCGAGACCATTTGAATTAAATCCTCTGCTGCAGGCATTTGTGGACCATACTGGTGGTATGACTCCAGGTCTGAAACTTGGGGTTTGTGGTTCAAATTCTCAGAGATTTTTCCCCCCTTGCTTCAAGGTTAAGGACTTGTAAGTTTCTTTATTGTTATTGTCCCTTTTCTTCCCAGCCAGGTTAATTTGTCATTTATCTTTAGACTAGGCATACAGACCTTTGATGGACCAGCTTTGTGCAAGAGGTCCCCTATTAGATTTCTCGTCCCGAGTGTTTTTTCTTTCTTACAGGTATATAATGTAACAACACATTTTACCATCTATGATATCTCAGATTTGCTGAAATATGAATGACACTTAAAATAAGTTTTTGAAGTCTCTAGTCAATAGGCTCCAGAACTTCCATACAACTAATCATTAAACTGCAAACCTCTTTTATTTTTTTTGGTATTCCTCCTTAAGTTGTTAGTTCTACATCATGAAAACCTAGAGCAATGTTGTACTATATTTCTACAAAGAACTAAACTACCACATATAGTGAAAAAGTCAGAAAATAAAATGTCTAATTACAATTTATTTCTTCAATTTAATTCCCAATATTTATGATGGCTTATGCATTTCTGGTTGAAAAAACAAACTTTTAGCTTTTTCTTCAAAGTATTTGAAATCCTAAAAACTTAGACAAGTTAGCTTTCAAAGAAGACATACATGATTGAACTCCCAAGACAAAAAAGTAAACTCTGAATTACTTAGTTATAATAAGTCTATTTAGATCTAGAATAGCCAAAAAAGAAAATAGTCATCTTTTTAACAAATCATAAATTCTAATTTGATTTTATGTCTGAAAGATTTATAGGCCTGAAAGATTCTGTGTTTTCTTTTTAACATTTCATTCAGTACAGGACGTAAAACTGAAATTCAACAAGCTAAGAGATAAATAATCCCCTATCAAAAAAGCATGTTATTTTCCCCTTACATACCAAACTCCTGATAATTGATTTCTTTCCAAAAATTTAACAATGTCCAACAGTAGTACATTCAACGGGGAAGATACCAAGTACATTGCAACACAAGAAGATTAAAAGAAAAAAATGACCTTAAAATGATTCAAGGACATGTTTAAGACAATCCCACAGCTGGATGACCAGAACTGAAAAGAATTCATTTCACTTGACCAGGCTGACCTGGCCTACTTAGGACAAGGAAATTTTTGAGTAGTTTCCTTTAAAATTAGTAGGTAGCAAAGGCTACCCACTGACAATAGCTAACATTTTTTATACATATATCTTCTTGTTTAATATCTGTAACTCCATATCAGAAAGAGTGAGTCTTGAAAAAAAAAAAAAATATCTGTAACTCCCATATGAGGTAATTATCATTATTATTTTATTTCACAGATGATAAAACTGAAGTTCAGAGGTGTTAAGAAACTTGACCATTCAGCTCCTGAGATATGGGTAACAATAACAACCAGTCTGTTATCAGCTGGTCACTATTGCCTCAGGTGCTGCTATTAGGTCTAGGAAGGAAAGATGGTTAAAGTCTAACAAAGGAAGACAGACACAGGTAAACAGTCAGTACAACACAGTTTCACAAGAACTTTACAAAGGGCTCAGGGGGATACAAAAGAGAGGAATGGGTAGGAAAATAATGCATTAGTTGACCTATGCAAATAAACTGGTAAATGCTTCTTTAAATAAAGAACATCCAAAATGTATTTCCTGGTCAACATACTTTCATTTGAAAGTATTAATTCACTGTTTTCATTCATGAAGATCCTTTGATGTATATTGCAGCTTTAAGAGAATATGGGTCTGATTTCAGAGTATATAAAACCCCCACAACACACATTCACAGCACACACTTATATATATATATATATATACATACATACACACACAACATACGTATAAAATATAGGTTATAATATCAAAATATTACTGTTTCAATGTGATTTGGGCAGGAAAGTTTGCTTTAAACTCAAAATGTTTCACACATATCACTTGATTTGAACTATTTCCATCAGCAAGAAAAATTACAGTAAGAATGAAGGGAATTTACTTTTCTCTGTGACTCTTCTAAAGTAGCAGAAGAGAGTTTTAAGTTTCTCTGGTTTCCTTGATGAACGTCCTTCAAACAACCTGAAAGAGACCAAAAACAAAAGAGGGAGAAGGATGATTTTAAATGCCTTAACGATTCACAAAACAGTAAATCTATATTGCTACCAAGTAATAAAAAGAAATAAGTTTTCTCCAAGGCAGGCCAGGCGCAGTGGCTCACGCCTGTAATTCTGGCAGTCTGGGAGGCTAAGGCAGGAGGATTGCTCGAGGTCAGGAGTTCAAGACCAGCCTGAGCAAGAGCAAGATGCTGTCTCTGCTAAAAACAGAAAGACATTAGCTGGACAACTAAAAATATATAGAAAAAAATCAGCTGGGCATGGTGGCGCATACCTGTAGCCCCAGCTACTCGGGAGGCTGAAGCAGCAGGATTGCTTGAGCCCAGGAGTTTGAGGTTGCTGTGAGCTAGGCTGATGCCACAGCACTCTAGCTTGGGCCACAGAGCAAGGACTCTGTCTCCAAAAAAACAAAAAAATTTCTCCAAGGAAATTCTGTAATTATAGAGAACTGGAAAACTGGTTTGGAGTCAAATGGCATGTGGTGAGGACTGAAAGCAACTAGAACCATGCTTCTTCAAGGCTGTTCAAGTCAGACGGCACTTGCGACCTCCTACATTTCTCCAATCCATCTTCCTCCAGAGAGAAGGTACCATTTAGTCCTCCAAAGTCAATTAGGGTCAATCAGTTAATGCATAGTTACTTTCCTGAAGGCAAATATCATTCATTCATTCATTCATTTATTTTCGAGACAGAGTCTCGCTTTGTTGCCCAGGCTAGAGTGAGTGCCGTGGTGTCAGCCTAGCTCACAGCAACCTCAAATTCCTGGGCTCAAGCAATCCTGCTGCCTCAGCCTCCCGAGTAGCTGGGACTACAGGCATGCGCCACCATGCCCGGCTAATTTTTTCTATATATATATTAGTTGGCTAATTAATTTCTTTCTATTTATAGTAGAGACGGGGTCTCGCTCTTGCTCAGGCTGGTTTTGAACTCCTGACCTGGAGCAATCCTCCCACCTCAGCCTCCCAGAGTGCTAGGATTACAGGCATGAGCTACTGTGCCCGGCCAGCAAATATCATTTATAATTCATAATGTTACTAGGTAGTTAAATAACTGAACAAAAATGGTATCTGAAAAAAAAATCCACATCTGAGCGTTTGTGATGGGGAGGATAGGGGAAGAGACACAGGTGGGTTTGAGAGCAGATATTAGGGGCTGAGTAGTCCTTGGTAATCAAACAAATAGAGTCTATTATGGACTGAATGTTTATGTCTTCCCAAAATTTGGGAAGCCCTAACCCCAGTGCCCCTGGAATTAGAGATAGGGCCTGTGAGGAGGTGGTAAAAGTTAAATAAGGTCACAAGGGTGGGGCCCTAATCCAATAGGATTGGTGTCCTTATAAGATGAGGAAGAGACACCAGAGCTCACACAGCAAGAAGGCAGCTGTCTACAAACCAAAAAGAGAGCCCTCACCAGGAAGTGAATCAGTAGCACCTTGATCTGGGATTTCTAGCTTCCAGAACTGTGAGAAAATAAATTTCTGTTGTTTAAGCTACCTGGACTATGGTATTTTGTTATGGCAACTTGAGCTAACTAATACAGACCTTTTGCATGGTAACCAAAGCAGTGCTTACCCTTTGTCATCTAGTTTCCAGCACTTGCATTACTTAATTCAATTTTCTTTGAAACAATGTGGCATTGTTATTGGTAACATATAATTCAATTTATCCTGAGAAAAGAAAAGCAGGGCTTTGGAAGCATATGACCTGAGCAAGTGGTTCACCAAAAGATTTCTAACACAACAGATTTCTAACACAAAAAGATTTGCTTTGGGGCTCAAGATCTAGCTTTCCAAAGGCATTTAAAAACTATAGAGATTCAGTGGCTATAAATGATGAGGTACTATTCATTTGCCTCTAGTCATGTACTCTGACTTTAAAACCAGAAATCTTTCAAGTAAAAGTCCACTTAAGTAAGTGCTGGAATGGGTTACATTTTTCATGATTAGAAGAGCAAGTTTATATAACTATGCAGAAAGGGAACAGTTAATTCTATGAGAAAATCCTACTGAGCGACTGAAATAAATTAGGAAAAGGGAAGGAAATGCAGGTTTCAAGTGATTCTGTTTTTAATTACCTGAAATCTGTATTCAGGGTTAACTTCTGGAAAAACAATTAATGTATTTATTTTCTAAATTTTGCAATACTTATTTCTGAAAAAGAACACTAATGTAGGATATTATTTTAACCAAATCTAAAATCTAATCTTTTTTCAAAAATAGTTTACAAGTACCTGTGATAATTTTTACTCATTTAAAAGAACTTATCTTTCTAAATTATTTAATACATATACTCTTGTAATCCAGCTGCCAGATGAAAGAAAGGCTCTTTGAGAGTGCAGGTTTCAGCTTGATTTCTTCTGCAATATGTTAACCGGAATAGAGTTTATTTAAATCAAAATGATAGTCAAAATGAAGAAGCTATTTGGCAGTTTAATTAAACATCCTGTATCAATAAATATGATTTACTAAATGAATACCTTTGGGCACCACTGCAAAATCCCTTTCTAGGCTCAGTACTTAGAGGGAAGCCATATGAATACAAAAGCAGATACCACCTTTTTCTAGAGATGAACTGATATAGTATACAATTCAATTAAGGGGGAAAAGTTCTTATTCAATAGAATTATTGCATAGTGAGAAGAAAATGACTGTTGCCCTTAAGAAATAATTCCCCAAAACACAGAAAAAAAAGCATCCCTAGCTTCTATATGTGGTCATCTGTTTGTAAAATCACATAAAAGTTTACATATTTCATAACCACGACAAATTATTACTTTTGGGAGCCTTTTAGGACTACAGATTTATTACCCTGGCAATACAGACTTTCCTGGAAGATTATATGGCTGTTATTATCACCCACTACAAATGAGCACCATTGCTTATTTTGCAGGTCCAAACCTTAAAGGCACAAATAAGCAAAATCTCTATGTACTCTGTTTATTTGTTGCTCCAAGCCTAATTTCAGATCACTGTGTAACCAAATACAATTTCCCATCTTCTGAAAGATTAAGGAAGTGAGGGGAATGTTGTGGGGGAGGGGGCAGAAGTGGAGATAAAGTTAGGGAGATGAAGCAAGTTTATAACCCTTGTGACAATTCTTAGACTTGGCTGTCATGAAATTTTAAAGTAATATGTATAGCCACCCAAATAAAGTGAATTGTCCTGGCATGTAAGCCAGTAAGAATAACAGAAATACACAGGCAAAGACCATAAATTAAAGTTATCACAAAAGTGGCCGGTCATGGTGGCTCATGCCTGTAATCCTAGCATTCTGGGAGGCCGAGGTGGGCAGATAACGCCGCAAGGTCAGGAGTTTGAAACCAGGCTGACCAAGAGTGAAACCCCATCTCTATTAAAAATAGAAAGAAATTAATTGGCCAACTAAAAATATATATAAAAAATTAGCCAGGCATGGTGGCGCATGCCTGTAGTCCCAGCTGCTCAGGAGGCTGAGGCAGAAGGATTGTGTGAGCCCAGGAGCTGGAGGTTGCTGTGAGCTAGGCTGATGCCAGGGCACTCTAGCCTGGGCAACACAGTGAGACTCTGTCTCAAAAAAAAAATTACCATAAGATTGATGGTCAATTTGAAGGACAATGTTGGCAGATGAGGAGGTGGACAAAGGGACTAAGGATAGAGCCCCAAAAAAGGGTGGGAATACAGAAAAGTGGGGCAGGGAAGATAGAAAGGAGAGGATGACAGAAATGGGGCTGGAAACAAGAGGAGGGTACGAGAGACAGATACACAGAAAGACTCAGAAAGACACAGAGACAGAGGCTCAGAGAGTGAGACCTCATAATAATTAAGCATCATCCCATTTTTTTTTAAAACTTCCCAATACCTTTCTTTTTTAATTTAGATTTTTCAGGTCCTGAGTATGTATATTTGAAGACATATTTTGAGACAGCAGTGTGCATGTCAATATGCACATAAACCAGGCCATAATAACCCCTCTGCATGTAGGGAAGACACTTTGGCATTTAATTGAATGATAATTACAGATTAAAGAAAGCAAACAGAAAAAGCCAGTCAGGCAACCTCTCTTTGTTCTAAGCAAAACTGTTTGTATTTTCAAGGGAAGAAGTCAATCAAGGGTCAGATACTTATTAACTAGTGTTTTTCTTTCCATACTTATAAAGAGAAAGATAGTTTAATAAAATCTTTCCCTGAATGGAATATTGATAACATTACTGGAATTCGATTCTAGATACACACACAACCCCCCATGCCATTTCAAGTAAGGATTAATCCCATTAGTATACAGTAAATCAAGCACAAAGTACTATAATCTCTACTTTAAAATAAAAGCAAGTGATAATCCTGAACACAGCCAGAATGTCGATCCTGGCTCTTCTATGAGGTACTCTGCCATATGGCCTCAGCAGCATTTTCAATCCAGGGAAAAGGCAAATGTAAAAGCCTTCTGGGCTGACCAATGCAATGACTCACAATTTATCTCTGACCATCTAGTTTCCATGCAATCTCATAGGCATCAATGCTAATCACATTGGAAGCCTTTATATGAATGTTTAGGCCCTTGAAAGGCAAGCAGGGGAAAAGGTCAGGGGTATTTAACATAACTAAGCAGGACTGGGAGAATATAGCAATAAATTAAAAAGGGAAGACTGATTCAATTTATTGACGTCAGCCTCCCACTACATACTCTTACCATTTTTCTTACTCAACTAGCTAGCCATACCTCTTTTGAGATTAAATACACTCACTCCCAGACACACAAAACTCCTCACTGCCAGAAACTATAATCATAAATAGAAACTATACAAAAAAAGGAAACATGACAACAAAATGCTACATAATCAGCTTATAAAATGGCTTATTCAATTAAGTACTTGATAATTCAGAAGCTATGTGAAAGATGGGAACTTGCAATTGTTTTCCACTTCTGGAGCACTCTAGAACATTTTACCCACGTAAGACACAATGGAAGAACATCGAGTTTGAGCAGAAGACAGTGTTCCAGTTCCAGTTCTGCCAACAAGTCATTTACTCTTCCTGAACCTTATTAGTAAAGCAGCTTCCCTGCCTAGAAACTTGCATAGATAAAATCAAAGCGAGCAGTCAAGAGACAGCATCAGCGGTCATGTACAGTCATCATCCCCACTGTTTGCTGGCTTACGCTTACTGAAACACACATCACCTCACAGCGAGTGGCTGTGCAGACATCCTGGGTGCTGAGGATCCCATACAACAGCTGGAGAGATGATCACAGGCTGACCTGCCTTAATTCATTCTCGATGTCCTGGTATCCAAAAGAATATCCATCATCCAGGAAAACTAGAATACACCTTGTTTCAAATCTTCAACAGACCTACTTAAACCCTTACTTGGTGAGAATGCTATTTACTTCAGGCTTAAATCCCAAATAGTCACTCTGGACTCAGACTTACAAATGGCTTTAATTCATTTAATAGAGCAAGAATTATGTCTAAGAATCATTCTAATTTCTGACTAGCTATGAGGTAAAAATGAACTCAGTTCATTCAAAGGAAGACTAGGTAGCAGACTGGTTAAAGCTTCTAGAAGGAGTTCGAATCCCAGGTCTACCAGTTAACTTGATGAAGTAACCTACCCTCTTTAAACCTCTCCTCATCTGACATATGAGAACAATACCTAATCAATATGTAATTCATAATGCTGACGTGAAGATTAAGTAAAAAAAATTTCAGATAATGAAATTTTAGCCAAGGTATCCATTGGGCTAAAATAAAACACTGCATAATACTCAGCAAAAAAATCAACATTCGATCCTTTTGTAGTTCATAAGCGTGATGATTGGGTTTTCACGCGCATGCGTGAGATGTGCCTCCCTCAAACCTTGTTACGACATCGGCACATTACCCGTCTGACGTGAGAAAAAAAAAAAAAAAAAGAAAGAAAAAAAAATCAACATTCATTTACATAAAGCACTTGCATTGTTCTAATTCATACTCCCTTCATTAAGAAAAATGGCCCAACCTTGTTTCTCATCAAGCCTAACACACTGACACTCATGAGTCAACCAGCTGCGTCCTCAGGATAAATGACCATGTACAATGAAAAAGATAAAAAATAAAAAGATTACTAAGAGTTCCCTAGTCAGAAGTTTAGCTAAAAAACAAAAATCTTTTAAAATTAAAACATATATTAAAATTAATATAAATTTGGGCAATTAGCAACAGAAAATTGGAAGTCATCAAAGCCAAGCCTTCCCAAGACTTCTTGATGACTTCCCATCAGCCATCTGGCACCTGTAGAAAAAGGCTGACAGCACTGTGAGCTCCCCTGTTACCCTGAGGACTCTGGATTTCATTTCTTCTATATGCTGAATAGATAAGTTAAGGTGAAGTAGAGACAACGACAATATGTCTATGTAGATGTAATTGGGAAGAAGTTATCCACACCAGTTTTTTGGAGAAGCCTCAAAAAAATCTGTGGGATTCCATCTTCAAAACCAAGTTACAAAAATCATCCTCTCTTTTTATTAACTTTGTCTTCTGCTCAATTTCTGATGGCAACTTGCTCCTCCTCTTAAGCAACTTTTTTCTTCTGAATATAAAAGTAATATATACTCATTTGTAAATAATTCGAAAAATATAGAAAAGGAAAAAATAAAAGTGACAAATGTGTTTATGTCACTACCCAATGGTTATCATACTTTGACTCATTTTCTATACTCATACTCATCATATGTGTGGATGTCAACACAAAGGTACAGTAACAGATACAGATATTTTAACATAATTGAGATTAAATTTTATGTACAATTTTTTATTTCTTGTTAAAACCTACCTAATTCTAATTATGCTTAGCCTTCTCCCTTTCTTTTCTTTTCTTTCTTTTTTTTTTGAGACAGAGTCTCCTTCTGTTGCCCAGGCTAGAGCTGACCACAGCAACCTCAAACTCCTAGGCTCAAGCAATCCTACTGCCTCAGCCTCCTAAGTATCTGGGACTACAGGCATGCGCCACCATGCCCAGCTAATTTTTCCTATATATTTTTAGTTGGCCAATTAATTTCTTTCTATTTTTAGTAGAGACAGGGTCTCGCTCTTGCTCAGCCTTGTTTTGAACTCCTGACCTTGAGCGCTGCCAGCCTTGGCCTCCCAGACTGCTAGGGTTACAGGCATGAGCCACTGGGCCCGGCCAGCTATCTCCCTTTCTTGTGGTTTTCCTCGGTTTACTGAGAGAGAAGATATTTTATAAACAGTTATCCACAGAGAGCCTTAAGCTTTTTGGGACCAAAAAACCTATATATATTTAACCAAGAATTAGGAATAAGGTATCTGTGACTAGTTTAAATACTGAATTCTTAAAGAAATGCTATGTCTGGAATTAGGTTTAAAATATTCTAGTAAAAAAAAAAGTAATCAGCTTACTTATTACACAGAAACAGTGAATGGCCACTAAGACACCAACTCTAAGCCATTATCAATTAGAGCTACTTTGTATGAAAAGTGAAAAAGCAAAAAAAACACCCCAGAACCACTAGAATTGTTTTCAGAATTTTGGTTAGAAATTTTATACTTTATAGCATTCGACAGATCCTAGACCTAACCAATCATTTATTCAACATACACAGAAAAGCTACTTACTCTTGGGAGAATCCTTATTAGTTGTATAACTAATAGTCTTCATGCAAACAGGCAATTATATTTCTACAAAATTAAATTTCCATTTCTCTACTTACATACAAAATTTGACCATTTCCTTTTTTATATTATAAAAGAAAACCTGCAAGAGATACACAGTGGCCGGGCGCTGTGGCTCACGCCTGTAATCCTAGCTCTTGGGAGGCCGAGGCGGGCGGATTGCTCAAGGTCAGGAGTTCAAAACCAGCCTGAGCAAGAGCGAGACCCCGTCTCTACTATAAAAATAGAAAGAAATTAATTGGCCAACTGATATATATATAAAAAATTAGCCGGGCATGGTGGCGCATGCCTGTAGTCCCAGCTACTTGGGAGGCTGAGGCAGAAGGATCACTCAAGCCCAGGAGTTTGAGGTTGCTGTGAGCTAGGCTGACGCCACGGCACTCACTCTAGCCTGGACAACAAAGTGAGACTCTGTCTCAAAAAAAAAAAAAAAAAGAAAGAAAGAGATACACAGTGAGTGTATCTACTGGTGAGTCTATTTTTATAGTAATATAAGCAAAAAAATTTATAACTAATAAATAGTTTCTTTATATCACTGCAATTACAAATACCAATGCTCTCTGTTTTCTCTCAATCCGATCTCAATTACCAAGGAAATCAAAGGTAAAAAACTATGTTTATTATTATATGTGGCTTATAAATAGAATCTCATAATTCCCAAGAATAAGATATAATTTGAAAAGTAAAAGAGACTGAGAACAAAGGGTTTACGTTACAATCTTAGCACTCTCCACCAAACCAGCTCTATAACTCAAAATAAGTCACTTAATTTCTCAAATGTTTTGTCTGTAAAATTTATTTTCATTCATTTAACAAGGATTTATTGAAGACCTACAATGCATAAGATTTTGTGAAAACAACAAAGAACAGGATAGATAAGCAATTTTAACAAATTAGAGCAGGTGGTACAGTAGTAAAAGCAGAGGGCAATAAAGGCACACATCTATCTTGTTGTACAAACCTAAGAAGTACCCTGGATCCTCTCTCTTCCTATTGGCCAATCCAATCTGCCACTCTCACACTAACTACCCCTTCAAATGTCTCTACACCTCCGTCCCTACCACTACACTATCCCAGCTATCATCCTCTCTTTCCTGGTGCATTGCAATAGCCTCTCCAACTTGGTAAATTCATGTGCTCTGGCCTCTCTCCACTTCATTCCTACATTTCAGTCAAAATAAACTTAAAAATGTATCTGAGCATGTGTGCCAATATCCTTCTACACCCCAAACAAATCCTTCAATGGCTTCCCATTGTTTTCAGATGGTTAGGTGGGCATAGCATGATCCGGCACCCACCTTCTTCTGCAGCCTCTCCCCTCTCCTCCTTCTGTGCTAAAGCCACACTGATCTCCTCACAATCCCTGGACATGTCAGTTCCTTCTCACCACAGTACTTCTGTACATGCTCTCTCCCCAACTAGACCACAATCACCTATCCTTTTCTCCTTGGTAAAAATTTCTCCTCACTCTTTGGTACTTAATTCAAAAGTTATGCTGGGCACAGTGGCACATGCCTATAGTTCCAGCTACCCAGGAGGCTGAGGCAGGAGGACTGCTTGAGGCCAGGAGTTTGAGACCAGCCTAGGCAACATAGCAAGACCCCATCTCAAAAAAAACCACAAGAAAACACAAAACCAAAACAAGTTATTTTTCTTTATTAAATTATGTGCTTCTCTAACAGAGTGTCATAACAACATGCCCCTCTCTTTTACATAGAGGTATATACAGGCTGCCATAGGAACCCAAAGGAGTAGCAAACCTATTCTAGCAGAATCAGACATACTAGAAAAAGTGATAAGTGAACTGAGTTGTGAAGGAGGAATAAAAGCTATACGGAGGAGAGAAGAGTACTCAGGCAATTGTAAAGTTTAATAATACTACATAAAAGTAAGAATTCAGAAACTGGCTCATCCCTTCTCTGTAACCCCAGGGCACTTAACACACAGTGGAGAATATTATAGTTGCTCACTGTATATTTGAACTAAACTGAATGACTAAATACTATTCTCTTAAAATAAACTTAGCTACTGTACAGATTTGGAAAAACAGGTTAAAAACATGCCCCTTACAACTGGTATTTATGCAACCAAAGAAGATATGATAATTCTCTCAGATGACATTATTTTACATTGTTTGCTGCTCTCCTCCAACCCTCAGTATTGATAATGAAGAGTAACTATATATAACAACAAAGATTTTCATAGATATTTTCAAGTTTGAGAGCTTTAAACATACAACCCTAGAATTGTGACGGTCTGAGTATTCTATATTAAAATCATCTGCTACACTTTCATCTGCTAAAAAATAAACTGAACCAAAATGTCTTACTTTTAAATTTTTAAATTAAAAATTTTTATTAGGTACTGACAGGTGAATTCTAGAATTTTTCTCATCTTAAGACAGAGAAGCATTCTATAACTTTACAAGGCTAAAAATATGGCCTTTGGAACTGATACTCTATGACACTGGAGAGAAATGTGAATCCATATCTCCACTGTCACATAGAGTTAGAAGAAATGCTGCCCGTATAAAGTAAGTTGTCTTAGAAAAATGACACATGGCCAGGTGAGGTGGCTCACACCTGTAACCCTAGCACTTTGGGAGGCAGAGGTGGGAGGACTTTTTTTTTTTTTTGAGACAGAGTCTCACTTTGTTGCCCAGGGTAGAGTGAGTGCCGTGGCGTCAGCCTAGCTCACAGCAACCTCAAACCCCTGGGCTCAAGCAATTCTCCTGCCTCAGCCTCCCGAGTAGCTGGGATTACAGGCATGCGCCACCATGCCCGGCTAATTTTTTCTATATATATTAGTTGGTCAATTAATTTCTTTCTATTTATAGTAGAGACGGGGTCTCGCTCTAGCTCAGGCTGAACTCCTGACCTCAAGCAATCCACCCGCCTCGGCCTCCCAGAGTGCTAGGATTACAGGCGTGAGCCACCGCTCCCGGCCATGGGAGGACTGTTTTAAGCCAGGATTAGGCTGAGCAAGGAGACCCCTTCTCTATACAAAATAGAAAAATTAGTCGGGCGTGGTGGTGTGTGCCTGTAGTCCCAGCTATTCAGGAGGCAAACGTAGGAGGATCATTTGAGTCCAGGAGTTTGAGGTTGCAGTGAGCGATGCTGATGCCACTGCACTCCAGTCCAGGTGACAGAGTGAGACTGTCTCAAAAAAAAAAAAAAAAGAAAGAAAAGAAAAAGAAACAATGACACCCTAGTAGGAATGAGAACACCTACCACCCAGATCTTGGTCTCTAAATACCACTGTACAATTAAAAAAACAAGAATTCTTGAGAAAATGGCTGATTACAGTGTTGCAGCACTGGATGAGCCTGGAACATCTTATGGTGATAGAAAGAAAGGAAATGTTCAAAAAAAGCATAGAGCTTATCAAAAGAACACAGGAGCCAACCTGAAAGAGCGCTAATATCCAAAGCTAGAACAATTTCAGCAGCAAGATAAATAATGATAGCATTAAATTTTAACTCATACAATAAATGAATTCATGAGTCCATTCTGATAAAATAAAAATGGAGAAGGGACACTCCTCATTACAATATTATTTCAATTAATAAATGTAGAAGAGGGAAATAGGAAAATAACAACAGGCAAACACTTGAGAAATAACCATTGCAGACAATATCCACCATTGGATGCTAAAATTAGTAGGGTGTAATGTGAGGCAAAACAGTATTTACATAGTGTTTTATCTCCCCTAAAATATTTATTAATACCAAAGAGAAAGATAGTAACTTTATAGTGGAAAAACTGAGGAGACACTACTTTAGCCAACAGATCAGCAATAATAGTAAGTATCACAATCCCACTGAAGTGATGCACTGAGGACACAAGATCATTTCCATGGCATTGTGTCAAAAATGCATGACCTCATTCCAATTGTGAAAAATCACCCCAACCCAGATTGAGAACATTCCCCAAAATAACTGATGAGTAGCCTTCAAAAGTGTCAAAGTCATGAAAGAAAATAAAAAATTAAGGAATGGGTTAGAGAAGACTAAGCAAACAATTAAATGAAATGTGGACTGCTGAGTAGGATCCAGGAGCAGAAAAAGGATAGCAAGCCAGGTGTGGTGGCTCATGCCTACAATCCCAGCACTTTGGGAGGCTGAGGCCAGAGGATCACTTGAGGACAGGTGTTTGAGACCAGCCTGGGCAACATAGCAAGACCCTATCTCTAAAAAAAATTTTTTTTTTAATTAGTCAAGCATGGTGACATACACCTATAGTTCTAGCTACTTGGGAGGCTGAGGTGGAAGGATTGCTTGAGCCTAGAAGGGCAAGGTTATAGTAAGCTATGATTAGGCCACTATACTTCAGCCTGGATGACAGAGCAAAGAGCCTGTCTCTAAATATGTAAAAAAATAAAAAAACGAAAGAAAACAGTAGAAAAACTGGTAGAATTAAAATAAGGTCTATAGTTAATAGTATTATAGCAATGTTAACTTACTGATTTTGATCATTATGATGGTTACATAAGATGTTAAGATAACATCTTATGTAACTATGAAGCTAAGTTTTATACAGGAATTCTTGGTACTATTTTTGCAACTTTTCTATAAGTCTAAAATCAGTTCACAATAAAAAGTTTTTAAAGAAACTATATAAAAAAGGCAAATTAAAGTAAGTGGTATTACTGCACTATTCCACTTTGAAGACCAAAACAGTATAACAAACAAAAGTGGTTTTTGTTTGTTTGCTCCGTGACTGTACCTCCTACTCCGCACACTGCCCACACTGACCCAGTGACAGAGGCAAGATAGGGGTGATTAGAGATGGTGGGAAAGGCATTACTCACAACCTACTAGGAAAGAGGGACACACATTATAGTAATTTTCTGAAGTCTTGCCCCCGACATTAGGGAAGAAAACTCATATTCTATTTATAGATCTCATAAAGATAATTCTCAAGTGAAGAAAGAAACAGAGGTGGGGATAAGGGCCCGGGGAACAGGGAGGGGGGATTATATTCATTTGCCACAAAGATCCCTTTACAACGTTTTTGTAGATGATAGGGTAGTCATTTGGGAAAACAGAATTTAAAGCTTTATCAATACCTTCACAAGATATTAATTCAGTCAAACAATTTGAACATTGCTTTGTTTTCCTTTTTAAAACATTACACTGATAAATCAATCATGTCTATAAAAAAGTCCAAGTCACCTTTCACTTTTCATCTTAATAAGTATATTTTTCAAGTCTCATATGATAACCTCATGACTTTATACTCTCATTTTATAATACCTTTATGAAAAGGAGGACTTTTATCCCACCTTTAACATTATTTCAGCATATAAGGGATATAAATACAACAAATGTTGCCATGAATAATCAAACTGAAGAGGCACATGGAATCTATAGCACTCAGAGAAAGACAACAATCTGAGAGGATGGGAAGAACATGGGCTTGGGAGTAAGACAGGCCTCAGAAGAAAGCTCAATTCTGTGACATACTGGCTCTAGGACATCAATCAAGTCCTTTAATCTTTGTGAATTTTAACCACCCTGCCTGCAAAATGGTAGAAACGTCACTTTACTTTATTGCAAAGATTAAATGAGATAATTGTATATATAATGGTTGGCCCATAGCAAATCACTTAAAAAATATTATTGGTTCCTTCCACCTTTCTCTATTTCATTGTTAAAGAGGTGTTCTCTGAAAACATACCGATTGAAGTTAATGTCTGGGTAACTAGAATACTCTGATTTCATCTTAGCATTTCGTCGTGGAAATGTGCAGAAGAAAGCATTAGCTAAAAGACTGGCAATCTGTTCCTGTGACATTGTGATGGAATGATTCATCTTCTGTTTCAGGAGTGGTATTGGCTGATAGAGGAAACAAAAAATACAAACAAGATGAGCAATAATTAGTTTAGCAATTTCGAAAGCAGAGGCACCAAATTGCATTTGCTAAATCAAGGCAGGAATAATTTCAAGCCACTCTTGAATCCTTAAATCAGCAATACTGTTAGTCAAGGGCTGTTTATCAAGCATGATTGGAAAAATGTACTTATTTGACAAACTGCAGATTTCTAATCAATAATAATGATAGTGAAGAGAACACAAAACATTACTTATTAGTGAAAAAGAAGATTGCTTTAGCAAGTAAATAAAAACACATTGCCCATGTAATGAAAAATTAAAACAAAGATGAAACAAATATGCAATCCTGCTTATTTTGTTATTTACATTAAAAATTGTTGGGCAGAACAATTATTTTAATTCTAAATAAATAATCTAAGTAAAATAATTTAATAAATAAGTCTTTTCCTTCTCATTCTGAATCATGCCTCACACTGACAATTTCATTATGTGAGGAAATCTAACTTTATTAAAGTAACTAATGGAACATGTAAAAATCATCACAGAGTTACATATATATAATTTGCAACAAGATAGGCATTTCCAAGTCAAGGAAGATGCAGGACATTTTTTCTTCAAATCTTTTATGTCTAAAATGTCTTCTAGTTGTACCAAACCCAAATTCACTGACTTTTTATTGTCAGTATAATCCACAGGACCTGAGTACTGTGTTCAGTGGGTTTTATTCTATTTTAAATGATAAACTATCTTTTTCTAAGACATGCTAATAAAACCAAAGACCAACTATCAGTTTACCCATTAGCTTACCATTAAGTTTCAAAATGTTCCCATGTAATATTCAGAGATGCTTGTCCTTCTCCCTTTCAGTAAGACCCAGAACTAAGAGTGCTGGGTATCTGCACTAATCTTAAACCAGTGTGCCTACAGATCCTGCTTATACCTCAAGAATCAAAATGAACCCAAGGAAAGGCAGGCACCACAAATCAAAACTGCAATGCTGTAGTAATCAACTTTTCTCTAACTATCAGGAAATACACATCATTGCTAGAATATGCATTTAATAGGAAAAAGAACAGGTTAAACTTGCAATTCAACTATTTTTCTTGGAAAAATTCAAAGGTAAACAAACAAGAGAGGAAGGTAAAGAATTTATTTTCACTATGGTATCCAAAATCTTCCCTCCTTTCAGGCCTTACCGAGCACCTTTCTCAGAAAGAGGAAATAGAGAGCTCATACTGATCTCCATTTTCCATCCTATATATTAATTCAGACCCAGCAATGAGTTTAGAAAAGGTGACAGTGTATCAGTGGCTTAAAGCAAACCTTTACTTGGTTTTAGTGAGAAATGAATTTTTAACTACCATTTACCAAATTATTCAGAAAAATTATTTTAAAAATTAATGGTAAATATTTTAGGCTTAATGGACTTTAATCATAAATATTTCTTGTCTCCCATATAAACAAATAGTGTAATTTTAAATAGAGTAAATAATCTCTGCTCTCTCTTGACAAGGAGAAATGCTCATATTTGGGGAAATGAGAAGATGTAAATCTTATTGTAAAGCACTCAGCTAGACAAAATAAGAGGCTGGTTAGTCACTATGAACCAAGACATTTCAAAATGTTCCTATCTAGAATTTGTTTCAATTTTCTTTTTATAAAACTAAAATTTACCTTTTAGATTTGGCCTCAAGTACGTTCATGTGATACATCATTAAATACCAACAAATATAATTTAATTTGCCAAAAGACATATTTTGATCTCAACTTGGTATCTGAACTTTCATAGTAAAGGCTGACTTTCGGTAGAGGGCAGAGCACAGAATAAGGATGCTCGCCATTAATACACTCATGAAAGAAGAAAGTTGTTCTATGCCAAGACAAAATAAAAGGCTAGGAGCCAAGAGTTTGATTTGGGTTTTACCAAATGACTTCTTGTAGCCCACAAATTTAAATGCTTTTGAATAAAATTTTCTCATTAAATAAAATATGGAAGCTTTCTCTCCTAAGCATGAAGGGAAGAGAAGAAGATTAAGTGATCTACACCTAAAGGCCAAATAGTTTGACTATAAACTACACATTGAATCCAAAAAGCATTTATTAATAATTAAGCATCATGCAAAACCCAGGGACATAAAGAGGATCTCACTTGAAGGAGATTATAATCTGGTGGTAGGTGATATATAATGATAGGAATTATAAAATAGTATGTTAATTATGATTTGAATGCTATAAGAGGGATAAATCTTGGCTAGGAGAAACAGGAAAGGCTTCACAGAAGTAAAAGTCAGAACTAGGAGGTAGTGAGAGATTTTACTAAGTAAGGAAAAGAGAGAAAGAAAAAAGAATGAACATATAATTGAGCAAATAACTTCCAACAGAAACAAGAAGACATGTTTTAAAAAATATTTCACCCACTCAAGACTAAAACATTTCAGACATAATGCATTCCTACAGTAAAAGCAAAGTTACATAAAACTGGAAAAATCACAGTAAAATGTTACCAAATGTGGCATATTGAAAAACATTCAGTGGTTCTCAATGGAAGGTGGCATGGCGCCCAGTAGGCATTTGGGTGGTTTTGTGGTTGCCCCAATGACTGTGTTTGTGATTTTTAGGGTGTCCCAAAGACATACTGCAATGAGTGGGACCATCCCACACACTCAGAAATTGTTTCACCCAAATGTCTGTAGGGACCCTATGAAGCAACAATGTTAGAACCCTAGCTAGCATCCGTGCAGCAAGAGGGGCTGGACCTAGAAATAAAAGACAAAGGCAAATTCAAACCACTATTGTGAAAAACATAGGAAGAAAATTATGAAGAACAAAACAATCTCTATGGAGGCTTGAAAATATGCTTACAAATTCTTTTGATACTCATCCCTTTAAGAGATAGAGTCTAATACCCCTTCCCTTGGGTAGAGCTAGACTTAGTGACTAGCTTCTAAATGAACAGAAACGTCAGAAATGATCCTGGTGCCTTCAGAAACCAGGTCACAAAAGACACTGCAGCTTCTTTCCTCTCTCCTTTGGATTGCTTGCTCTGGGGAAGTTAGCTACTGTGTCATAAGGACATCCAATCAGCCTATGGAGAGGCCTGTGGTGAGGCTTCCTGCCAACAACAACATGAGAGAGCCAACTTAGAGGTGGGTCCCAGTCTAGCCTTCAGATGACTGCAGCCCTGGCTGACATCCTGACTGCAAGCAAGAGAGACCTTGAGCCACAACCACTCAGTGAGCTAAGCTGCTTCTGAATTCATGTCCAACAGAAACTGTGGGATTATAAATGTTTAATTGTTTTAAGCCATTAAATTTTGAGGTAATTTGTTATGTAGCAATATATAGCTAATATACTCCAAACAAAATGAAATACTACAGATTCTTTCTTTTATTTTTAAAAGGTAAAGTACCATGAACTCATTTGTTATAAAATACATTACTTTGAAGAAGGTGAGGAAGGAGTGGGTAGTAGTAAGCTTTTTTGAGAATAAAATATTCCAAAGCCATTAGTATGTTTTGAATAATGTCTATATTTTTTTAAGTTAGAGATTGTTTAAACAATCTTGTAAAAAGAAAAGTCTTGAGTAAACAAACTTCAACAGTGTAAACTGAAGCTCAGAAATTGAATACTGCATTTTTAATGTCCTTTTGCAGAATTCGCTCTAGCCTCTAACCTTTTCCTTAATATAGCAAAATTACCATACTCTTTGGCAAAAATTGTTTCTCATATCTCTCTCTCTCTCTCTGACCTGGGCCATTAGAGTTTAAAGGAAATTCAATTTAGAGTTTCAGGAAAGCTAGAGACAAAGTTATATTCCACTAACCTGGGTGCAAATATTTGGCAGACAGAGTGCAATTTTCACCATATCAGGCAAAATAGACTGATATAAATGTTGAGCTTCTGCTTCTTCAAGTACCTGAAAACCAATATATGAATAATATTAACCAGTGAATAATAACCAATGAGTGTTTGTTATGAAATTAAATTATATATCTGCTTTTCACAGAATTTCATAAGGAGGCACATTATCATCATCATCAAACACATGTAAAAAAGTATACCAACAGGAACACCAACAAATTTAAAATATTCACTTCCAAATGCATATAATTAATGCCCTCTGAAAACAAATTAAGCATCCCAAATATCAAATATCTCTCACATCAACATTCACAATTAAATAAAATATGTGCAAATAACAAATAGTACATTCTGCCCTGGTTACAACTAAAAACTGCTAGATGACCAAGGGCTCTTTCAGAAGTCCCCAAGGACCCATCTAGCTTCAACAGTGTGTAATTTTTTTAAAAAATCACCACAAAAGCCACACTATTTCAGAGCATACTGTATGGGTCAAATCTAACCTACTGGGTAGTAAACAGTGAGATTTCCTATGCCTTTAGAATTTTCCTTTTCTAGGAACCCTTGGGAAGTTAAAACCACAATTCTCATAATCTGAAGCACGAGAAAGATGGCAGTCACAGTCCATCCATTTTTGTCTTTTATGATTTCCTATCACTATAAGGGTTTAGATATTACTTTAGGCCCTTTAATCCAATTTCTCTGTAACATCAGGATATTTCTTTAAAAGTACTGAAAATGACAATACTCAATTTAGAGATATTACATATAGTCAGAATCAAAGTAAATCATTTATTTACTTGAAATCATATTTTAACTAGAAAAGGTCTCAGTTATAATCCAGTCTGATCTTGTCATTATTACAGAGAAAAGAAAGCTGAGCCAAGAGGTTAGCTGATCATCCTAGATTGACGTAAATTAGCAACTAGACCAGAACCCATGTGTTCTGGTCTCTACTCCACAGCTCTCCCCACTTCCCTACATGACCAATGTTTAGAGTTAATGAGGAGGCAGACTCTTCATAAATACCTCCAGATTGTCTTGGCTATCAGGAGCTAAATGAAATAAAGGTAAAACCATTAGTTTATCTGCAGCTGGACAAGATATGTGTGTAAATAGAAAAAGTAACAAAGACAATTTACATTCATTTTGGTTTTGCAGGTAAATTCTAACACTAAGAATTTTCTTTATACCAAAGCTCTAACCCAACCTATATTTACTTCTCTCTTTAGATTAAGGTAGTGAGTAAACTGATATTCAGAATGAACAGAAAGATATTTGCAATTCAGGGAGTTTGGGATTCAATTAATCATCAGTATATAGAAAATTAAGCAAGTGAACAAAGACAATTATTAATTCTGGGGAAAACAAAAAGTTGTTCTTCTTGTACAAAAGTTGTATAAGAGAGGAAAAGCAATAGCCCAGATATGAATGGTGTTTATACTATCCAACTGAAAAAAGCTGAATACTGATATAACTGAAATGACTATGACAACTATAGTGAAAAAATGGGGGTGTAGAAATAAGGCCTGTATTAGTGGTAGTGGGGGAAGTGAAAACAGCTAAATCCTAATCTTCTGAAGTAGGAAGTCAATACATTTAAACAACAAAAGAAAGAAAGGTAAACAGTTCAGAGTGGTTAAATGGCTGCCTCTTCATGTTAAGCCTCTTTAACTCTGTTAAAAATGAAAACTAAATTATTTTTTAAATCACAAATTCTTATAAGACATTCTATTTTAGAGGTACACACTAAAGATACTTGTTTTCCTATATCTGAAAATGTATAAAATATATTAAGGAATTTGTTTAAAATATTCAAATTCTTCCTGCTTATAATTTATCTTTTTGCTTTTTAAAACTTTTTATTTTAAAATAATTATATAGTCATAGGATGTTGCAAAAATAGTATAGAGAGGTCCAGTATACCTTCATCCAGTTTGCCTCAATGATTATATTTTACATAACTATAGCACACTATCAAAACTAAGAAATTAATGACATAATACATATCATTCTATGCCATTTTATAACATATACATTTGTGTAATCACCACCAAAATCAAGTTACAGAACTATTCCACTATAACAAAGATCTTGCGCTACTCATTTATAGTCACACTTAACTTTCTTTCTTTCACTATTCCTAACCCCTAACAACCACTAATCTGTTTTCCATCTCTGTAATTTTGTCATGTTACATACATAGAATCATATAGTATGTGTCCTTTCAAATTGACTTTTTTCACACAGTGTAATGCCCTTAAGATCCACTCAAGTTGTTGCAAGTATAAATAGTTCATTCCTTTTCATTACTGAGTAGTATTCCATACTATGACTATACCAGTTTGTTTAGCTGCTCATCTACTGATAAACACTGGTTGTTTCCAGTTTGTGGCTATTACAAATAAAACTATCTTTTACTCTCAGTCTGCCTATACTGTTGTCTGCAATGACTTGCTATAAATAGCACAGTATGTCACTTTGTTAATCTACTCTGTAAATCTGTCTTTTAATAGGTGAATTTAGGCCATTTATGTTTAAATGCTTATTTCTTTCTGTTTTCTTTTCCCTTCCTCCTTGTGGGTTACTTGAACATGGTTTAGAATTTTGTTTATCTAAAGTGTTTTTCATTGCATCTCTTTGAATAGATTTTTTTAAGTGGCTGCTCTAGCATTACTTTATATATGACTTATCACCATTTACTACTGGTAACAACATTTTATCAGTTCTGTTAAAGTGCAGAGACTTTACTTCCTTTAAATCCTTTTAATTTTCCCATTTATAAGATAAATGTCTTTAATATTTCCTCTACATATATTCAAAACTATATTAGTAGGCCGGGCGCGGTGGCTCACGCCTGTAATCCTAGCTCTCTGGGAGGCCGAGGCGGGCGGATTGCTCGAGGTCAGGAGTTCGAAACCAGCCTGAGCAAGAGCGAGACCCCGTCTCTACTATAAATAGAAAGAAACTAATTGGCCAACTAATATATATAGAAAAAATTAGCCGGGCATTGTGGCACATGCCTGTAGTCCCAGCTACTTGGGAGGCTGAGACAGAAGGATCGCTTGAGCCCAGGAGTTGGAGGTTGCTGTGAGCTAGGCTGACGCCACGGCACTCACTCTAGCCTAGGCAACAAAGCAAGACTCTGTCTCAAAAAAAAAAAAAAAAAAAAAAAAAAACTATATTAGTGTTTTATAATTTTTAAAAACAGTGAAAAAGAAAATATCAAACACAGGTTATAACATTCAAAAGGAGAAAAAAAAGTCTATTATATTTAATAGTTCTTTCTTCCTTCCTGATGTTCCAAGATTTCTGCTGTTATCATTTCCTTTCTGTTTCAAGAAACTCCTTTACACATTTTTTTAGGGTAGGTCTACTCATGACAAATTCTCTCACTTTTTCTTCATCTGAGAATGTCTTGGTTTCCCTTTCCTTCCTAAAAGAGTATTTTCACTGGATCTAGAATTCTGGGCTCACAAAATGTGCCACTTACTTCATTCTGGCCTGCATTTTTTCTCATGAGAAATTCATTGTC